>NC_091062.1:132384447-132689725 GCF_000393655.2 Nicotiana sylvestris | reverse complement strand
TTGGGTGTTCAATTTGTGCAAGCAATATTGGCTCAAGTTGGGTATTACTATCTCTGGGTTTAACCCTTTAATTGGGGCTATCAATCTCTTGAATACACCCCAATTCCTCGTTGACCTGAATTTTCTAGACTTAAGCTCTCTTTCTCAAGAAGAGCCTGATTCAAAAAGGCACAAATTAGTGTTTGCAACCACTAATTTAACATAGAAAGCATAAATCATGCCAAATATCAATCACCCATACACATCTAAGCCGTAAAATAATAGACCCATTAAATACCCACACTAGGGTTAGCCACAACCCTAGCTAATGAGTTTAGCTACTCATAATTGAAGAAGAAATCATAGATTGAGATGAATAATAATCCATAAATTGTAATAACAAGATAAGAGTCTAAGATTAATTGCTAAATAAGCTACAAAATTACTCAAAATAGACAAAAGTTGGCGTTCACGTTCTCTGCTAACATAAGATGACCTAAAAATCTTAAAAAGTAGTATTTATACACAGCTAAATTTTCCGGACAATAATGCACCTGACGAAAGTAATGCTGACAGCGAAAAATGGACCGCTGCAGCGATGAGGTTACCGCAGCCGCATAAAATCAACTGTGAACCGTGATCTTCAACTTTAGGTCAATCTCCAAGCTCTCTGAATTCCTTCTTCGCAGATCGTGGTAAATGGACCGCTGTCGTAGTGGAGGCACCGCTGCTGCATAAAAGCATTGCGGTCAGCGGTGACTTGAAAATCCTCAAATATCATTTCTCTGAATCTTGCCACCGCGGACCGCGATAAAAGGACCGCGATCGCGATG
Source organism: Nicotiana sylvestris (assembly GCF_000393655.2). NCBI lineage: Eukaryota > Viridiplantae > Streptophyta > Magnoliopsida > Solanales > Solanaceae > Nicotiana > Nicotiana sylvestris. The sequence goes on along the minus strand of NC_091062.1, from coordinate 132,688,913 downwards.
GGTCTTCTACGTCCGTGGTGGATTTTTCACTGCAACGCTGCTTTGACTTGGCTTTGAACTTGTGCAGGTTTCACTCCTTTTTGAGCTGGTTATGACATCATTGTCTCTTCTTGACCAAATACCACAAACAAGCACAACAAGTTAGCTTTTGGGAATACTTGTACACATTTTTAATCCAAAACTCAAGCAAAAAGGAGCATAAATAGACTAGAATTCCTAGTTATCAACTCCCCCAAACTTAAGCTTTTGCTTGTCCTCAAGCAAACAAAGTAATTCCCACCTCCTCAAGATAAAAGAAAGGAAAATGCAGCTTTCCTAAAGTAACCTCATCAAGAATCAATTGGGACTAACAATTACTCTCAACTCAAATGCATTATCAACAATACACAACCTTTTAGCATCATGGCTATAGTGCGACACAAAAGCATCAAGAGTTGACTCAACTCATCAAGGAAACTCTTTTTGTTACATTGGTCCATGTGGAACCCAAACTCATGTTTCTCAACTCTCCATAAGCAAACCTCAATTTTAGATTGTAGCACTCAGAACGAAGATTGTGGAAAACACACTCATCTCTCTCAAAGGAAGGTCACCAGTCCGGCTCTATGTACCATAAAACCCTTATGTGAGTCACCATTAATGTAAGCTCACTCAACTCAAGATCATATAGGGCTTTTGTGGGAATGTAATGAAGGCTTTTGGTTCAGGGTAGGATATATTGGTCTAAGAAGGTTTCATCTTCCCTTAAGCACTTCATTTGCTTCATTTCGACACATATTTTCTTGATTCTTTGAGTCATTTACTTCTTCTTTAGGGGCTAGAGAGACACACTGTCACTCTTTGTTATTCATTTCAATCCTTTTTCTCCTTTCTAATCTTTCCTTGCCTTTCATATTTTTCTTTTATTGAATCCCTTCATTTCCTCTACATTGTTCACTTTTTTTTTTGACTTTTTGGCTTTTCTTTCTTTTTCTTTTTGCCTTTCCTTTTTTTCATTTTGTGTCTTTTATCACTTTTGCATTTCTCGTCTCTCCCCCTAAATTTATGTTTTTGCCTTGCTCTAAGGAAAGATAGGGTGCCAAGAGAGGATCATTTCAGAACAGATAAAGGCTTGTATCATAGTTATTGAAAGAATAAGGGCTATGACTCAACGAGGTTGACTAGGGATATCATCATTGGTAGGCTATGGATGTTTTCAACTCTCACTTAGTATTAAGGAGAGCCTATAATCACTTCTCAAGTCAAGATTCACTGAGGATTTCGCCTAGACAAATATTCAGGGAAAGTTCTTGACTCATTGGCACGGGACTTGGACTTGCAAATCAATACCTCACCACACAAGCTATAGGATTGCTAAAGAAACAGAGTCAGGGGCCCACAACAACCTTAGCTAATATTTAAGCAACACAAATGGTTCCAAGAAACCACTTGATGGTTGTTTAGCCAACACAAGAGTCTCAAGGTCACAACTATCACCATCCTATACACACAATTTTGTTTTTAATCATAAGGTCAAAGGTAAATGTGTTAGGACCAAGTGAAGTTTTTCATGAGGAACAATTGCTCACTGACTACTATTTATACAAAAACGAAAAGAAAAATAGACTCAAACCCTTAAGAAGGTTGTCATGACATCCATCATCAGGAAGAGCCACCCAGTTCACACAAATTCCACCTTTGGAAAGAACCGTGGCATTAAGAAAACCAAAGGCTTATTGATCACACAAAATTGTAAAATAAGAAGCTACGAACCAAAAAAGAAGCTATTAAATGAAATAAGAAGCTATACTATAAAGGGAAATTGCAAAAGAAATTATGAAATAAAATGCGGAAGGTAAACTGAATATGTACAATAGGGGGTTTAGATGAATATACATAAGAGGGAATGAATATATACATGAGAGAGAGTAACTTTATATGCATACAAGGATCGAAAAATAACAAAAAGTGAAATAAAAGGTAAAGTTATATACATACAAAAAATGAAAAATAAGCAGAAAATAAGAAAATAGTGTCATAATTACAAACCAAATCATCAAAGTATCAAAGTAGGGCCACCCCCTCAAATGAAATCTAACATTATCCTCAATGCTAACTAACCAAAAATAAGGTCAAAAAAAGATAGAGAGTGAAGAAAACTCCCTATGGATCCTCCATCAACATGGGGTCCTGTGGTAGCATGGGGTCCTGTGACTGGATGGGGTCCTGTGGCTGGGCACAACCGCCACTAATATCGCCTGGGAGATCAGCATGGTGTTTTTATGGGTAGTGGGGTCTAGCCTGCTGCATACAAAAGTCTCCCACCCCTTCGCCTCAAAGTTTAGGGTTTTCCTCAAGATAAGAACCCCTGTTGTCAACCATGCTGGGGCGGTGTCCGGGATATCAAGGTATGATGCTAACCACGGGGGGATGCCTCATCAAGTGCCACCTTCTCCAAGTACAAGGTTTCATCTTCCCCATTGAAGCCCAAGTATCTATTGATTGTCTTCCCATCAAACTTCACTTTCAAGTTCCGCACTTTAGTCACTTTGGTATCCTTCTTGATGTGGGAGGCATTGGCGTAGAACTCCTTGACTAAGTGCTCATTTGTATCTGACACCTTGCTAGTGAAGTAATACTACCCCACTCATTCATTGAATTGCTGTTTCACGTTGGGGTTGTGAGGCATAAGATCATTCTTTATGAAGTGACGCTCATGAATAAGTGACCTTAGAGGCCACCACTCCCGGAACATGTGATAACCCAGCTCACTGACGAACCACTTTTGCCACAGCTCGGGGTTTCTAGTTCTTTCCACACCCCTGTTTTGGGGAACCACCCCTCTCTCTTCATCCGGTACCCAGACATCTACATCCTGTCTAGGTGACGAAGGTGTAGGTAAGATTGAAGCTGAACTATCACTGCTCTCTACTGAGCCCTGAGACAGCTCAGAAGAAATATGAACTGAAGCAGGAGCAGTAGGAGAGTCTGGAGATGTAGGTACATCTCTCAACCTGTGTCTCTCCGGGAAGTCAGGTACATATTCTAGCACTGAATCAGACTCTGATGCCTCCCGGGAGGGCACATACTCACTTCCCTCAGAATGGGAAACAACTCTATTTATAGCTTTGATGTTTTTTCTCATCTCCCCAATTGATTTCCGAACTGTTGGGGTCAATTAAATGCCTCATCCCCTACCCCAAGAGGACTCTGCTCTACCTTTTTGTTAGTTACAGCCTCCTCTAGATTTAACCATTGTTTGCAAGCACAATCAGTTGAAATTTGTTAGTGCAAATACTAGAAGAAGTTATGCAGAATATCAGTTGATAGTGCAAGAATAAAATAGCAAACCACAGACCGAGGAAAATGCCTCGCGTCTGCGAAGGCTGCATCACAGACCGCGAAAAATGCATCACGGCCGTGGAGATGTGGGACTCAGACTACCCACTCTCTAATTCAATAGCACCGCGACCATGAAAAAAGGAGCGTGGTCGCGTTAAGAGCACCGCGGACTACGTAAAGTCAACCGATCCGCAGACCCTCAAATGTACCTCTTAGAACTTTATCATCGCGGATCGCGGAAAATCCATCGCGATCGCGAATAGGCATTGTTGTCAGCAAAAGTTGCTATTGTTGACTGCGGTTATCAGGACTTAACATTCACAGATCAAATAAATGACCGCTGACCGCGAAAAAACAACCGCAGTCACGGTAGTCAAATTAGGGCTCATCGAACCTAGGGTTTCTAGTTTTCATGCATTTTAGCATTAACAACACATTATTAATCTCACTAGGTAGTTAATAACCATTTCTAACTAATTGAAACCTAGTCTAATTAGCACTATAGAACCCTAAGTCAAAATTAAAAGAAAAAAAAAGGAAGAAGAAGAAGTAAGAACTATCAATTTAAAATGTGAGACAAGTGAAGTTCAGTTCTTGTGTTTGTGCAAATTAGGGCGTGGATGAATAGTGTTCTATGGTGTTTGAGAGTAAAATGATCGAAAAGTGCAAAAGGCTTAATGACCGCATATATATAGAAATTACCCAGGGGCACACATAGTCTTACCTACCACAGCCGCGGTAAATCACTGTGGACCGCGGTTGTGAAGTGTAGAAGGGCTGCAATTTTGAGACCACCGCGGACCGCGAAAAATACTCCGCGACAGTAGTAAGCCACGGCTGACCGTGAAAAATGTATCGCAGCAGCGGTTGAAACTTCAAAGAACCTCCATTTTGGACCTTTTAGCACCGCTGACCGCGATCACTTTCTGCCTCCGCGGTAAGGCCATCGCGACCGCAAAAAAATGGAGCGCGGTAGCGGTCCAAACTTCAGAGAGTGCCAATTTTTTCCAGATTAGTCTTGCACTATATGCAACATCCCTATACACATCTCACAACTCGTTAGTCCAAAAACAAATCCTGTACTAAAAAGAAAATCAAAGAAAAACAAGAAGAAAAGTACATAGGTTGCCTCCCAATAAGTGCCTGATTTAACATCGCGGCACGATGCAGGTTACCATCAATCACTTGAGATAGATCATTGCCACCACATGACTGTCATCAAATTTGCCAAGATAGTGCTTGGCTTTGTGCCCATTAACTCTGAAGATCTTACCATTTTTGTTTTTCAAATCAAGAGCATCAAATGGAGTCACAAGCACCACCTCAAAAGGTCAACTCCATTTTGATTTAAGCTTTCCCGAAAACATTCATTACTGAGAATTGAACAAAAGAACCAAATCACCCACTTTGAACTCCTTGCCTCGAGCATACTTGTCATGAAGGTGCTTTATCTTGTCCTTATACAAGGATGAACTGGAGTAGGAATGAAACCGGAACTCATCAAGCTCATTAAGCTGCTCCACCCTAAGATTTGCTACCACATCCCATTAAAGATTTAACTTCCTCAAAGCCCACATGGCCTTGTGCTCTAACTTAACCGGTAGATGGAAAGATTTCCGAAACACCAACCGGTACAGAGACATACCAATTGGAGTCTTGTAAGCAGTCCTGTAATCCCACAAAGCATCATCCAATTTCTTTGACCAATCGGTCCTATTTGCATTGACCGTCTTTGACAATATGCTCTTGATCTCCCTGTTGGAGACCTCAACTTGACCACTAGTTTGAGGATGGTAAGGGGTAGAAACATTGTGATTGATACCATACTTTGCAAGTAAAGTGTCAAATGCCTTATTGCAAAAATGAGAACCTCCATCACTAATGATTGCTCTTGGAGTGCCAAACCGAGTAAAGATACTCTTCTTGAGAAAAGCCACAACATTTCCGGCCTCATTGTTGGGTAAAGCCACGGCCTCAACCCACTTTGAAACATAATCAACGGCCATCAGAATGTACGTTTTGCCACAAGAACTTACAAACGAACCCACGAAATCAATGCCCCACACATTAAATATCTCAACCTCATGAATGGTGGTGACAGACATCTCATCCTTCTATGAAATTCCACCTGCTTCACAAGTTCACTTGCATCCTTGTACAATGTAGGCTAGTAAAAACCACAACTAAGCACTTTTGAAGCTTTCCTCTCCCCACCATGCTGACCACCATAGGGAGAGGAATGAAAAGCATCCAGAATACTCATTTGCTCCTCCTCCAGAACACATCTCTGGATCACCCCATCATTGCAGATTTTGAACAAGTAAGGCTCATCCCAGTAGTAGTCCAAGATATCCTGTTTAAGCTTCTTCCTTTGGGATGAAGAGAGCTTATACGGGACAATACCAGTTACAAGGAAATTGGCAACATTCGCAAACCAAGGCATTCTATTCACAGAAACGGAGAGGAGTTGCTCATCAAGGAATGAATCATTAATTTCGAGGCCATCACGGGGCCTCCCCTCCTCCTTCAAGCGGGACAAGTGGTCCGCCACTTGGTTTTCACACCCTTTCCAACCACAATCTCAAGATCAAACTCTTGAAGCAATAAGATCCATCTCATCAACCAAGTTTTGGAATCCTTCTTCGTCATCAAATAGCGGAGTGCTGCATGGTCGGTATGAACTATCACATTGGCACCCATGAGATAAGGCCTAAACTTCTCCATTGCGAACATAATTGCCAATAACTCTTTTTCCGTCACCGTGTAATTCACTTGAGCATCATTCATTGTTTTTATTGCATAATACACTGGGTGAAACATCTTATTAACTCTTTGCCCCAAGACCGCTCCTACCGCAACATCGCTTGCATCACATATGAGCTCAAAAGGTAAGCTCCAATTGGGTGCGGTAATAATGGGAGTGGTTGTCAATTTGTACTTTAGGAGTTCAAAAGATTTCATACATTCCTCATTGAACACGAACTTGGCATCCTTTCCAATAACTTGCACAAGGGATTCACTACCTTAGAAAAGTCTTTGATGAATCTTCGGTAGAACCCCGCATGCCCAAGAAAACTCCTAACCCCCTTAACTGAAGTAGGAGGCGGAAGCTTTGAGATCACTTCAATTTTAGCCTTGTCCACCTCTATTCTGTGCTTCAAGATCTTATGGCCGAGGACAATGCCCTCCTCGACCATAAAGTGGTTTTTCCCAGTTAAGCACAAGATTGGTCTCTTCACACTGGGCCAACACCTTGTCAAGATTCTTCAAACATTCATCAAGCGAGTCACCCACAACATTGAAGTCGTCCATGAACACCTCCAAAATGTCCTCCACCATGTCGGTAAATATGGCCATCATACACCACTTTAATGTAACTGGTGCATTACACAAACCAAATGGCATCCTAGAAAAGGCAAAGGTGCCATACGGACATGTGAAGGTGGTTTTCTCCTAATATTCCATAGCAATCAATATCTAGTTCTACCCTGAGTACCCATCCAGAAAATTATAGAAGGCACACCCAGCAAGTCTATCTAGCATCAAGTCAGGAAAAGGTAATGGAAAATGATCCTTGCATGTCACTTTATTCAGCTTGCGGTAGTCCATGCACACCCTCCATTCGGTGACACTCCTGGTGGGAATCAACTCATTTTGCGCATTGGTAACCACAACCATACCACCCTTCTTCAGTACACATTGCACCGGCGAAGTCCAAGAACTATCTAGATGGGGTACACAACCCCTGCATCCAGCCAATTGATCACCTCCTTTTTGACAACCTCTTGCATAGCCTCATTCAACTTCCTCTAGTGTTCTACGGAGGGCTTGGCATCATCCTCAAGAATAATCTTGTGCATGCAAAAGGCAGGTCTTATCCCCTGGATATCAACTAAAGTTCATCCAATTGCCTTCTTCCATTTTTGGAGCACCGCCAATGTGGCATCTACCTGCATGTTAGAAAGACAAGAGTAAACAATAACTGGCAGAGTTGAACTAGGGCCTAAGAATTCATACCTAAGGTATGGAAGCAAATGATTCAACTCCAACATGGGAGGTTCCTCTTTTGATGACTTTGTTGGTGGAGTCTTTCTATTCTCAAGATCCAAAGGAGAGCTTTCGAGGCTCATAAGTGTAAGAGCCCATTCCATGCAAAGCATTGACACACTCCACCTGACCTTCATCTTGATTTACATCAAGGTTCAACAACACCGCTTCTAGAGGATCCTCCACATTGATCATTGCACTAGTATCATTAACTATCACTTCCGTGACAAGATCCATGAAAGAGCATACTTCAGTACTTTTTGGCTACTTCATTAATTTGCACACATGAAAGACCACTTTTTCATCACCCACCCAGAAGGTGAGCTTCCCTACTTCCACATCAACTAAGGCCTTCCTAGTTGCAAGGAAAGGTCTTCCCAATATGATCGAAACCTCATAACCAACCTCGCAGTCCAAGATCACAAAGTCAGCAGGCAAAATAAACTTGTCCACACGAACAAGAACATCATTGATAATACCAAGCGGCCTCTTCATAGTTCTATCCGCCATTTGCAACCTCATTGAAGTAGCCCTCGGTTGACCAATACCCAAAGTTTTGAACACGGAGTAAGGCATCAAATTGATACTTGCACCCAAATCGCACAATGCCTTTGCAAAATCCGTGCTCCCAATGGTACACAGGATGGTGAAAGCACTAGGATCTTCAAGCTTTGGAGCCATCGAGTGCACAATTGCACTTACTTGGTGAGTCATTTTGATGGTCTCACAATCCATGGATCTCTTTTTTGTCACTATCTCTTTCATGAACTTGGCGTAACCCGGCATTTGCTCAAGAGCTTCCACCAAAGGGACATTGATTGATTAACTCTTCATCATGTTAATAAATTTCCTAAATATGTTCCCATTCTTTTGTTTCGCAAGCCTTTGAGGGTAAGGTGGAGGAGGCCAGCCTTGGGCACTACCATTTCCGGTATGTCTATTACATGTTCCCTAGACGGGTTCACGTCATCTTGGGTCTCCACCTCATCATCATGAAAATCAATCCTCACTTCCGCATTCACATTCTCTTCTCTCACTTCCTCATCAACTAAAGGAACATCCTCATCTTTCACTTGAATCTCATCACTCACAATTTCCTTTTGCTTGGAGGTATTCACATCACCACCTCCACCGCTTCTAGTAATCACCACCATTGCATGCCCGGTGTTGTTCCCACCCTTCGGGTTTACTACTGTATCACAAGGTAGAGCCCCCTTAGGCGAGTATTCAAAGATTGTGAAATCTGGAAAAGTTGATCCTCCAAATTCCGGATTGAAGTATTGTGGGATGCCAACCTGGGCATCAAAGTCGGCGTTCTTCTTCATCATTTGTTCAAACATCATCTCGATCCTTCCCATCTCATTGTTTGATGAGCTAGGACTTTGGGATGGAAATGGAGGTGGGTTGTTTGGTTGTTGATACATCGGAGTCCTTTGAAAGCCATGCCCCTGGTTCCCTTGATTGCCATTGTTCCAACCCCCTTGGTTGTTGTTTCCTCCCTAGTTATTGTTGTTGCCACTCTAGTTGCCCTGGTTGTTCTGGTTGCCCCAATTCTGATTGTTGTTCCCCCAGTTGTTATTGCCTTGTTGGTTTTGATTCCCCCAATTTACTTGGGGATCTCCACTATTGTTGTTGGTTAGGAGCATTGCCCATTTGGCCTTGGTAATTGTTCACGCACTGCACTTCTTCATTTTTCTCATCATAGCCTTCTTCATGATTGAAACCACCACTACCTTGGTCATATTTATCCGGACTACCTTGACCTTGTTGACCTCTTTGTCGCCTCTTGTTGACCAACATTTTGACACTTTCCATAGCATTTAATTGTCTAGGAGCTTGAATTTGTTGCAATTGAGCTTTTGCCAACTAGTTCATTGTGGTAGTTAACTCTACTATTGCCTGGCCATGATCATGGAGCTATTTGTGCAAGTGGATAACAATGGGATCACCCTATGGCACATTTGCTCGATTTGCCAAGCTGAGGAATTATCTGCCATGTCATCCAATATCTCACACGCCTGATCATAAGGTGTGTTCATAATTTCCCCCTGCTAGTTGGTTCACTACATACTGATTAGTCGTGTTAATGCCACGGTAGAATGTCTGCTGAATCATTGCTTCGGTCAGGTCATTGTTCGGACATTCTTTCACCACTGTCCGCTACCTTTCCTGGATCTCATGAATTGGTTCATTAGGTTCCTGTTTGAAGGCCAAAATCTCATCTCTCAAAATCGCCATATGCCCCGGCGAGAAAAACTTGGCTATAAACTTGTCCGCCAACTCATCCCACGTAGTGATGGAATGGTTGGGAAGCCTTTCAAGCCAGTCCAAAGCTTTCCCTCTAAGTGAGAATGGGAACAATCTCAACCGAAGTGCATCCCCTGACACATTTGTTTGCTTGCTTCCCCAACAAGTATCCACAAAGCGTTTAAGATGTTTATAAGCATTCTGATAGGAAGAGCCTGTGAAATACCCTCACTACTCCAACAAAGTCAACATCAGATTTGTAATTTGGAAATTACCCGCCCGGATCCGGGGTGGGACAATTGCACTAGCATATCCTTCATTTGGAAGCACCCGAGGATACGCTCTTGGATGTGGCGGGGGAGGGTCTGGAACATTATCATTGGTCTGGAGGCCTCTCATTTAAGCTTGAGGCACTATAGGTACCTCATCATCAATATTATCATCAACCTCCTCCCTCGGAATAACATTTCCAAGAGGGTCATTGTTCGCTATTTTGTACCTAAATTAGCAACACACACAAATTAGTATCACAGAAGGAAAGAAAAACAACACACAAAATTATTTAGATTGATAGCCAAAACCGTTAGCTCCCCGGAAACAGCGCCAAAAAGTGATCGGGTCCAACCTCACACCACTACAGAGTGGCAAGAGCGGTCGATGTTGCTTTTACCCGAGAAGGTCGGGATCGAATCCACAGGGAGCTAATATAATGTTTGGAGTTGGATTCCTATCTAATCTAGCAGTGTGTAGAGCTCTTGATTACACTTCCAATTATTCCTGTTTGTTTGTTACTTCTAATTTTATACTAATGATGCATGATATTAAGCTAAGTAGATATTTTTGTAGGGTTTTCTAAATGGGTAAAGAGGTACTAGGGAAGTGACTTACTCCTATGTGAGTGTCTAACGGGATCTAGAATTTCGGGCAATAATTTTATAGTTGGGATTGTGATATAGCCGATGCATGAAGCTACTCACTCTACACCTCTCGATAGTAAGAGTGACTTTGCCTAATTGGCTTTCTCAAGCCCAATTGGGTGTTCAATTTGTGCAGGAAATATTGGCTCAAGTCGGGTATTACTATCTCTAGGTTTAATCTTTTAATTGGGGCTATCAATCTCTTGAATACACCCCAATTCCTTGTTGGCCTGAATTTCCTAGACTTAAGCTCTCTTTCTCAAGAAGAGCCTAAAGCAAAAAGGCACAAATTAGTGTTTGCAACCACTAATTCAACACAGAAAGCATAAATTAGGCCAAATATCAATCACTCATACACATCTAAGCCCTAAAATAAGAGACCCATTAAATACCCACACTAGGCTTGAGCCACAACCGTAGCTAATGGGTTTAGCTACTTATAATTGAAGAGAAAATCATACATTAAGATGAAGAATAATCAATAAATGTAATTACAAGATAAGAGTCTAAGATTAATTGCTAAATAAGCTACAAAATTACTCAAAATAGACAAAATTCGGCGTTCACGTGCTCAGCTAACATAAGATGACCTAAAAATTTGAAAAAGTAGTATTTATACACAGCTAAATTTTTGGGACAACAATGCCCCTGATTGAGGTACCGATGATTGCGGAAAATGGACTATTGCAGCGGTGAGGTTACCGCAACTGCGTGAAATCAACCGCATACCGGGATCTTCAACTTTAGCTCAATCTCCAGGCTCTCCAAATCCTTTATCCATAGAACACGGTAAACGGACCGCTGTCGCGGTGGAGGCACCGCTGCCGCGTAAAAGCACCGCGGTCAGCAGTGACTTGAAAAGCCTCAAATATCATCTCTCTGAATCTTGCCACTGCGGACCACGATAATGGACCGCGGTCGTGGTGGGTCTTCTGCGTCCGCGATGGATTTTCCGCTGTAGTGATGGTTTGACTTGACTTTAAACTTGTGCAGGTTTCACTCCTTTTTGAGTTGGTTATGACATCCTTGTCTCTTGTTGACCAAACACTGCAAACAAGGACAACAAGTTATCTTTTGGGAATACTTGCACATATTTTTAATCCAAAACTCAAGCAAAAAGGAGCATAAAATAAACTAGAATCCCTAGTTATCAACTCCCCCAAACTTAAGCTTTTGCTTCTCCTCAAGCAAACAAAGTAATTCCCACTTCCTCAAGATAAAAGAAAGGAAAATGCAGTTGTCCTAAAGTAACCTCATCAAGAATCAATTGGGACTAACAATTACTCTCAACTCTTTTCTGCCGTATTCAATCTTCCTCAATAGAGTAGCCACCATTCCAAACAAAGTCCGTCGACCTAGTCACTTCCCACCATGAATCCTAAATCGTTCTAAACATTCTTAAGGCACATGGCTATCCTACCGCAGAATCCATATGCTACTCTACCACTCCCACTTTGGTTAAACTATCTCCTTTAAGTAACCTCTCGACCTCTGCTTTTTATACTTGACCTGCTAATAATTCAACCACCGCGAGATACCTCCCACCATGTTCTTCCTCATTCTTTGCTACCCAATTGCTGCCTCAAATCAAAATCCATCTTTGTAGCACCTGAACTGATAAATTTGCTACCAACTCTAATCCTTCTCGAAGATCGTCTTTCTCGAACCATCAATATTAGAAGCACTGATTCGATTCTTAAACCGCTACACAATGCCATCTTTGACAACTGATTCTCAGGCACCATTTCACAACACCCTACCCCGAAGGCAAAATTCAGAAGACCATAACACCGGGGAGCCTTAATGCATTCAACAAGGACGGCGACACCACATCACAATTGAAAGTTCCACCATGCTTGAATATATCAAGTCTTGTTACTCCATCAACCAAAGCCTGAACATCCATAGTCTGATTGCCTCTCCTTCGCTAGAATTAAATGCCGAACCTGTAAACTATGCACTGAGAAATCCTCCTCTCGAGTCCTTCACTGCCTCGACACATAAACAAGCACCCTACAATTACACCAACACTATGCGATAACAATGTATGAACATCATAATAATATGTGCATAGCCTCGAAACCATAGGAAATATAGATACTGGGCTGAAATGTTCTAGCGACGATAATAGCCTGCCCGAGTACGCAGGGAGAAACATCTTGCACTATGTCTACAGTACCACTACAACTCGACGATGCCCAATTGATAACAGCGCTCCACGTCGCATAAGATTGAGTAGGAAGGAAATGAAGGCTAGGGCTTCTTATCGAGCAGATCAGGCGGTTATTTACTCTTAACGGTTCGTCTTATCGGTTATCGATTTTTAAATATATTAATCCGCTAGCCACCCGATAAGATATCGGGAGGATTGATATTGGTTTAGCTATTATCGGGCAGTTATCGGACGGTTTATCAGCCTAGTTCAATCTATATTACAGAGGACAATTTTGGTCCTTCATGTTACATTGTTACAATGTTACTAATAATTACTACATACTAGCAAAACCCAACAGTGCTTCAACACTTCTAAATTTGTTTCTTGCCTTTAGCTTCTCATGTTTCTTGCCTCTGACTCAACATCTGTTGTCTTTCCAGCCTTTGCTACCTCTATTTTTAACAAATCAACCTTGTTTTTCAAATCTGTGGAACTCACAACATCTTCCATAACCTTGGTAATTTCATTGTCCGAGATTCACCAAGCCTAATGTAAACAAACAACTTTCTTGGTTAACAATAAACATAAACAGGTAGTCTTAGAAATGCAATAAGAATGAAAATAGATATAAGTTCATGAGAATTGAGATCTGACTTATGAGTGTTAGGATTTAATAGAATAATACTATACTGGTCTAGACGTCATTAGTCATTAAGTGTGGAATGGATTTTTATGGTTTAATATACATATGGATAAAAAATATTATATATATATATATATATATATATATATTCTTAGTAGGTTAACGGATTATCTATTAAGAAAAATGAATAATCCGCCCCAAACCGATAAGCCGTTAATAAACAAATTTCAATCTGTTCATAAGCTCCAATGGAATGAAACCGCACGACAAGGAATCAAGAAGGGAAATGCTCCTAACAACCCTGTAGCTTCTCGAAGATAAGTACAGACATCTCCGTACTGATACGCAAGACTCTACTAGAATTGCTCATGACTCGTGAGACCCGAGTGAACCTAGCGCTCTGATACCAAGCTGTCACGATGGCTCCCAACATCGCCATTAGGCAAGCCAATGGTAAACTAACATTAGTCATTTTATTATTTTCTAAATCTTAATTGTAATTATTTAAGGAGGTTTACACCTGTAAAATCATGGGTACATTAATAACTAATAGTCTAAAAAGGAAATGAAATGTGATAATAATATACAAATCCGTAGTTATCAACTAGAATATCCCAAAACCCGGTATCACAAGTGCATGAGCATTTACTAAGGAGTACAGTAATAATACAACATTTGTCTGGAATATAAACAAGACAAGATAAAGTAAGTAATACGATGGAGACTTTGTGGGTTGCGATACGTAGCCTAGAATTTGCAGCTCAACATATAGTACCCTCAGCAGTTGTGCCTATACTCCAAGGTGACCACCAAATAAACCCGTCAGATCCTGTACATTTAGTGCATAAGTACAGTTTGAGTACGTATCAACGCGTACCTTGTAAGTATCTAGCCTAATCCCGGAGAAGTAGTAACGAGGGGTTGACATTGGCACTTATTAGAGGTCCAATAAAGAGATATAATAAATCATAAGCAGATATGAAGCACACAACAATAATGGAGAAATCTTTAAGTTACATAATCTTCCAAAAAAATTTCTTTTAAAGGTATGAATTTGTCAGTCTTGCATTCTACCTTAACAACTCAGATGTATCAAGTACCAGTATCAAACAGATAAAAATACCATATAAAATGCCAGGCATCAGTGGAAGGATAATCTCGTGAACATTCGAACTGCAAGAGAAATAATGCACGATTATGCCGAGGTCGTTTGGCCCGATCCAGAATAATATGTACACTTTCGAGGGTCGAGCGACATGAACTATAGATGCATCTATTATACCGCTGAGGCATTTGGCCTGCTCCACAAGAAAAGAAGGAAATTACTGAATTACGAGACACGTGCTTACAATACAGTACATGAGCACAAAATGAATATAGCCTTTATCGTTTCTCAAATAACTTGCCAACAACTCAAGGTGATAAGGCTTGGCCTAATATATACATATATTTCTAAATCAATTTCAATTATAAATTCAATTAATTAAGCTAGAAGAATCAGTTCAAATAATTCAAATATTACATGATAAAGTCCTAAGTCAGACCCTGACATAAACAAGCTTTAGCTACGTATGGACTCTCGTCACCTCATGTGTGCGTAGCACGCACAACTCATAGAACATAACAATTACATCACCTATGGGGTAGTTTTCCCCTCACAAGGTAAGACAAAAGACTTACCTCGCTCCGAAATTCTATAACCGGATCCAACGCCTCTCTAACACCTCAACTCAAAGCCAACCACTCCGAAACTAGTCAAAAAACATGCAAATCAATAAAAATATACTCCAATGCGTATAATTTAATAATTTATAATAATTATCAACCCCGCTCGAAAAGTCGACTAAGTTAACCCTTGGGCACACGTGCCCGAATTCCAAAAATTTTCAATGGTAACATCATGAACTCAAATATATAATTTATTCTCAATTCCACGTCCAATTTCGGGGTCAACATCCAAAAATACCATATTCTAGGTTATTCTCTTAATATCCCACAATTTCCATAAATATTTATGGTTTAATCCATATATAAACCATGTCTTTAACTCATAAGGTGTTGAAATCACTTACATAAAGTTTTTGATGATGAAAATGGCAGTCCAAAATCGCCCCAAAGTCGGCTCCCATGGAAGGAATGAGGTGAAAATGAGCCAAACCCCCAAAATATAGCTTCTGCCCAGGTATTTACCCTTCATGATCATGGAAAATACTTTGAGATCGCGAAGCACAACTTTTCTCAGCTCAAAATTGCCCATATCGATCGCGAAAAAAACAATCACAATAATGAAGAACAAGCTGCCCAACTCCTCCAGACAGCCTCTAGTATAATGGTTATAACTTTTGTACGGAACTCCAATTGATAAATGGTTTGACTTTATGAAAACTGGACACCAAGGCTACAATTTTTATTTTTGGATCATCTCCAAATTCGTTATATATTGCAACATATAAGCTTCCAAAGCCAGCCCTGTGTAGCAGAAATTTCTTCTTTGCGAATGCGAATCTACCTCCACGAACGCAATTCACATGCCCCTTTTTCCCATTTTTCTCTTCGTGAACACTATCCAATGTCCGCGATCGTGATGCTCACTACTGTAGCTAAAAACCAACAATTAAAAATGGCTTAGAAATGGTCTGAAACTCACCCGATCCCCTCGGGACCCCATTCGAACATACCAACAAGTCCCAAAACATGACATGAACCTGCTTGAGGCCTTAGATCACACCAAATGACATCCAACATTTAACTTTCAAACATCCAAACTTCGACGAATGCATTTGAATCTTACTTAGACATTCCGGAATGACGCCAAACTTTATGTACAAGTTATAAATCACAGTACGAACCTATTCCAAGGCTCGGAATCCCAAAAAGAGATTGATAACACCAAAATTCACTTCAAACCAAACTTTAGAAATTCTTAAACTTTCAAAATGCCAACTTTCCATAATAGACACCGAAATGCACCCGGACTACCCAATACTTAACTCGAACATATGCCCAAGTCCAAAATTATCGTACGAACCTATTAGACCTTTCAAATCTAGATTCTGAGGTCGTTTACTCAAAAGTTAACCCTTAGTCAATTCTTCCAACTTAAAGCTTCCGAAATTATAACTTTCCATCCGAATTAACTCTGAACTTTCGGAAATTCGATTCTGACTACGCATAAAAGTCATAAAATATGAAGTAAAGCTAATCAATGCCTTAAACCGGCTAACGATACGCTAAAGCTCAAAACAACCGGTCGGGTCGTTACAATAAAAGTAGCTTTAATTTTTTATTTTTTAAAATCAAGTTGCTTATTTCCCTTTGTCCATTAATATATATAAAATAAAAATAGCTAGCTGTTATAAATAGAGTTGTATTTAAGGTTAATGTCTATATTTTAGAGAGATTTTAGGGTTTGTTGCTTTGTGGATATGTCACTTTTCCCCTATAAATAAAGGGTTATGTTTCATTGTAAATCATCCTAAATAAAAAAGAATTCTCTCTCGCTATTTTTCTCTGCAATGCTCTTCTTCTTTTATTGTTTTATAATATGTTATCAGCACGAGACTCTTACCAATTGAGTATAGGGCGGTTGTTTTAATTTTTAGATATACTATTAATTAGTTGTCAGATGTTTGAGAAATTAAACCACCCGTGGAGAGAAGATATGACTCTGGGATACGTGCATGTTGTTCAACTTTTACATAATATTGAGCATAATGATTATCAATTACTCCGGGAACTTACTTTAAGAATTAATTCTGGATTTAAGATAAGTATCTTACCTTATTTTTCTCTTTCAAATTCGTGAATTTTATAATTTGATTTTAAATACAAGAAAAGATAATAAATTTAAATTATAACTTTAATAGAGTTTGTAAGAAATTATAACCACCAGAAGTGGTAAATTTCTATGTCTTACCATGATCAAATTCATGTATGATTTTTAGCACAAGAAGTGAAAACCCATCCCATTAAATTTGCTTCATTCTTGTTTCATTAAGAGAATGTAGTAGCAATATGTAATAAGTGTAACGACCAAACCAATTGTTTTAGAGTAATAGCCCCGATCCTATATTTACTGCTTTTCCTGTATCATTTTATGCTTATGTGACTTGTCAGGAGGTTTTGTTTTTGATTTTGGAGTGAATTGGGACACTTAGTCCCTAAAATGGAAGCTTAAGTTCTAGGAATTTGACCATAGTTGGAACTGTGTGAAAACGGCTCTAGAATGAAGTTTTGTCGGTTTTTTAGCTCCGTTGGATGATTTGGGACTTAGGAGCGTGTCCGGATTATGATTGGGAAGTCCGTTGCTGAATAAGGCTTGAAATGGCGAAAGTTAAATTGTTGGGAAGTTTGACCAAGAATTGACCTTTTGATATCAGAGTCGGATTCCAATTTCAGAAGTTGGAGTAGGTCCACAATTTCAAATGTGACTTGTATGCAAAATTTGGGTTCAATCGGATCTGATTTGATAGGTTTCGGTATCGGTTGTAGAAGTTTGATGTTTTAATGTTTATTAAGCTTCAATTAGGGTGTGATTCATGTTTTTGTTGTTGTTTGATGTGATTTGAGGACTCGACTAAGTTCGTATGGTATTTAGGACTTGTTGGTATATTTGGTTGAGGTCCCAGGGGCATCGGGTTGATTTTGGGTGGTTAACGGATCAAGATTTGATGTTGAAGGATTACTGAAGTCTGAGTGTTGCTGGTGTAATCGCACCTGCGAAGTGGGAACCGCAAATACGAGCCCGTAGGTGCGAGGGAAGGTTCACAGATGCGGAGTTTGAGTAGAGGAGGCAGATGGTCGCAGGTGCGAAGGTTTTCCGGCACCTGCGTGACCGCAAATGCGGATGAGGACTGCAGAAGCAAAGAAGGAAAGTGGAGAAATCTACGCAGGAGCGTGTCCGTAGGAGCAGATGTGGGTGCCGTAGATGCGGAGGAAACTGCAGAAGACGGCATTTTGTCTCTCCTACGAGGCCGTAGAAGAGGCTAAGTTGCCGTAGGTGCAGAAAGCCTGGGCAGAACCTATATAAGCGAGGGTTCCGAGATTTTCACCATTTCTAACATTTTCAACTTGGAATTGGGAAATTTTTAGGAGAGGTTTCGAAGGGATTCTTGTGGTAAGTCACTTATGGTTAAATTTCTTCAATAATTATGTTTCCTCATTGATTTTCCCACCTAGTTGGTGTGTTTTTTAGGTGTAATTTGGGGGTTTGAGACTAGGGATTTAGAGAGCTAATTTTGGGGATTTGTGTGGCAATTTGGTGTCGGATTTTGAGGAATTTGGTATCGTTGAACTCGTGGTTGAATTGGTTTTTCGTACTTTGTGACTTTTATCCGATTCGGAGACATGGTCCTGGGTCAACTTTTTGGGTCAATTTTCTAATTTCTTGCTAAAGTCTTGATTTCAGTAATTAGACTAATTTCTTATAGTTATATTAATGGTATGCAATTGCTTTTGGCTAGATTTGGGCCATTCAGAGTTGGAAAGTCATGGAAAGGGCATTCTTACTAATTGACTGAGCTTGGTTAGAGGTAAGTGACTTGCCTAACCTTATGTGGGGGGAATCCCCTTAGGATTTGGTAGCGTTGTTATACTTCTGTGATATGTGAGTGTCGTGTACACGAGGTGACGAGTGCGTACATTGGTTAATTGTTGTAAAATCTGGTTTTTAATTAGTAGTAACCTGTTACATCTTAACTGAGTTATATCAGCATGTATAGTTATCCCGTTTAGCCTAATATCGCATATCTACGTGCCTCAAATGCTTAATTGAAATCTGTGCAACATGCTTATTTGAATTCCTATTTTTCTTGATTTGTATCAGTCTTAAATGTTAGAGTTCTTGCTGTTAATTGTTGTTTCCATCAATTTTGAGCTTTGTGTTTACTTTTGGGACTACGAGGCGATACCTCGGGAGATCCCCCTTCATATTTACATTTGGGACTACGAGGCGGTACCTCGGGAGAATCTCCTGCACATTTAATTTTGGGACTACGAGGCAGTACCTCAGGAGATCCCCTTGCATATTACTTTTGAGACTATGAGACGGTATCTCGGGAGATCCCCTATTGAGCATTTACCTTTGGGACTACGAGACGGTATCTCGGGAGCGCCCCTATTGTTTATCTCTATGTGTTGTGTTGTTACTTTCTGTAGAGTTCTCCTTGTTGGATTCTCAGTCTTTTCACATTATTATATCTTTTGTTTTACTTATTATATATCAGTAGGTCCCTCACTTGACCTCGTCACTACTCTATCGAGGTTAGGCTTGGCACTTACTGGGTACCGTTGTGGTGTACTCATGCTGCACTTTTGCATATATTTTGTGTGCAGATCCAGGTACCTCCTACCAGCCCTGCTATTAGTTGCGTACTTGCTGCTATCCCGGAGACTTAAAGGTACATCTTTCCATGTCCGCAGACCTCGGAGTTCCGCTCTATCCCTTTTATGTTGTTCCTCCATTATTCATCTAGTTACTGATGTATAGAGACAATTATACAATTTCTTAGAGTTTCTGACTTGTGACTACCGTATTTTGGGAATATTGTTTATACTCGAGTGCTAGTTTACTTGTACATGCCAAGCGGCATTTCTCTGTTATATAGTTATCTATTGAAATTTAGTTGTTGATTCTGTTTTTATTTTTGATTATTCCACAATTGTTAGGCTTACCTAGTGTGATGACTTGACCAGTCGTTTCATGAGTTACAGCTCTATTTTCCCTATTTCTACTTTCTTCTGTGTTCTTCAGCTATGTTTTATCTTATTATGTTGGTTGATTCGGGACCAGAGTGGTCTTGGAGTGGAATGAGGCACTTAGCCTCCTATTTAGAAGCTTAAGTTGGGAAGAGCCAACCAAATATTGCCTTATGTGTAGACGGTCTCGGAATGGAATTCTGAGAGTTAGAGTCGCTTTGTAGGGTCAATTGCGAGCTGTGTGCAAAATTTGAGAATATTCGGACGAGGATTGATTGGTTTTGGAGTCATTTGTAGAATTTATAAGTTTGGAGTTCTTAGGTTTGGCTGCGAGGGTTCGAAACCCCAAACTATGTGTTATATGACAAATATTGAGGTGACGCAAATTGCAAGTGATGGGCTTGTGGGCGTGCACCGTGAAAATTGTAGTCTGGTTCATTCCATGGCATGTCTTAGTGACTCTTTCTTGTTGATATCTGTGTTTTACTTATATGATTAAGAAAACGAACCGTAAATCATGCTAATTATCATGTAGGGCTTCATGCTAACACTGTTGAGACCCGAGTGGTCATTTTTTGCTGTCATTTCATTAGTTTCATTGATATTCTGTACTCAGTCTTATTCATGCATATCATATCATGTCTCAGTCTCAGTTGTTGTTATTTGGCACATCATATCATTGTTTCGGGCTAGTTTCATAACATTGTGAGCCTGTGTGTGCGAGACTGGAGAGTGATGACTGAGTGAGGCCGAGATCCTAATTATGAGTGACACTTATGGGATCGGGCTGCATGCCTCAACAGATTATTGATTATGCCTTCGTTGGCTTGATATAGTGCTTGGACTGAAAGGATCCCCTCCAGAGTCTATACACCCCTAGTGAGGGCATGTGATATTATTGAGGGATGGATTTCCGTAGACATGGATTTGTCCGAAGTATTGATACATGGAGATGGATTTCTCCACAGGGATGGATTTCCCTGGACATGGATTTGTCACAAGTATTGGTATATGGAGATGGATTTCTCCACAGGGATGGACTTCCCTTTTTCCTCGGTACCGAGTGACATCTAGTCATTGTTGAGCATGTTCCGGGATGGAATTCCCTAGGCCGGATGGCCATATGCGGTACCGAGTGGTTGAGTGTGTATATATATATATACCTGGGCATGGATTTCTCCTCAGGGTTGTATTACCCTTGTTCCTCGGTACTGGATGACTTGCAGTCAGTGTTGTATATGTTCCAGGATGGATTTCCCTGGGACGGATGGCCATATGTAGTACCAAGTGGTTGAGCACTTAAGAGTGGGAGCACATGGTGCATTTCATACATTCTGTGCATCAGCATGTAGAGTTAGCTGAGCTTTATATCTTACATTGTTCAGATCTGTATATATTTCCCTGTTGAGTTGTATTCCTGAAAGAATAACATGCCTACTTTACTGCACAACTTTTTACTGAGTGGTAACCTGTTACATCTTAATTGAGTTATATCAGCATGTATAGTTATCCCGTTTAGCCTAATATCGCGTGTCTACGTGCCTTAAATTCTTAATTTAAATCTGTGCAGCATGATTATTTGAATTCCTATTTTTCTTGATTTGTATCAGTCTTAAATGGTAGATTTCTTGCTGTTAATTGTTATTTCCATCGATTTTGAGCTGTGTGTTTACTTTTGGGACTACGAGGCGGTACTTCGGGAGAATCCCCTACACATTTAATTTTGGGACTACGAGGCAGTACCTCAGGAGATCCCCTTGCATATTACTTTTGAGACTATGAGACGGTATCTCGGGAGATCCCCTGTTGAGCATTTACCTTTGGGACTACGAGACGGTATCTCGGGAGCGCCCCTATTGTTTATCTCTATGTGTTGTGTTGTTACTTTCTGTAGAGTTCTCCTTGTTGGATTCTAAGTCTGTTCACGTTATTATATCTTTTGTCTTACTTATTATATATCAGTAGGGCCCTGACTTGGCCTCGTCACTACTCTATCGAGGTTAGGCTTGGCACTTACCGGGTACCGTTGTGGTGTACTCATGCTACACTTCTGCATATATTTTGTGTGCAGATCCAGGTACCTCCTACCAGCCCCTCTATTAGTTGCGTACTTGCTGCTTTCCTGAAGACTTCAAGGTACATTTGTCTATGTCCACAGACCTTGGAGTCCCGCTCTATCCCTTTTACGTTGTTCCTCCATTATTCTTCTAGTTACTGATGTATAGAAACAACTAGACAAATTCTTAGAGCTTGTGACTACTGGATTTTGGGAATACTGTTTATACTCGAGTGCTGGTTTACTTGTACATGCCGAGCGGCATTTTTCTGTTATATAGTTATCTATTGAAATTTAGTTGTTTATTCTATTTTTATTTTTGATTATTCCACAATTGTTAGGCTTACCTAGTGTGACGACCCGGCCGGTCATTTCATAAGTTACAGCTCTATTTTCCTTGTTTCTGATTTCTTCTGTATTCTTCAGCTATGTTTTATCTTGTCATGTTGGTTGATTCGGGACCAGAGTGGTCTTGGAGTGGAATGAGGCACTTTGCCTCCTATTTAGAAGCTTAAGTTGGGAAGAGCTAACCAGATGTTGCCTTATATGTAGACGGTCTTGGAATGGAATTCTGAGAGTTGGAGTAGCTTTGTAGGGTCAATTACGACCTGTGTGCAAAATCTGAGAATATTCGGACGAGGTTTGATTGGTTTCGGAGTCATTTGTAGAATTTATGAGTTTAGAGTTCTTAGGTTTGAATCCGAGATTTGATGCGATGTTTGGTGTTATTTTGAGTGATTCATAGATTCAACGAAGTTTGAATAATGATATGGGATGTGTTTGTATGTTCGGTTGAGGTTCCGAGGGCGTCAAATGTGTTTCAGATAGTTATCGGAGGAGATTAGCTATTGGAGCTGGTGTTGGGTTACTCAGAGAGTTGCTTGTATTTTGGGGGTTCTATAAAGTTGAGAATGCGGACCGCGCCATAAATTCGAGGTCAGCGGTGTCGCTTTGTGAGAGTGGCACAACTCTACGCTCAGCAGAGGAAGCTGGCATGGACAACAGAACTTGGATGCTCGACTACAGGAGCCGGCAGCTTTCGCTGTCGCGACGTAAAATCTGTGGGCAACAATGTTAGTGGCGCGGCGGCGGTGGATTTTTGGCGGCCAGCGGATTTGGGATTCGGGAGTGCACTATAAATACGAGATTCAGGGTTTTATTTTCATATTTTGACCTAGAGAGCTCGGGCTTTGGCGATTTTTTGAGGGACTTTCAAGAAAACCATCGAGGTAAGTGATTCTTACTCAATATTGGCTAAGATACATGATTGTAACGTTAGATTCATTATTTTAGTAGAGATTTGGGATGAAAATTGGGGAACATTTGTGGAACTTCATAAAATGAACTTTTGAGATTTGAAAGTCGATTCGAAGTTGTAATTGAGTTAAACTATTATGGTTAGTCTCGTAATTAAATGGGTTGACGGATTTTGTAACTTTGGTCGGATTTCGAGAAGTGGGCCCGGGGCCCGTATTTTGAGTTTACTTTTTGACTTTCGGCCTTGAGCTTAGTAATTTCTTACGCGATTGATTTTTTTAGCTCGTGTTGATTGTATCAAATTGTTTATAGCTAGATTCAGAGCGTCCGTAGGTCGATTTGAGGGGCAAAGGCATCACAGAGTAGGATTTTGGCTTGTTTTAGGTAAGTAACACTTCCAAACTTGGCTCTGAGGGTTCGAAACCCCAAACTATGTGTTATATGACAAATATGAGGTGACTCAAATGCCAAGTGACGGGCATGTGGGCGTGCACCGTGAAAATCGTAGCCTGGTTCATTCCATGGCACCGCTTAGTGACTCTTTCTTGTTGATATCTGTGTTGTGCTTATACGATTAAGAAAATGAATAGTAAATCATGCTAATTATAATGTAGGGATTCATGCCAACACTGTTGAGACCCGAGTGGTCGTTTTTTGCTGTCATTTCGTTAGTTTCATTGATATTCTGTACTCAGTCTTATTCATGCATATCATATCATGTATCAGTCTCAGTTGTTGTTATTTGGCACATCATATCATTGTTTCGGGCTAGTTTCATAACATTGTGAGCCCGTGTGTGTGAGACTGGAGAGTGATGACTGAGTGAGGCCGATATCCTGATTATGAGTGACACTTATGGGATCGGGCTACATGCCGCAATAGATTATTGATTATGCCTTCGTTGGCTCGATATAGCGCTTAGACTGAAAGGAGCACCTCCAGAGTTTATAAACCCCTAGTGAGGGCATGAGATATTATTGAGGGATGGATTACCGTGGACATGGATTTGTCTAAAGTATTTACATATGGAGATGGATTTCTCCACAGGGATGGACTTCCCTTTTTCCTCGGTACCGAGTGACATCTAGTCATTTTTGAGCAAGTTTCAGGATGAAATTCCCTAGGCCGGATGGCCATATGCGGTACCGAGTGGTTGAGTGTGTATATATGTATACTTGGGGATGTATTTCTCCTCAGGGTTGGATTACCCTTGTTCCTCGGTACTGGATGACTTGAAGTAAGTGTTGTATATGTTCTGGGATGGATTTCCCTGGGACGGATGGCCATATGTAGTACCGAGTGGTTGAGCACTTGAGAGTGGGAGCACATGGTGCATTTCATACATTTTGTGCATCAGCATGTAGAGTTAGTTGAGCTTTATATCTTACATTGTTCAGATCTGTATATATTTCCCTATTGAGTTGTATTCCTGAAAGAATAGCATGCCTACTTTACTGCACAGCTTATTGCTATTTTCTGTTGAGGTTACATTCGTCACTGCATAACAGGCCAAAGGTTGGACTTTTTACTTACTGAGATGGTGTACTCACGTTATCCTCTACAACTTGTTTGCAGATCCAGGTGTTTTCAGTCCCGGTAGCAGAGACTGATCGAGGTTGCAGACTTGGAGATAGTTGAGGTATCTGCATGGCGTTCGCAGATCTTGACCCTCCTTCTTTATTCCAGTTGTATTTCAGTTGTTTCCTCAGTGAACATTGTAGTAGACTCTGTTGTTTCTCTAGACACTCATGTACTCCGTGACACCCTGGTTTTGGGCTGGTTGTATCATATTATGAGTTTTGCTTTATGTTTTTAAAACAATTTACTTAAATAAGGAATGTGTTTTTTCGCAAGTGTTCTAAATTCTAGTATTGTGGTTTGGACTACGTTGAGTTGAGGCTGACCTAGTTCCACTATAGGCGCCATCACGATAGGTTGAGTTTGGATCGCGACAAGTTGGTATCAGAGCCTAGGTTACAAAGGTCTCACAGGTCATGGGCCGGTTTAGTAGAGTCTTGCGGATTGGTCGGAGACGTTTGTACTTATCTTCGAGATGCTGCAGAACCTTTAGGAAAACTTCACATTCTTGAATTCTTTTTGTGCGAATCTATTGATACTGCAATTAAACTTCTATTATTTTATTCTCTCACAGATGGTGAGGACACATACTACCGGTTAGGATGGACAACCACCAGTACCACTAGTTAGGGATGCGAGAGGCCAAGGTGACAGTAGAGGCACTGGCAGAGGTAGAGGCACAGCTCGCACCGCAGCTAGGGCAACACCAGAAGACCCACCAATTGCCCTAGTTCAGGATCAGGTTTCGGGAATGGATATCCCAGCGGGACCAGCTCAGGCACAAGCTGTGCCTATTGCTATTCTAGGTCTTCATGAGACATTGGCTCAGATTCTGACCATGTGCACCGGTCTTGCTTAGGCGGTCACTTTTTCTACTATAGCAGCTACTTCTCAGGTTAGGGGAGGCACTAAGACTCCCACTACCCACACACCCGAGCAGGTTGTTCAGGGACTTCGGACACCGGGGGCACCATCAGCCCAGCCGGTTGCACCTGCTCAAGACTATGTGGTTCCAGTCATGCCTGATGACGAGCAGCATAGATTGGAGAGGTTTGGTAGACTTCAACCTCCGACCTTCAGTGGTAGAGAGGGCAAGGACGCTCAGGGTTTCTTGGAAGTGTGTTAGAGGATTCTTTGCACAGCAGGTATTCTGGAGACCAGTGGGATCTCATTCACTACTTTTTAGTTTTCTAGAGATGCCTTTACTTGGTGGATGGCTTATGAGAGGCATAGGCCTGTTGGGGCAACACTCCTTACCGAGCATCGGTTTTCCATTCTCTTCCTGGAGAAGTATGTACCGCAGTCCCGTAGAGAGGAGCTGCACATGCAGTTCTAGCTATTGCATCAGGGGGATATGACCGTGATGCAGTATGAGATGAGATTCTTTGAGTTGGCCCGTCATGCTATCTCGCTAGTTCCTACGAATAGGGAGAGGATTAGGAAGTTCATTGATGGACTTGCTTATTAGCTACGGATTTTCTAACCAGAGAGAGGGTATCTGGTGCTTCTTTTGAGGAGGTGGTTGACATTGCCCGAGAGATAGAGTCATTTCGCCGCCAAGAGCGAGTTGAGAGGGAGGTTAGAGGCCTTGGGGATCTGGTAGTTTCGGTGGTGTTCCTTCTAGAGGTCAGTTCTAGCACGGCAGAGGCCGTCCATTTAGACATGCTTAGTCAGCTCGTCCAGGTCACCGTGGTGGATCATCTAGCCATAGTTCTCACAATTCACATTGGGGCCACTCATCTCTCAATGCCTTTCCAGCTTAGAGTTCGACTCATGCACCATCTGTTCAGGGCTCATCTGTGTCTAGATCTTCCAGTGGATATCCCGGTGCACGGGGCTTTCTTAAGTTCCCATTGCCAGTGACTGGTAGAGGTAACTTTGAGTGTGGAGATTTGGGTAAATGCAAGAGGTTTTGTCCCCTCCTTACAGGAGGTTCATCCCAGCAGAGGAGTCAGCCTTCGGTGTCAGCACTAGTTACTTCCCTACCCGTCCAGCCAGCTCGGGGTGGAAGTCAGTCAGCTAGGGGCCGCCCTAGAGGGGGAGGCCGATTAGGTGGCGGTCAGGCCCATTTCTATGCACTCCATGCTAGACCCGATGCTATTGCTCCAGATGTTGTGATCATAGGTATTATCTCAGTTTTCCATAGGGATGTTTTTGTATTATTTGATCCTGGTTCCACTTTTTCCTATGTTTCATCATATTTTGCCCATAATTTGGATATGCCCCGTGAGTCTCGTGTTTCATGTATTCATGTATCTACTCCTATGGGTGATACTATTGTAGTGGACTGTGTATATCGATCTTGTGTGGTGACCATTAGGGGCTTGGAGACCCGAGTAGACCTTTTGCTGCATACTATGGTTGACTTTGATATGATATTGGGTATGGATTGGTTGTCTCCGTGTCATGTTATCTTGGACTGTCACGCTAAGACAGTGACGTTGGCTATGCTGGGAGTGCCACGGATTAAGTGGCGAGGTTCGATAGATTATGTTACAAGTAAGGTGATTTCGTTTTTGAAGGCCCAACGAAGAGTTGGGCAGGGATGTCTTTATTATTTTGGCTTTGTGAGGGATGTCAGTGGAGAGACCCCTAGTATTGATTCGGTTCCGGTGGTGAGAGATTTCCTAGACGTATTTCCTGCAGACCTGTCGGGCATGCCGCTGGACAGGGATATTGACTTTGGTATTGATTTCGTGCCGGACACGTAGTCCATCTCTATTCCATTGTATCGTATGGCACTGGCAGGGTTGAAAGAGTTAAAGGAGCACCTTCAGGAACTCCTTGATAAGGGGTTTATTCGGCATAGTATGTCGCCTTAGGGTGCGCCTGTTCTATTAGTGATGAAGAAGGATGGCATTATGAGGATGTGCATTGACTACAGGCAGTTGAACAAAGTCACAATCAAGAATAATTATCCTTTTCTTCGTATTTATGATGTATTTGACCAGCTTCCGGGAGCGAGAGTGTTCTCCAAGATTGATCTCCGGTCAAGGTATCACCAGTTGAAGATTAGGGACTCAGACAACTTTCAGGACCCGATACGGTCATTACGAGTTCCCTGTGATGTCTTTTGGGCTGACCAATGCCCCAGTATTGTTCATGCATTTAATGAACAATGTGTTTCGGACTTATCTCGACTTGTTTGTTATTGTATTCATTGATGATATTTTGGTATACTCGCCTAGTCAGGAGGAGCACACTGAGCATTTGTGAGTTGTATTGCAGCGATTGAGGGAGGAGAAGCTTTATGCTAAGTTCTCCAAGTGTGAGTTTTGGCTCAGCTCAGTGGCGTTCTTGGGACACGTGGTGTCCACTGAGGGTATTCAAGTCGATCCGAAGAATATATAGGCAGTCCAGAGTTGGCTCAGACCATCCTCAAGCATTGAGATTCATAGCTTTCTGGGTTTGGCGGGTTACTATTATCGGTTTGTTCAGGGATTTTCATCTATTACATCACCCTTGACCAAGTTGACCCAAAAGGGTGCTCCTTTCAGGTGTTCGGATGAGTGTGAGGCGAGCTTTCAGAAGCTCAAGACAGCTTTGACCACAACTCCAGTGTTAGTTCTGTTGTCAGCTTCAGGCTCTTATGCAGTATATTGTGATGCTTCTCGAGTTGGCATTGGGTGCATATTGATGCAGGACGGTAGAGTGATAGCTTATGTTTCTCGTCAGTTGAAGCCCCATGAGAAGAACTACCTTGTCCATGATTTGGAGTTGGCTGCCATTGTTCATGCGTTGAAGATTTGGAGGTATTATCTCTATGGTGTGTCTTGTGAGGTGTTTACTAATCATCATAGCCTCCAACACTTGTTTAAATAGAAGGATCTAAATTTGAGGCAGCGGAGATGGTTGAAGCTACTAAAGGACTATGATATTACTATTTTGTACCATCCAGGGAAGGCCAATGTAGTGGCCGATGCCTTGAGTAGGAAGGCAGTGAGTATGTGCAGTCTTGCATTCATTCATATTGGTAAGAGACCTCTTGTGATTGATGTTCAGGATTTGGCCAATCGGTTGGTGAGGTTGGATATTTCAGAGCCCAGTCGGATCCTAGCTTGCGTGGTTTCTCGGTCTTCATTGTTGGATCGCATTAGGGAGCGCCAGTATGATGATCCTCATTTGTTAGTCCTCAAGGACAAGGTTCTGCATGATGATGCCAGAGATGTGATGACAGAATATTGAGGATGTAGGGCCGGATATGTGTGCCCAATGTATATGGACTTCGAGAGTTGGTTCTGGCAGAGGCCTAGAGTTCGTGGTATTCCATCCATCCAGGTGGCGCAAAGATGTATCAGGACTTGAGACAACACTATTAGTGGAGGAGAATGAAGAAGGATATTGTGGGGTTTGTAGCTCGGTGCCTCAATTGTTAACAGGTAAAATATGAGCATCAGGGGCCGGGTGGCTTGCTTTAGCATATAGATATCCCAGAGTGGAAGTGGAAGCGGATCACCATGGACTTCATAGTTTGACTCCCATAGACTTTAAGGAAGTTCGATGCTATTTGGGTGATTGTGGATCGGCCGACCAAATCCACGCACTTCATTCCTGTGTGTACTACCTATTATTCAGAGCGATTAGTTGAGATTTATATTGGAGAGAATGTTCGCCTGCATTGTGTCCTAGTTTCCATCATTTCAGATAGAGGTACTCAGTTTACATTGTAGTTTTGGAGGCAGTGCGATGAGAGTTAGGTACTCAGGTTGAGTTGAGCACAACTTTTCACCCTTAGATGGATAGGCAGTCCGGGCACACTATTCAGATATTGGAGGACATGTTGCGCGCTTGTGTCATTGATTTTGGGGGTTCATGGGATTAGTTATCGCTCGCGGAGTTTGCTTACAACAACAGTTATTAGTCGAGCATTCAGATGGCTCTATATGAAGCTTTATTTGGGAGACGGTGTAGATCTCCAATGGGATGGTTTCATCCAGGCGAGGCTATACTTTTGGGTACAGACTTAGTGCAGGATGCTTTGGACAAGGTGAAAGTAATTC
The DNA here is from genome assembly GCF_000393655.2 of Nicotiana sylvestris. Classification (NCBI taxonomy): domain Eukaryota; kingdom Viridiplantae; phylum Streptophyta; class Magnoliopsida; order Solanales; family Solanaceae; genus Nicotiana; species Nicotiana sylvestris. The sequence goes on along the minus strand of NC_091062.1, from coordinate 132,658,996 downwards.
AGGAGCGACTTCGTTTAGCGCAGTCAAGACAAAAGAGTTATGCGGACAGAAAGGTTCGCGATGTGTCTTATATGGTTGAGGAGAAGGTTCTATTGATGGTCTCACCTATGAAAGGTGTTATGAGAGTTGGGAAGAGGGGCAAGTTGAGCCCTTGGTTCATCGGGCCTTTTGAGGTGCTTCGTAGGATCGGGAGGTTGCTTATGAGCTTGCACTGCTACCTAGCTTGTCAGGGGTGCACCTGGTATTTCATGTTTCTATACCCCGGAACTATATCAGTGATTTATCTCATGTTTTAGATTTTAGTACGGTTCAGTTAGACGGTGATTTGACTTATGATGTGGAGCCAGTGGCCATTTTTGATCGGCCGATTCGTAAATTGAGATCGAAGGATATAACTTCAGTGAAAGTGCAGTGGAGAGGTTAGCCCATGGAGGAGGCTACTCGGGAGATCGAGCGGGAGATGTGGAGCAGATATCCACACCTATTTGAGGCTCCAGGTATGTTTCTAAACTTTGTTTAAGAGGGGGAGGATGTGACGACCTGGATGGTCGTTTCATGAGTTACAGCTTTGTTTTACCTGTTTCTGCTTTCTTTTGTGTTCTTCAGTTATGTTTTATATTATCATGTTGGTTGATTCGGGACTGGAGTGGTCTTGGAGTGGAATGAGGCACTTAGCCTCATATTTAGAAGCTTAAGTTGGGAAGAGTCAACCGGATGTTGACTCATGTGTAGACGGTCTTAGAATAGAATTCCAAGAGTTGGAGTAGCTTCGTAGGGTCAATTACGACATGTGTACCAAATTTGAGAATCTTCGGATGAGGTTTGATGGTTTCGGAGTCATTTGTGGAGTTTATGAGTTTGGAGTTCTTAGGTTTGATGCAGTGTTTGGTGTTGTTTTGAGTGATTCGTAGATTCAACTAAGTTTGAATGATGATATGAGATGTGTTGGTATGTTCAGTTGAGGTCCCGAGGGCCTCTGATGTGTTTCAAATAGTTATCGGAGGAGATTATCTGTTGGAGCTGGTGCTGGGTTGCTAAGAGAGTTGCTGATATTTTGGAGGTTCTCTGAAGTTGAGAACGCGGACCGCGCCAGAAATTTGCGGTCAGCGGTGTGGCTTGGCGAGGGCGGCAGAATTCCGTGTTCAGTGGAGGAGGCTGACGCGAACAACGGAATTTGGAGGTGCGATTGCAGGAGCCGGCAGTTTTCATGGCCGCAGCAGAAAATCTGCGGGCAGCGGTGTTAGTGGCGCGACAACGGTGGATTTTTGGCAGTCAGAGGATTTGAGATCCAGGAGTGCACTATAAATACGAGATTGAGGGTTTTATTTTAATATTTTGACTTAGAGAGCTCGGGTTTTGGCGGTTTTTTGAGGGATTTTCAAGAAAACTATCGGGCTAAGTGATTCTAACTCAATTTTGGTAAGATACATGATTATAACGTTGGATTCATCATTTGAGTAGAGATTTGGGATGAAAATTGGGGAAAATTTGTGGAACTTCATAAAATGAACTTTTGAGATTTGAAAGTCGATTCGAAGTTGGAATTGAGTGAAACTAATATGGTTAGTCTCGTAATTGAATGGGTTGATGGATTTTGTAACTTTGGTCGGATTTTGAGAAGTGGGCCCGGGGCCCGTCTTTTTCGTTGACTTTTTGACTTTTGGCCTTAAGCTTAGTAATTTCTTATGGGATTGATTCCTTTAGCTCTGGTTGATTGTATCGAATTGTTTATGGCTAGATTCGGAGCGTCCGGAGGTCGATTTGAGGGGCAAAGACATCGCGGAGTAGGATTTTGGCTTGGTTGAGGTAAGTAACGCTTCCATGTTGAGTTGTATTCCTAAAACAATAGCGTGCCTACTCTACATCACAACTTATTTCTATTTTCTGTTGAGGTTACCTTCGTCAACGCCTATCAGTCAAAAGGTTGGACTTGTTACTTACTGAGATGGTCTACCCACGTTACCCCCTGCACTTTGTGTGTAGATCCAGGTGTTTTCGGTCCCGGTAGCAGTCACTGATCGAGGTTGCAGACTTGGAGATAGTTGAGGTATCTGCATGGCATTCGCAGATATTGACCCTCCTTCTTTATTCCAGTTGTATTTGAGTTGTTTCCTTAGTGGACATTGTAGTAGACTATGTTGTTTCTCTAGACACTCATGTAATCCGTGACACTCTGGTTTTGGGCAGGTTGTATCATATTATGAGCTTTGCTTTATGTTTTTAAAAGAGTTTACTTAAATGATGAATGGGTTTTTCCGCAAGTGCTGTAAATTCTAGCATTGTGGTTTGGACTACGTTGAGTTAAGGCTGGCCTAGTTCAACTATAGGGGCCATCAAAACAGGCTGAGTTTGGGTCGTGACACCTACTAGTAGAGCCTAGGTGCCGTCATGACATCTTACGGAGGGAGAATTTGGTCGTGACAAGAAGTCTGAAAGAAGAAAAAATTATTACCGTGAAAGTATCAATGAATGTAGATGTGGCAATAGACGAAATTATAATTGTCATCATTGTGGTAATGAGAATAATAAGGAAAATCAAAATAATCATTCACTCCGTGAAAGTAATATTTTTCATCGACTTGACATAAGATTTTGTAAAGCACGTATAAATAGTTATGATCCATTGATGATGTGAATGTGACAACATATGATTTATGTTTACATATTCATTCTTGGAAGAATATAAACGTGTTAGAGGTAGTGAATATACCACACTCACCTCTAGAAGGAGGTTTGAGATGAAATAAGAAAATAATTTCATTATTATGGCATGAATGGTCATTGATCACGTATCTATTGTGATTATGCCAAAATATTATGACAATGTGATTATTACATGGCAAGTAATAGAAGCAACATATCTTGCCTATAATGATTTTGACCTTGACCATAATAATATAACTTTTTCCTTGAAAGAGATATACACCATATGGATGTTGATAAATATGTAATAGTACAAAATTTAATTGAGAGCAACGAAAAAGCCAATTATACTATTTTGGAGAAATAAAATTGATTATAAATAAGGTATTGGTCGTAATAAGTCTCAAAGGAACTTATTGAGTTTCTAAATATTCCCGAAAATGGTTGGTTATATTGATGTTTACCTTAAAAACGGTAATTACAATTAGATTTGATTTTGTGGTTCTAAAAATACGTGATTTATTTTTATTCTAGTTGTTAGGCAGTAGATGCTAAGTGTGAGACTAGAAAATAAGATAAGATCTTGAAAATAGAACGCTATGCAAACCGAGTAGCCGAAGATTGGGGTCTCGAGCTAGCCTATACTGGGCCTTGGGGTTAAGCTAATGAGCTCAACTGGAGATGGCCGATGAAGTAATAAAAACTCTAAGAGCTTTAATGAGGGCTCTTTATGATCAATGATGAGTAATAAATGAAGAACAATCAAGGAAATGCAACAAATGTAAGTAATAAGTCAATGGAAGTTGGAGAGCAGAGAATGTTGTTGTTCTTGTATTGAATTTCATGTGTGCAAGAAACAGCAAGGGTCCCCCTTATATAAGAGAGTATATCGCAACATGTTACATGTATCATTATTACAAGGAAAAGTAGCTGGTACAAGTACTTAAAGGTCTGGTACAGAGTTGTACTATTTTTGCAGGCGTTGTCAGCTCTCTGCCGCCCCGAGGTCAAGCATAGGGAACCTTCGGGATTGGACTGGAGCTGGGCCTCGAGTTTTCCGAGCCATGGAATGTCATATCAATCATAAAATTGGAGCGTCCGATTTTTGCCGTGTATAGATAGTCCCCGCGTTTCTTAGAGTGAAAACAATAAGAAACGGCCTTGAATTCCTGCCTCTTCGATACACCCATCATGACGTCAGTTGCGTCATATTAAGTGGTCGATGTGACAAAAAAGGATGACTAAAAGTCGCATCCATATAGCCTTCGAAGAGCCTTTGAATTTACTATAGCGGTTGGCTACCGTTTGGCCTGCTCCAACGTGCATCTTTGGCCTCTATAAATACTTCTTCCTTCATCCCCTATCCTTCACTGTAAAAAAGAGTTCTTCTTACTTCTCTTTTGCTCTCTTTCTCTGGTTACGATCTCCTCTCTCCTCTGCAACCTAAAGAATGGCGAAGGCTTCCATCTCTGTCCCTCATGAGGATGTGCCTCCCCTTTCTTCACGCTCGTCTAAGGGTAAGGCAATATCACCCCCCTAATCCTGAGGAATTCAACCCAGGATCCTGCAAAATGACCTCTAGTTTCAATGTCGAGAAGCCTTCTTCGAAACCGGGACGGTGTGAACCCGTGTCCCGATATATCAGTATAGTAGCAGATGCTAAGAAAGGGAAGACTGACTACCGCTGGGGGGACGCGGTATTGGTGAAGATTCCTTTTTGGGGAGAGGACATAACAACATACAAGGTTGGCTTCCTTAGTGTGTATACTTACCCATTTACTCTCGGCCCAGTGGAGTCGTCCTCTCCTTCAATAGACCCCATGATCATCGACTTTTGTGAACGTTATCAAGTGACTCTCGGCCAAATTCATCCGCTTTTCTGGCGTATCGTTTATACAACCAGATATTATGCGAACATGATTGAGGGGATGCCTTTTACCCTCGACTGCATGATCAGAAAGTACAGGCCCCCGACTTCTCCAAGAGGGACTGATTAAGCTCTGATGCCGGGCCTCGAAAACCCTTTTTGCTTGTACTGATGAAGTTAAGGACAGAGTGTGGATGTGCCGTTTCATCCGAGTTAGGACCTCGAACATGATCCCAATGTAGAAGATGGTGTTCCCCGAAAGGTGGAACATGAAACATAAGTGGATACGATGATTAAGTATTTTTTCCCTTTAGGATCAATTTCCCCATGAACTGACTTTCTCCGCTGATGCAGCTGACATGGTGTACCCTGGCGCGGTTAGGGATCTCTCGGCTGGATTCGACTTGCCCATATGTCGAGTGTGTTTGGCACGACCTGTCTAGGGATCGATGGGAGGTCAAGGACCACGGTGAACCCTCATTTCTGTTGTAGTTGAATCTCTCCGAAGAACTATCGCCAATTGTGCCCTAATTCTTTGTGTTTATATTTTGTATTTGCACAGGTCTGGGAGAGGCCTCCTTGATGAGAGAAGTACCACCTGGGGAAGCAGATACCCCGAAACCTGACAAAGAGGAGAAAAGACAAAGGGAATCATTGACTGATCCTATGAAATCATAGATAGCCAAAGTGGAAGAACCTAAGGCTGTTCAATAGCCCTAAATCTACGAGTAGCAGAGAGTCCCCAAGCTGAAGGTAGGAGAAAAATGATTCCTCGGTAGCATCCGAGGGGGAGAAAACCTGATTGCCCTACATACTGTTGAGACAGTGGCTTCCAAGTTGGAACATGATGCTGTTGTTGTCCTACCTTGGCATGAAGAGGCCATTGAGGGTGCATCGGGTAATGTCCTCGAGTAGGTTGACGGCCAAAATATTCCTCGAGCTGAGGTGCATTTGGAAGGCGGTCTGGGGGAGCCTAGTTCTGAAGCTCTTTAGAAACAAGAGATGGCCCCGATTGATCAAGTCGGGTCTATAGAAGTGAGCGATTCCCCTCAGATACTGACTTTACCTCATGGGGAGATGCAAGATGCTCAGAATAAAGAACCTTCCGATGTGGTGGCGCCCATTGGAGGTAAAGATGCATTTGAAGGGCCTTTGGCTGCACCTGAGAAAAACCCTGAGCTCGACGCCTCACTTATTTGCAGTGAGATGGATAGGCTCTATGAGCAGGTAACTTTTTGCAAATTCTGCTCGGTGTCCTGCTCTTTGTTTTTCTAACTTTGTTTCTTTCACGGTTCTAGGCCAAGGTGCTTTATAACCAGACATGTGCCCGATTTCAAGCTGAGTTAGCTCACTACGAGGGTAAGCACAAAAAGCTCACCTCGAAAGCCGATAAGCTTAGAGCTATTTTCACCAAGAAGGAGGAGGAACTCCATGGCCTTCGGGATTGTTTGGAGGGGGAGTCTCGTGAGAAGACTCAACTTGCTGAGCAAGTTATGCAATTTCCATTTACTTTTGTCTAAATTTTTACCTGATTTCAGCATTTTAACACCTTTAGGCTGATCCACGCAGCTCTAGAAGAAGGATGTCCTTATGAATGAGGAGCTCCGAGCCAGAGACTCTGAAATTCTTGAACTCAAACGGCATGTGAGTGAGATAGCTTCCGAGAGAGATACCGTCCAGGGGAAGGTGGTCTTAGTCGGGCATCAACTTCATGATGCGAGGGCGGAGAGTAATAAGTATAAAGATCCTCATACTGAATTAGTTGCTGCGTTATCCATATCGAAGCTAAAGCTGGGGCGCTCGTATCCTCGCATAAAGTGGGTGCTATTGCGACAAATGCTTAGGCCAGGAGAGTGCCCGAAAGGGCCGAGCTGCAATTGACTCGAGCCATGGAACATGCTCGGTTAGAATCACGGAGGCAGACTCTCGAGGATATACATGTAGGGGGCATTGATCTCCCTGTCGTGCTCGAGATGGTGAAGACCCTAGAGGAGAAAGTTGCGGCCCTGCTTGCTTGTGAAAGTGGGTCGATCAGTGGTTCAGGAGATGATGCGGATGAGGGCGAAATCCCCAAATGGGAAGAGGATGCTGAAGACCCTGGGACCGCGGCCGAAGCCATTGAGGGCACAACCTCCGAGGGAGCCGTCGAAGGCATAGACCCGGTGGTAGATTAGGGTTTTATTTGTTCTCTCCCTTGTAAGGGCTTTATAGGGGTTGTAAATGTACCCTTGTGAGAAATATATATAAATAGCCTTTCGTTTCGCATATTTCTCATTTTTCCTTTGCTTCGACGATTGGTCCGGGAATTCGGACCTCAGATTAAACCCTTGGGTTGTTGCTACTGTTGGGCGATTTGTGAGTATCGAAAGTTGACCATTTGAGACTTAGTCCTCGAGTCAGGTTTTTGACTCGAGATTATCGACCTTTAGGTCTAGAGATCAACCTTGAGGCCCTTTTATGCTAGAGGCGATGGCTCTTACACATTGGGTTGGTACGACCTTTAACTTAAGCTGGCGATAGTGGCTCTTACGATTGGGTCGGTACGACCTTTAACTTATGCTGGCGACAGTGGCTCTTACGTGTTGGGTCGGTACAACTTTTTAATTTGGGCTCGCAGCAGTGGCTCTTACGCATAGGGTCAGTACGACCTCTAGTATAGGCTTTATTTTTCCCTCGTTGAATTTTTTTGTGTTCGTTCAACTCTTCGACGGTTTGATAAGAACCTCGATTGTGAGACATTATGTAACACTAGATGGGCACCTAGGAAGGTTTTGCTCGGTGGCTGAATTATTTTGAAGCCTTTTCATTGTTTGGAGTTGATATGATCGAAGCTCTTTGTTTATGCCGAGGGTAGCCTAGTTAACCGGTTCTTTTCGAAGTATTTCGAAGTAATTGAAGGCTTGTAATTTTATGGCGATGGTCGGGTGTCTCCGAGTCGCATTAGTTTGGATGGAGCCTTATGACCATAGTCATTTATGTTTGGTCGTAGCCTTTTAGTTCCCGAGTGAAGTAGCTTTGGCATCTATATTAAGGGTATGCCTTTTTAGGGGTCTTACAAGTTCGAATATATAGCATTAACTTTAGGATCGGATTTTTTCCTTTTGAAAGGTCTTATAAATTTTAACATGCCTTACTTGAGGCCTTACAGATAGGTTACTTGGTACAAGCTTGAGGTCTTACAGGTAGGCTACTTGGTATAAGTATAAATCATGCCTGACTTGATGTCTTACAGATTTGGGCATGCCCGGAGGTCTTATAGCGTTGAAGATGCCTCATGGAGGGCTTATGTTGTTGATGATGCCTCATGGAGGTCTTACATTTTCGAGCATCGCCATATGGAGGGATTTCGGGCTTGATGTTGCCAGCTCGGGGTCTAATGGCCTCGGGTTTTTGATAGCCCGATGGGGTGACACTTGGCGACAATCCCCGAGACATCGAATGTCTTTGGCTCTGGCATCGTTCTTTGTAATCTTGATGTTTCTCATTTGAGGACATACGAGCTCGAAGTTTCCGTCCCGGAGGTCTTACGGCTTCAAACTTTAGATGTACCCATCTATTGTCCGTCCCGGAGGTCTTTCTGGCCGTGGGAACGTTACTTGTAAAAATAGCAATCTTCGCTCGGAGCGCAAAGCGTTCTAATGGTAAGAGTCAAAGTGTATTCCTTGATTACTTGGCACAAGCATTACATAGTTTTCACCATTGAGGGATCGATTGTTCTATGCGGACACGGTTCTTTCGACCGTTTGGCCCGATATATCATTTTTCTATTGAGACCCTCTTTGGCTCGTCTTGATTTCTCCGAGGAGATGACCTCCCGGGGGGATTCCCCCTAGTATTCGAGGTTGAATAAAGAGAAGCCTTGAATACTTGTTAAGTTTTCCTTAGGTAACATATAGATGTTGCCTGGTTAAAAACCTTGCCGGTAAAACCCTTCTTGGGATAAAATCCGATCGAAGGAAAAGAGTGCAACGCATGCTTTAAAACCTAAGTTCTTCAAGCTGGAAGGTACTTTGATTCTTTTGACCGGACGCCTGCACACATGTTGAAAAGGGAGACGGTTATACCTTTAGCAGTTATGGCATTTTGAGACTCGATATTATTCAACTGCTTGCTCCAGTGACGCGGTATGGTCCTTTGCTCACTCACTCAGGTGCAGCTGAGAGTGTGGCTTGCGTTTGCTACTTTGCTGTTTGTTTATCCTTTTGGCTCCTTTGAAAGGATTGATATCGAAGTCATAGGTTGTTTCAGTGTTTTCCATCGGACACCTCAGCAGAGTTTGAGCATTCATATGTTCCAATTGCTTGGAAGGTGTTCGCCTTCCATGGTACCGAGCTTATACGACCCTTTACCGATAACTCTGAGGACGCGGTACAGTCCTTCCCAGCCTGGTCCTAGCTTCCCTTTATTAGGGTTTCGAGTGTTTAGGGTGACTTTCCTTAGGACTAAGTCCCCGACCCTGAAATGTCGGATATTTGTTCTCCTGTTATAGTACCTTTCGATCCTTTGTTTTTGGGAGGCCATTCGGACTAGTGAAGCTTGTCGCTTTTCATCTAATAGTTCGAGGGCTGCAGTCATAGCCTCATTATTTGAGCTCTCGGTGGCATGTCAAAATCTGGCGCTTGGCTCTCCGACCTAGACCGGTATTAAAGCCTTGGAGTCGTATACCATAAGGAAAGGCGTCTTTCTTGTGCTTGATTTTGGAGTTGTTCGATATGCCCACAGCACTTCGGGCAACATTTCTCTTAACTTTCCTTTCGCATTTTCTAACTTCTTTTCAAGTTTTGAAAGATGGTCTTGTTTTTGGACTCGGCCTGACCGTTTGCACATGGGTGGTAGGATGTTGAAAGGATCCTTTTGATTTTATGATCCACGAGGAACTTTGTTACTTTATTCCTGATGAACTGCTTCCCGTTATCACAAGTTATCTCGGGGGGAATCCCGAATCGACACATGATATGGTCCCAGATGACGTTAATGACGTCTTTTTCTTGTACCTTCTCGAAGTAGTCAGTTATAAATAAGATAAATCTAGCTTTACCTAGTGCTGTTGGCAGGGGTCCGACAATGTCCATCCCCCACTTTATGAACGGTCATGGTGACAAGACTGAGTGCAGCTGTTCACCGGGCTGGTGAATCATTGGTGCAAATCTCTGGTATTTGTTTCATTTTCGAACGAATTCTTTGGTGTCTTTCTCCATGTTGTCCAAATAGTAGCCTTCTCTGATCAACTTTCGGACTAGGGAGTCAGCACCGGAGTGATTTTTGCAGGTGTCTTCGTGGATTTCTCGGAGCACGTAAACTGTGTTCCCCGGTCCCAAACATACTGCTAGGGGACCATCAAAGGTTCTTCTATATAGAGTTCTATTTTCATCGAGCGAGAACCGGGTTGCTTTGGTTTGTGCGGCCCTCGACTCTTTTGGGTCATTGGGTAGCCTTCCACTTTCTAGATAGTCGATATATTTATTTTTCCAATCCCATGTCAGGCTAGTGGAGTTGATCTCGGCATGGCCTTCTTCGATTATTGATTTGGATAGTTGAGAAATAGCCTTGGGGAGTAAGTCATCTTCCTCGACTGATGATCCCAGGTTTGCGAGGGCATCGACCTCGCTATTCTACTTCCGAGGTATGTGGACCAGAGTCCATTCTTTGAAGTGGTGCAATGTGACTTGAATTTTGTCTAAGTATCTTTGCATCCTGTCTTCTCGAAACTCGAAGCTTCCATTTACCTGATTTACCACCAGAAAGGAATCACATTTTTCTTCGATTACTTCCGCTCCTAGAACTTTGGCCGATTCTAGACCTGCAATCATAGCCTCATACTCGGCTTCGTTCTTAGATTGCCTAATCATGCTGCCCGTAGGCGGCTTCACAACTATGCCGAGCCCCGACCCTTTCACGTTTGAGGCACCATCAGTGAATAAGGTCCATACCCTCGAAGATGTTCATGTTTTCAGTAGGAGTTCTTTATCTACCTCGGGCACGAGGGCGGGCATAAAGTCGGCCACAAAATTCACCAAAATTTGTGACTTGATAGCCGTTCGGGGTTGATACTCGATATCATACCCCCCGAGCTAGATGGACCATTTGGCCAGTCAACCCGACTTATGCAATATGACTTAAAGAGGATATGTCGTTAAAACACAAATACAATGGCATTGAAAATAAGGTTTTAATTTTCGAGATGCGCTTATCAATGCAAGAACCAATTTTTCCATGTGTGGATACCTGGTTTCGGCATCTCCCAGGGTCTGAGTTACATAATAATCCGGGAATTGTGTACCTTGTTCTTTTTGAACCAGCACACCACTTACCGCTACCTCGGATACAGCCAGGAACAAATACAGCATTTCACCCTCCTTTGGGGTATGGAGTAAAGGTGGGCTTATCAGATATCGCTTCAACACCTCTAAGGCACGTTGGCATTCCGAAGTCCATTCGAAGCTGTTTTTCTTTTTGAGCAAGGAGAAGAAGTGATGACTTCTGTCTGATGACCTCGATATGAATTGGCCCAAGGCTGTTATCCGCCCGGTCAGCCATTGCACAACCTTCACATTGTTTACCACCGTGATTTCTTCGATGGATTTGGTTTTTTCGGGATTAATCTCAATCCCCCTATTTGACACCATGAAGCCTAAGAATTTGCCCGAACCCACTCCGAACGCACATTTCTAGGGATTGAGTTTCATGTTGTAGCTTTTGAGGATGTCGAATGTTTCCTGCAAATGAGTCAAATGGTCCTCTGTGCGCAGTGACTTAAATAGCATATCATTAATGTAAACTTCCATAGTTTTGCCTATTTGATGTTCGAACATCTTATTAACTAGGCGTTGGTATGTGACTCCCGCATTTTTCAGCCCAAAGGGCATCATATTGTACAGTATGTACCATATTTCGTGATGAACGAAGTCTTCTCCCTGTCCTCGGGGTTCATCTAGATTTGGTTATACCCCGAGTAGGCGTCGAGAATCTTTGGGGCGTGCTTTATTCAAGTCTTTATAATCTACACACATTCTTAATTTATTCCCCTTTTTGGGAACTACCACCGTATTAGCCAACCATTCGGGATACTTTACCTCCCTAATGGACCCTATTTTGAGGAGTTTTGTTACCTCGTCCTTGATGAACGCGTGTTTTACCTCGGACTGAGGTCTCCTTTTTTGCTTCACCGGTTTGAACCTGGGGTCGACACTTAGTCGATGGGTGGTTATTTCCAGTGTGATCCCTGTCATATTTAAATGGGACCAAGCAAAGCAATCGATGTTATTAATAAGAAATTGAATGATTTTTTTCCTGAGTTCGGGGGGTAGTCCCGTTCCTAGGTATACCTTCCAATATGGGAGATGATTGGTCTAAATAGCTTGCTCCAGTTCTTCAATTGTTGACTTTGTTGCATCCAATTGTTCGGGGGAAATGAAGGTTCGGGGAGTAAAGAAGTCTTCTTCATCATCCTCGAGGGGTTGTTTGTCTACGGGCTTCTTCGAGGCGGAGGGTATAGCAGTTAATACCCCCTCATGAACCGCGAACATCTCCTTTGCCACATGATGTTCCCCATATACCATTTTTATACCGTCTTTTGTTGAAAATTTCATCATTTGATGAAGAATCGACGGTACTGCCCTTATATTGTGTATCCACTACCTTCTAAGCAATACATTGTATCTCGTGTCACCTTCAATGACGTGAAATTTGGTATTCTGAACAATATCAGATATGTTGACTAGTAGGGTGATCTCCCCCTTCGTTGCTTCACCGGTGATGTTGAAGTCGTGGAGGACTCGAGAGGTAGGTATGATTTGGTTGAGCAGTCCGACCTGTTCTACCACCTTCGACCTGATTACGTTAGCTGAGCTACCTAGATACACGAGCACACATTTAACTTGAACGTTATTCAAGAGAAATAAAATTACCAGCACATCGTTATGCGGATGAGATAAGGTCTCGAAGTCTTCTTAACTGAATGCTAGGATGTCCTCGGGCATGCGATCCCGAATTTACCCTTCCATTGCAGCGAGAACTTTTGTTCGTTTGATCATGGGCCCGTGAGGAACGTCGGTCCCCCCAATGATCATATGAATGGTGTGCTAAGTTTTTCCCGTGCCGTTCCTCCTGTCTGGCTCTCTTTCCTTCCGGGCCAGGTTTTTCCGAACTTCCTGTTGGTTTTCTTGGTGTATATTCCCGTTAGTGTGGGATCTTATATCGACGTGTTGGGTTTTGCACGAGACCACGTCCACGGGGATTGGCTCTGGAGCTTCCTCAGGGTCTTGCGATGGTACACCGACACCTGTAACAGATACACCATTCTCCACATGGTCTTCAAGACCGTTGTTTTCACGTGCATTCACTAAGTTAGACAATTTGATCTGAAATCAAAGATTCTTGGACAAGAAAAAGTGTAAAGAATAACTTGCGTTTTCAGTAAACCAGCATGAAAACAATCACTATTATCTTTAGCCCCACGGTGGGCGCCAAATTATTTACTTTGAAAATGGTAATTGCAATTAGATTTGATTTTGTGGTTCTAAAATACATGATTTATTTTTATGCTAGTTGTTAGGCAGTAGATGCTAAGTGTGAGACTAGAAAATAAGATAAGATCTTGAAAATAGAATGCCATGCAAACCGAGTAGCCGAAGATCGGGGTCTCGAGCTTGCCTATACTGGGCTTCGGGGTTAAGCTAATGAGCTCGACTGCAGATGGCCGATGAAGGAATAACCGCTCTAAGAGCTTTAATGAGGGCTCTTTATGATCAATGATGAGTAATAAATGAAGAATATTCAATGAAACACAATAAATGTAAGTAATAAGTCAAAGAAAAGACAATAGAGAGTGTTTAAGTTAGAGAGCAGACAATGTTCTTGTTCTTGTATTGAATTTCATGTGTGCAAGAAATAGCAACCCCCTTATATAAGAGAGGAAATCCCAACATGGTACATGTATCATTATTACAAGGAAAAGTAGCTGGTACAACTACTTAATGGTCTGGTACAAACTTGTACTATTTTTGTAGGCATTGTGAGCTCTGATCCCGTGCCTCGGGAATTTCCTGCTTGTCCATGATAGTCGTCGATCTGCGCCGCCCCGAGGTCGAGCATAGGGAACCTTCGGGATTGGACTAGAGTTGGGCCTTGAGTCTTCCGAGCCATGGAATGTCATATTAATCATAAAATCGGAGCGTCTGATTTTAGCCGTGTACAATTGAGACTATAAATAAAGGAAAAATTTAATATCTTCTATAACTACAACTTGTAGTGGGGTAATATGTATGTGAAAAGCTACATGTTTTATTCTCCAGTTTGACTACACAAATAAAAGTATGCAACAATAAAGTAGAAGGTTATTGATATAAAAACCTATATCATAATAAACTTGGATTTTATTGATAATTGTACATGTTATGGTATAAACCTGAAGTTTATCAATATTGATAATTTATTCAGTTGGAATAATTGGTATAACAATGTTATTTAAGTATGATCTGCAAAAACAAAAGAGAATTCACATGGGTAAATATTAGAGAACTACAAAAATCTTTACGAATTCTCTTATGTTGTTTGTTCTCATTAATTAATAGACCAACTAAAATTTGGATTGAATCCCATGAATGTTGGAAGTATCAAAGGTGAATATGGGCCCATTCACCTTCCATGTATACCGCACAATATTCATCTATGAGATGGTTACATGTACGATTATTATTAACTCGCAACCTGATTTGTTACACCCCATGTTTTCGTACATGAGAGTATTCGTAAGTCAATTGATGTAAGCTAAGAAATGAGATCAACCTTGAAAGTACATAAAGTAAGTTAATCATGTTACAATGGAGGTTACAAATATTTAAGATCACGAATACCAAGTACCAAGAGGGTTTGAAGGCTTAGAAGCTAAATGAATTGAAGAAAAAAAGTTTCATCGAAAGTCGAAAAGTTGGGAATATTGTAACATGTACTTTTGGGGAGAGAATAGGGTGTTTAAAATTATAAGGAGATTATGTTATGAGTTATTTTATTCATATGATAGACGTGTCTTATGATTTGAAGTCAAATGAGTTGCGGAACAAAAGTTAGAAAAGGTCATCACAAGTTACATTCATAAATGTGTTGAAACTTATGTCAAATGTAACTGCGATTTCTCCCAATATACTTAGAGTTATAGAGTGTTCAACCCATAAGATTGAATCTCTATGAGTCTATTTTCTAAATCATTAAACCATTTATCAATAAAATATTGGAGTAGAGAGATATATGCATTTTTGCGAGACTGCGCAAGCTGCTAGGTGACAAGTAGGTATGTCACCTACTTGGTTAAATGAGAGCCCAAAAAGAGGCAATTTCGGGTCATACAAAGAGCCCATTTAAAGGATTATCTCCTATAATATAAACCTCTTTATATATCACAAATAACCAGACCTAAACCCCTGCAAACCACCTCCCAAAAATTACCCACAAACCCTAATTGATTTTCTCTCCCTTTCAAGTTCTAATTGGGGGTAAAACCTAGAGTTTGAAGAAACAAGATAGGAGCTGAGTTATCAAAAAAATAAAGTATGTTTACTGCTCTCTTTCATCCATTTTTTCTGCTGCAAATTCATGGTAAGTCGTTCTATAGTTGTAAGAACTCAAAGGACGGTGATCGGAAGCCGTGAGTTCGAGTTATATAATTGTAGCGGACTGTTTTGTGGACTGTTTTGTGTTGCTATTGGGCTGCGTGTTTTACTACTGTTTTCTGGAGATTTGGAGGAGGAAGGGTGTGGATAAACACCACATATATGCAGGGTGGAGGGCTGGTCGTTCTTTATAACATTTTTGGGCTGTTTGACACTACTACGATGGTCGTTTTGTGTATGAAGTGATTAGTGTGTGTTGGGCTGTTTTGTAGTATTTTGTGGTGTATATAAGGTTGGAGAATAATGTATATATGTTGATATTGTTGTGTTCTTGTGTTGTTGGTGTTATCTTGAATTTGGAGGAAGTAAGGATTATAGTTAAGATGCTGCCCGTTTTTATACAAAAAATAAACTTGTCGATTCGTTGTGCGATAGTTGTACCTTTGTAACTAGGATAGTATTATTTTCATTGTTGTAGATTAAGGTGCAAAAAGGCGAGTTCAACTTGGTTATTTGAAAGATTGTGATAAGGTATGTTAAGGCTAATCTCTTCCTTCATTTTGGCATGATCTCGTAATTATGTATGCTTGATAATGAGGCATAAAGAGAAGTTCATACTCCCGAATTTATATACATTATCATAGTCTCATAAGTTACAGTATTCTCCCTTATCGGGACTTCATATTCAATTGAGTATTGTCTTCTTCCAGTCAAGAGAGGAGAGAGTCTATATATATATATACAGTATTACAGTATTTTCACTACCATCGAGCTATAATCGATGGGCAGGCCCCGATTGGGCAACCTCTGATCAGATGGTAAGTTATATACCGAGCCTTCTATGGCCAAACACCTATGAGTGAGCCCAGCATGGCCGAGATACAAAGCCTAGTATGGTAGAGCGCCTATGAGAGAGCCTACAACGGCAGAGCAGTTATATATACCTAGCCTTATAGGGTCGGACAACTATTTTACTTTCTATATTGAGAGAGTTGAGTCTGTATCAGCAGGTAAGCATATCTTTAGATTATCTTTGACTCTCAGTTATTATATTATCAGTTCAGTTTCAGCTTTCAGTTATTCTATTACCTTGCATACTCGGTACATTATTTCATACTAACGTCCCTTTTGCAGGGGACGCTGCATTTCATACCTACATGTCCTCATTGACAGTTGAACAGACCCTTCTAGCAGGTAGAGTTAAACATAAGCTTGGTTGGTATGCTCCACTTCCTCGGAGTTACCCGGTCTAGACCTTGGAGTTCATTTTATATATATAGTTTTTATGGGTAGGTCGAGGTCCTGTCCCGACCATGGTACAATTCAGTTATCTCTAGAGGATTGTAGACGAGTCATGTATAGTTTGTATGTCAGTAGATGTTCATAGCAGCCTCGTCAGCCTCCACACACACACACACACACACACACACACACAGATATATATATATATATATATATATATATATATATATATATACTTACCCTTTAGATAAGAGAGTCAATATTTTCATATGATCCAGAATATGGCCTCATAGGCCTAAGTTGAGGGTTACCCGTCCAGAGTTTACAGTTACAGAATGTTACGCTCAGGCTGAGTATGGCACCGAGTGTCGGCCATGCCTCATTAGATTCGGGCGTGACATACTTGGTATCATAGCAGTTCTATCCTAGGGAGTCTACAAGCCATGTCTAGTAGAGCCTTGTTTATAGATGTGTTGTGCACCACATTATATAAACATGAAGCTACAAGGCATTTAGGTGTCTGTCTCCCTTCTTTCAAATCCAAATCGTGCTATAGAGCTGAGTCATAAGAGTTCGAGCCAAAGCTTATGTTTGCTATTCATATAGAGATGCTTTCAATTAGAAAAATTATAGCTAGCCAGAAGGCTAATACAACAGTAGGTAAGGTCATTAGTAGAGAGAGAATTCTTGACATCGTGGCCCAGTTTGAGACCCTATTAGATCATGCATATCAAATGTGCAAATTTCCCACTTACCCTAAGACGGAAATAGCTAACATACCTCGCAAATAGTAGGCCATGGAAGTATTAGAAGGTAAAAGTATAAGTTTCAACAGGTAACAGAAGCAATGTGAAGAAAGGTACGAGGTACCTAGTTAATTAAGATTATCTGAATTTCCACGTCAGGTAGAGAAATAAAAGGACTCTAAGTTACCTTCAACAAAAATAGAGGTATGTACAATTGGCCACACCTATCTCAGTTATGCCCTATGGGAGGTAATATATATAGTTTAAGAGAAAGATGGGATATCATGATCCAGCTTGAGTTAGAGTAACCCAAAATGGTGGATTGAGCTGGGGGAGCCAATGGTGAAACTATGTTTTGTTGAGGTTTTCAGAATAATGTGATAGACAAAAATATTAGCAGGAGAATAAGAAGAGAGTAAATGAAGCATTATGAGTAAGGTATGATAAATGAGTGATAACTGTAAATCAGAACAAGACAAGATGACAGAGTCTATAGTCAAATGAAGGAAAAAACAAGAGGTGACAAGTCTTGAGACCATAATAGAGTATATGCTACAAACTTATATCCTTATTTTGAGAAATGAGTTGGTGACTTCAACATGATTACTAAAAGGCTAAGCTAGACCCTTTGAGTAATAGAAAATATTATGGGCTAGTAAACAAGATAAAACTGAACATGAGTTAGGGACTAGAGGATTTGATAATAGTCGACATCGTGATTATTTCAGAGATTACATTACGGAAATAATAAAATGGACAACAAAAGAATAACCATTAAAGGTCATTCAGGAAGACGCTTCCCTAACTGAGCACTGTGAGCAAAGTTAAGCTTAAGGGACTAAGTGTGCTAGTTACACTAGGTGTAACCCTTGTGCGTAAGGAATTCAGTTATCCATGGTATAAAAGGATTACCGCAAGACGAGTAGGAGTCAATAAAGATGTGAAAAGATACCAAAGATGAAGAGATAACTATGGAATGGTAAAGGAATAATGTGGTAAAAAGGCGAAAGGGATGAGATTGCATTTATTAGATCCTACAAATATGCTATGACTCCAGAACATTATGCAAGAACGATGGCGGGGAGATGCAGTAAGGGTTCCCTCCCAGGACGTTATTGATAAATAAGTACGAATGAACACTTGATACTTAACGAGTTAGTGCAAGTGGTAAGTAAAGACAAAGAGCATAACTTGAGAGAGAGTAAACAGAATATAGATATGAGCATGGACTGGCAAGTACTTAGTAGTTGATTCAGGAAGAGATTAGTTATGTCTAGACAAACAGGTCTCAGATAAATGAACATATCATGCAAGATAAATGTAGTGAAACCCAGCACAGGAAATTTAGTCTCACAGATATGACATCGTAATCCTTAAGGAATATTCAGATAAGAGTTGGGGTAGTTAAAGGTACCATATAAGTATTACAGAAATAAAAGAGAGTGCCACTGCGGAGATAGTCAAAATTTTAGTTCAAAAATAACCCTACGAGCATAAGGGCACAGAGGTAAGTAAGTAAGGATAATTACAGGCGAGTAAGTACATCAAAAATTCCATCAGGTATACAATGTTATAAGCTCATAGCTTTACAAGAGTCAGAGGGTCTTCCCTAAGCTCTACAACGAAAGACTAGCAGAGGAAATAAGGAAGAAAGCTTCAACATAAGCATAGTAACCTAAAGAAGAAATGATCTTGTAACAACAGTCTCACTACAATATTGTATGCACGACATAAGAAAATGGCACCTATCGTGACTAAGGAACGAGAAGTTAAAATCTAAAGTAATATTCGAGATCATATGAGTTGCACAACGTTCCAATAAATGTGGGCACTAAGATAAGCCAAGTATTCATGCAACACGTGGCAGAACGACCAAGAAAAGTAATTACTTAATTTTAACGAAAGCTGAAAAACCACGAAAGGAATTATTCGATCTATGACCCGGACTTAGTTACATTATGAACATGCTTAATATTTTGGAGTGTTATCCATGCAGCATATACGTTGTCAATGATATAGCCATATGATACTCCAGTATAAGTTAAAAGAAAGAATTGAGTCCACATAATAGACAAAAGCTTGAATTGCTAGAAGGTTATATCATGGATGTTCCATAGCGTCGACGAGTGGCTAAAGTAATAACTAGTACCCTGAGTCGCAGATCAGAAGATAAAGTAAGCCTACTTAAAGGCTGAGATAGAGAAGGAAACTAAAGAGTTACATCAGCAAACTGAATAAGGAGTCTGATTATTAGACCCTAATGAGTATAGAAATCGTGATTCAGAACATTATAGAATCACTCTAAATATCAGAGGTACAAAAGAGATGGCACAACGGACATATTCTATAACAACTCTACAATAAATCTAGTTAGAACAGTACCAGCCTCATAAGTAGCCAGTATGAAGCTTTCGACGGATTTGTATGCACATGATGTGTATGTTTTATAGTAGAGCTTTAAGGTGTGGATTTGAATTCCACCTATGTGGAAGGGAGGTTATGAAAGAGATAGAAGATACGATGAAAGATTTAAAGGTAAGTAAGGTACATGTGAAGAAGGTACAAGATGCCCAAGTACAGAAGGTTACGAATAATTCAGATATCAGATAGAGGGCTGGAGGCGTCACAATTTTGTATCAAGAAATGATAGTGGTGTCGTCAGTGGCTCATTTTTCAGCATGCAGTTTCCAGATACAGAGAGGTCTAGTTAAGAGAGTAAATAAGAGTTAGAGACGATATTATGTCTCGCTTAAGGTTCCAGAATAACATAAGGAAATCTATGGTGCTTGCAAGTTAAAGGAAGGTTGCGAGTAGTATAAATAGATATATGTAGGTCGCAAGCTAAACTATGGTAGATCGACAGGGTTTTAGCTAGACAGGAGTAAGGATAAGAAAAGGTGAGTGAGAAGGTGACGAGAATAGGTAAGTCCTCGGGATTAAACCCATCACAACAAGAGAGCTGATGGTTTCCATAACGTTATAAAAAGCTCAGTATAGCATGAGTGAACTCAGAGGAGTTTAAGACTAGGAGAATTTAGAAAAGATGGAATGCTGCCCTAATGGTAGAATACGGGTGTAATTGTGATAGATAAGAACATAATGTTTAGACCTTTGATTGGGTGATGATTCAAAGAGAAGGGATTTCGTGAATTGTACAGGATCAAAATACCCCCATAAGGTGAATCGCATTGGAATGCTATGAAATACAATTAATGACTATTGTATCGTCCCTAGGTGGATCATGAAAATAACGTCAGATATTCCCCGATGCAACGTGAGCCCTAATGACATGTATTACAAAAGAGGTTTCAAGTGATCAATGATAGATTATAGATCAACATTAAGGTGAATCAACAATAGGTGGTACAAGTTCCAAAGTACGAGATGAGATTTGTTTGTATTCTTAAGATGAATAGTAATAAGGAAGCACTAAATGACTTAGATTTATACATATATGATAAAAAGCGAGAGAGTAAGCTGGAGTTAGGTAGCAAACCTCGGTAATAATAAACCGAAGTAAGTGTTATAGTACAGTATAACCTACCTAGATGTAGTAAAGCCATAAGGATAGATATACTAGGCTATGAAACAAGATATAGCAATAGTAGTAAGTTCGATAAAGTACCAAGCGAATGACTTAAGTACACCTATAAATGCCTAAACGGACAACTTGCCATAGTTCTATATATATTCACAAAGTGAGGACTAGAGATTGGCTAAAAGCTCAAGGAAGTAGGAAAGAAGAGTCGCATAGGCGCACATACAGGCTGCATGATAGATGGCCGCAATAGCTACGATATAATTTCTCCAAAGCTAATACATTTTTCCCAAAAACCCGAAAACCCATGAATCACAAGCTAAGGATACTACATAGTGATGTAACTCTATAATAGTCTAAAACAAAGTAAATACAGAAGGGATGTAACTACAAGAGAGAATAGAGAGAGAATCCTCGGTCTGCGGACGCGATAGATATACCTCAAAGTCTCCGAAGGGTCGCCTCGCCTCAAGGATGGTAAGTCTGAGTCGAAGTACCTGGATCTGCACATGAAAAACATGCGCAAAAAGGGCATGAGTACACCACAATGGTACTCAGTAAGTGCCAAGCCTAACCTCGGTCGGGTAGTGATGAGGAAGGTCATGGCCCTACTGAGATTAAATAAATATAGAGATGACAGAACAAGATAAGAACTACAATTGAGGATCTACAGTAAGAATCTAGTACAAGATAATAAGGAATACAATAACTGAAACATAGATAAAGACAAAACACAAGGAAGTACCATCCACAACAAGGATAATAACTGGGGATCTCTCAGTATCCTCAATATATATGTCGGGGATCTCTTGGTATCCTGAGGATCTCTTGGTATCCTCAATGTATACAAGTGATCTCTTGGTATCCTCAATATATGATAGGGATCTCTTGGTATCCTCAATATACGTGCCTGGGATCTCTTGGTATCCCTTACCTCAGTTCAAATCATAAATACGTATAGGGGATCTCTTGGGATGCCGTCCCGTAGTCCCAAAGTAAAACACATAACAGCAGCACAAGAATTCTCAATTAAGCTCAATTTTGTACCAAGTAAAACAGGTAATTCTAACCTAACATGCTTCAAATAATTCAATTAAGGTAGTTTAAGTAAATAAACAGTTAAGTCAATTAGACATACTTTTTCTAAGCTAACAACACGTTTAAATTGCAAGTAAAATGAAAGAGGAAAAAGGAACACAATTGAAATTACTTAAAGAAAACTGGACTTTCAACAATTAGCTATAGTACGCACTCGTCACCTCACGTACAGGGCATTTCAATTATCAAATATACCAAATTCTAAGGGGAAGGTCCCCCACACAAGGTTAGGCAAGCCACTTACCTCGAACCAGCTCAAATCAATTCGAAACCACGCTCTTGCCACGAGTACTCGACTCCAAATGGCTCGAATATATTCAATTCAATTTTATAATGTAAATAACACTTCAAGTAACTGATTTTACAAAAAATATTTAAGCTAATATGCAAAATTAGGTAAAATGACCAAAACGCCCCTCAGGCCCACGTCTCGGAATCGGGTAAAATTTACATTTCCAGAATCCTCACACTCTCACGAGTTCATTCATACCAAAAGTACCAAAACTGGACCTCATTTGTTCCCTCAAATCATCACTCAAAGGCCTCAACTTAGTCAAGCCCTAACCCAGAAATTACCACTGATTTTCCTTAATTTTTCATGCTTAAATTGATAAAAATCATTCCAATAACGAGTTTAGAGACCAAAGACCTTACCCCAATGAACTCCTCTGAAAATCCCTCTTAAAAAGTGCTTCCCAAGCTTCTTCCCGTTTGAAATTTGGTGAAAAATATCTAAATTTTGCGAAGGCAAGAATTTATATGTTTCTGCCCAGCGATTTCAGCATTTGCGGCCCTTGGACCACTTCTGCGGTCCCGATTTTGCAGACCAACGGTCGCATCTACGGCTTCTCATTAATTCCCTTCTTTCCGCTTTTGCGATAGATCATCTGCACCTGCGGCTCCTGCTGGACCTCCCCAAATTTTGCTTATGCGATTGCTCTGCCGCTTCTGTGGCTCCGCACCTGCGGTCCAACACTCGCAGGTGCAGTTATGACAGAAAACCAGCTGAAGTTGTAACTCCAAACTCCAAATTCCTTCCGTCAACCATCCGAAATCATCCCGAGGCCCCTGGACCTCAACCAAAAGCACCCACAAGTCTAATACCACTATGCAAACTTATACCAATTGTGAGCATGTGATTTTTGCCTCGCATGAATTACTCCTACAGAATCCCCAAAATTAGGATTTTTTCTTTTATTATTTGGTTTTTAGGAATTAATTGCTCAATTTTCGTGTTTGTTTGCATTTTTGTGTGCATATTTAATTTTTTTTAAACCATAAAAAATAGCAAAAATATCACGCATTGCATTTAGGAATTAATTTTATATTTTTGAGATTAATTAGTAAATTGATGTTTTACAAAAACTGAAAAATAACAAAAAATAGCTCATTTTTTGCATTTGTTTTATTTTTAGATGTGAATTTTGGTAGTTTTCTTTAATTTGGTATTTAATTAGTTGTGGTTAGTATTATTTAGAGTTAATTAATTTAATTTGGTAGGATAATATAGTTTTAAGATTTTTATTTAGGTTTTTATTTTTATTTGGAATTAATTAAAAGAATTTGAAAATAAAAAAAGAAATTGGAAAGGAATTGAGGAGATCAGGTCTGGGCCCAAGTCTTTCAAAATTTACCCAAGCCCAAACCAATTTTTCCCTTTCAGATACCCGTCCAGTTAGCCCAAGGTCCGCCCCAACCCGGTCCAATCCCCGCATGATTCAAACGACCCCGTTTTAATGGCCTTTGGACCAGGACCGTTGATCTCTTTTGATCTAACGGTCCGGAACTGGGGTCTGGTTAATATATAATTGTCCTAAGCCTAACCCCCCCTCTCAAACCTGTCTCTCTCATCTAACCCCCTCTTCAGAAACCCTAGCAGCCGCCCTGAAATCCCACCGCCTGAGGGTTGCGGCGCCACCACCAATCGACCCCAGATTAACACCAAAGAACCCCCAAGCCTTCCTCATCCTAAATCTATCACTCTTTTCTTTCGAATCACCCTGAAACGTCTCGAATCTAGGTTCAAAGGAGAAACCCTAGCGCCATCCTTGTTTTCTCCGGTGGTGGCGCCACCTCTAATTGGCCCCAAATTAACACCCTAAGACCGTCTTCTCTCCCTCATTCCAAATCCTCACTCAGATTTTTTCGAACATCTCTGGAGCTCCTCGAATATCAAATTGAAGAGTCGAGCCCTAAGAGCCTAAAATCGGAATCATGCATGCAAGTCATTTTAGGAATTTTCCGGTTGTTTCCAGTTAGTTTTGGCACAAAATAGTGTCACTCATTTTCTTTTTACCAAGAACAAACGTTTGCCACTGTTTTGGGTCGAATCACTGGCTCAATTTTGATTTCAAGTTTAGCTGGTGAGTCCTATTCATTTTTGTTTTCAAAATCGTCTATGTGTCACCTCTGTTCTTTTCCTCTCTTTTTGTTTGTTTTCTGATTTGCCTAGTTCTATTAATTGTCCTGTTAGAACTTTTGATTTGGTCACTTAGCTTAATTAGTTCTCCGCCTGTTTGTGATCATTAATTAGTCGATTTGTTTGGTTTTTAAGTTTTCAGAATTTGCTTGGGTTTTACCTTTGTTATTTGGGCTCTGAGGTCAGTCTAAGACCTCATTCTAAAGGAATTCCATTTGGTTTGAGTCTGAGCCCATGTCTCTTGAAACTTTGATCTTGTTTGGGGATTCATAGTCCATACTCAAAGTCTGGGCTTCAAGGTTAAAACAGGGCACTAAGGGGGTATTTTGGGTAAAGGGCATAGGGAATATCTCAGTAACCACTTAGGAAGGTGCCTAGAAGCTGCAAAAATAGACTAACTTGATCAGCAAGTCAGAAGATGAAGGACTAAGTAGCGAAAAGGAAAATTTGAAAGGGACTAAAAATGAAATAACTAAACTCTTAAGGCTGCCCTAGTAACTTGCCTATAAAGGCATAGTTACTTAGGGTTCAATTCAGATTTTAGAGATGGGAGAGAGCTAGACAAATAAAAAAAAAACAGATGGCTAAAATTTAGGAAGAAAATACTATTCCATTGGAATTCTGCCTTGAATTTTAAGTTGTTCTTTGATTACAAAACAATTTCTGAATCCTTTTGAGTGAAAATGGCTTGATCTTGTGCTGAAAAGCTTTGGGTTCAGTTTGTTTGAAGTTTTCATTGTTCCATTGAGTCCTTGCTTTGCAATGTGAAGTCTCCATTTCCTGAATAAATTTCTGATTGCTTGGGCTTCGAAATGGTTTGAGGTCTAATCATCGAGGTCGGGTTTTGATGTTCGCTGGGTTGATTGTGTGTCTGAGACTGGATCTTGGTTTGCTGTACTTCATTTTCTGGCTTTAAAATTGGTTGGCTGGTTTATTAATGTTGCTAAAATCTGCTGCTATTTCTTCATCCGCTAAATCCTCCTTTCTTCATGTTTCCTCTTATTTCACAAGTACACGACCTTGTATCTCTGTTGGCTGTGAGGTGGAAACTTGAAGAATGAATTCCATGTTGATATGAGATTGAAACTGTTGAAATTTAGAAATCTTGCTTGCTTATTATTAGTTATTAGAACCGTAATTCACATTTTCTTTCAAAATCAAATCACTGTTGGATGTCATATGATTGGTTACAAATAAGTCGAAACGACTCCAAGTTTGCCTGCACATGTGTTAGTCTCTTTGTTAGCCCAGTTTGAATTCACTTGCAACTTCTGTCGTTGTTCGTAATGTTGAAGGGATTCCATGTGGAGCCTTGTGCTCAATAGTTGCAGGGTTCCGAATTTGGGCTCATCATGTGGCCTAATTCTGAAAGTTCCTTTGAGTAGATCCAGGCATTTCTTTTGTTGGGCCATCAGTCCATTTGTGTTGGCTCAAGACCTTTGCATAAATGGATTAGCTTTCCCTCATGTAAGCCATCATAGTTAGTTTAAAGGGAACTTTTGACTACACTCTGTGTTAATTGATTAAGCTCCATTAATCGGATTTGAGGTGTTCCTTAGTAAATAACATCAATAGTTTATGGCCCTCGAAAGCTTAGTTCGAGCTTCCTTTAAAAATCGGAATGGAGGTGTACCGCGCAAATAAAAATATCCAAATGTGTGGCCCTCATTTAATTATTTCTTTTAAAATACTTAGAACTCGAGGCGTGCCATTTAACAAATTTCCATGGCCCTCGCAAAGCTAAAGTGAGTACTTGCTTTAGGCGCATAATTTAAATTAATTTCCTTAAACTCGGGTGTGCATTTCATGTGACCCAAATCCAAATCTCAACAACGTTAAATAAAATATGTCGTGGATCGCGGGTGCATTTCATGTGGCGTGGTCCAAAGATGCATTTTAGATAACGTTGAATCTTCCTAAAAATAATTTAAAAATGTCTAATAAGTTAAAATGTACCATAGGCTAAAACATGTGTTAAAATCAGATAATAGGCTAATTATGATAGTTTAAGAGACCGTGGTAGAACCACGAAATCCGGGGTGCCTAACACCTTCCCTCGGGTTAACAAAATTCCTTGTTTAGAATTTCTGGTTCGCAGACTTCAAAAGGGAAGTTGAATTTTCCTCGATTTGGGATTTAGAATAAACCGGTGACTTGGGACACCAAATAAACTATCCCAAGTGGCAATTCTGATTTAAATAATTAATCTCATTTCGAATAATGTCACTTAAATTGGAAAAACTCCCTTATACTACCTTCGGGTGTGTAAAAAGGAGGTGTGACAGCTCTGGTGACTCCTACTTGCTACTTGTGCATTTATTTGCTTCAGATTTGCATGTTGACCGACTTATAAATAATAGGAGAAAAGTTGGGAAAAGAAAATCAATGTGAAGGCTTGGAGAAATAATTACTTGTTTTGAAAAATCAGTGTCCAAAATATGTTGAAACTCTGCCACAATTTTGACCTAAAAATATTCTGGTTTATTTTCGTCCAATCTGCCCGAACTACGCCAGTTTGATTCTCACCGGATGTGGGATACGTAGGCAAAACCCATTAGGTCCAACTTCCCTTTTTGCAAAAGTAGCCCAGAAACAACAAAATTTTATCTTTGTCACAATAAGCAGGGTGATGTCATTCTTGTTTAAAATAAGCCGAATGTCCTAAAAAAAGGCGTCAAAGGCTGTTTTTGCAAGAATAACCCCCTTTGGTTATTTTTGTACGGTTAGCAGGCACAACCTTAAAATCTTCTTCCCCGAAGTGCTGAATGGCCGTATCTGCAAAACTGGGTTTCATTTTTGAAGTAAAATCTTGAAAAAATGGTATTATTTTTGGGTCAAAATGAGTTATTAAATCACCTTAATAAATATGTAGGATGAGCACAAATAAAATTGAACCCTTCACAGTCCTTAAAGAGATCCCCTTACAGCTCCACATGTGGTGGAATGATCTAGGGAAAGGCAGTAGAGAAACAGTGGTAAAAGTTCTGGGAGGCCTCGTCGGACTATTGAACGTCAAGCCAAGGTTGGACATAATTGAAGCATTAATACCTTTTTGGGACCCGACTAGCAACGTGTTCCGTTTCTCTGACTTCGAGCTCACACCCACACTGGAGGAAGTTGCAGGTTATGCGAGTCTTAATGGAAACTTTAGAAGTCGATATCCATTGTCACCAAGACCGGTATCTCCCCACAGATTTCTGGATTTGCTGAGTATTAGTCGGAATATTCAGGATGGAAATTTATCTGAAGGGTATTGCACTCTCCAATTCTTGTATCAACGCTATGGTAACCCTCGAGGTTTCGAAGAGCCGAACACCGGTTTGACCCATGCCGGAAATAAAGACAAATGGGAAGCAAGGCGGGGTTTGGCTTTTATTGTAGCATTCTTGGGTGTTGTAGTCTATCTGCGAAAAGATGGTAATATAGAGGTGGGTCTCGTAGGAATGGTCAATGTTGCAATCAATAAAGCCAACAGCATTGTGGTTCCCCTGATCTTATCTGAAATATACCGAGCCTTGATTATATCTATCGGGAAGGGGGAAAGTTCTTCCAAGGCTGCAATCTGTTAATGTGAGCACGTGATTTTTGTTTTTGCGCGACAGTCGCTCCAAAAGAATAAAATTTGTCCTGCTGTACAATTTTTGGATTTCTGTGCGGCACTTTGTTGATTTATTTGTGACTTCGGCCCATTTTTATTTATTTACTTTATTAAAACAAAATTAAAAAAAATGTGTACGTGTCATGCATAATCTGAACCATAACATGGTTTAAATAGAAAAGCATAAACAGGCACCTTTGTCCGCGATTTTGTTTTGTTTAATTTTACTTGTTTTGAAATATGTTAGTGTGTGTGCAAATAATTGTATTGAGTGTGCATTTAATTTTAATTTGATTTTTTGTTAAGTTTTAAAATAAATAAGAAAAAGAAATAAAAAAAAAAAAAAAGAGAAAGGACCCTTTCTTCTTCCGGATTGGGCCAATTTAATAAAATTGGCCCAAACAAACAATGCCCAAAACCCAGGCCTACCCGGTCCAGACCACTTAGTGCCCAGGGTGTCCAAACGACGTCGTTTGGATCGTGCCTGATCTGGGCCGTTGATCTCAGAGTGATCAACGGCCAAGATCAATCCCCCGTAACCCACCAACAAACCCGACCCGTTTACACCCGGACCAAACCCAAACCCTCAACACTTGAAACGACACCGTTTCACTTAAGACCATCAGATCCAAACCGTAGATCTAGATTGATCTAACGGTTGAGATCAACCCACCCACTAACTATATAAGCCCAGATCCTTACCCTACCCCCCTATCCAATACCCCAGCCTCGTCGTCTTCACCCAAACCCACAAACCCTAGAGCCGCCCCTGTGCCCTTCGCCATGGAAAACCGGCGGCATGAACGCCGGTGACCTTGCCCTGAACACCATAGAACCCCCTCACCACCCTGAACATAGACCTGTTAACCGTTTAGTTCGAATCACCCTCCAGGTCCTCGAATCTTCATTTGAAGATTCGAGTCAAAACTCGATCTACACCAACCAACCCCAGCTTCACACCAGACACTCCCCAGACCCTCCTCGTGACCAAACCATACTTGGTTTGGTCCGAATCTGACCAGGGAAGCCTGAATCCCGGATCTGAGTTTTGGAAATGTTTGTAGTTCTTCGTCACTGGTTCATACCGGTTCAACCGAAGAGATTAAGGTCTAATGGACTTTAATCAAAGTGTTTCTCATCTGAGAAACACTTCGATTAAAATCCATTCAGCCTTAAGAAAGGTCTGTCCAAATCCGAGTCAAGGTTTTGGTTTTTCAAAGATTTTAGGTGAGTCTTGTTTTCTTTTCTTTATTTTTGTTTTAGTCCGTGTGATTTGTTTTTAAAAGTCTGTTCATATTTGTTTTTAATTTTACCAACTTCTGTTTGTCCACTTTGCCTGAACTTCTGTTTGTTTGAATGAGTCTTTATATTTGCCCTGATAATGTGTATGTAAGTGGTGTGCAATTAGCTGATTCTCTACATTGAACTGATCAATTGGCTTCTCGAGCACCACTTTGCTTAGCCAGTACAATTCAAATCATATGTCGATACTGTTGAATGTTTGATTTTTGGTCACGGTTGTATGTGTTATGATTAATATAGTCGAGTCGACATATGTCGTCAATTAGTTTCAACTGCCCGAACAATAACAAATTGACTTGCTTCTGTTGAACATTTGCCTGAATCAATTAAGAACCAAGTCCAGTTACTTATAGCTGTTAATATGATTTCAGAAACCTAAGGCTTGGTCTGTTAATTGAAATCTGAGTTGATGGCATGTGCACTTGTGCACAGCATGTGCATTGTGCACAGCCTGTTTTCCTGCATAAGAAGGCTTTTGATTTTAAAAATTGTTTGACAGCATATGCTGTCAGATATATTCTACTGCCCATACCTTGCTTTATGTTTAAAAAGTATTAAACCTTTTAAAAGTTAAGTCTGCCAGGGAATGTTGATGGGGGTTAATACTTAAATAACTAATTGGAATCTGAAAATGAAAAAGGCACATGGGAGGGGTACTGTGATATTCAAAAAGAGGCTGTTAAAAGGAGTAGTGTTGAGGCTTATAAAAGGGGCACATGAACAGACACAGAGGGGAGAAGGAGAACTGAAAAAGAAAAATACACACACTGTGAGGAGTTTTGAAAGAGAGAGTTGATAAAGATACACAGAAAAAGCATACAGAGATAGAGATAGACACTGAGAGGGAACATCTGAGAGTTCAAATTCTGAAAACAGAAACTGGAAAAGTTTTCTCTTTGATAATCCAAATAGATTTCAAATTGAGAACTGACATTAGAACTTGAAAAGAAAGGAGATAGGGAAAGGGATATCACAAAAATCAGGAATTGTCTTCTCCCTACTGTTTGTTCGATTCTCATTTTGTTCAAACTGTCCAAGTTAGTCCTGTTTTCCTTCAAGTGTCAGTTAAGTCTATTGTTTGGATTTGTGTTGTTGGCTTCCCCTGGAATTGGATTGCTTGATTCTCTGACTCCATTACTACTGGGAATTTGTCTCATTCTGCCTTTCCTTCATTGGCTTTACTGGCCTCTTGCA
This sequence comes from Nicotiana sylvestris, assembly GCF_000393655.2. NCBI lineage: Eukaryota > Viridiplantae > Streptophyta > Magnoliopsida > Solanales > Solanaceae > Nicotiana > Nicotiana sylvestris. The sequence goes on along the minus strand of NC_091062.1, from coordinate 132,628,742 downwards.
TTGGGATTTCTGTTCTATTGGTACCTGCTGTTACTGCTGCTGTTTGGTATCGCTTCTGCTGCCCTACTGACCCCTTGCTCCTTCTGTTGTATCCAATATCCAGGTACATACTAAGACTCGCATTTGATGTAACAATGAAAGCATGAATCAAAAGATTTGAAGGAGTTAGAAGCACATGTTGTATTGCTTATGAATTGCTTTTTAATGTTGTTAAGATATGTAGTTTCTTGGTCTGTTAGCCTAATAGAGACACATTAGTAAGGTTGTACTTAATTAAAGTTTATGCCAATCTGAAACTGTGACATTTTATTCGTTTAGTAGTACATAAGATGTAAATACAATCCATGAAATGTGCAGCCATTTTAATACAATTGTTAACTCAAACTCGCTATTTAAGCATGTTTCGAATATGTAAGGGCAAATGATTGTTTAGATCTAGCTAAAGACAATACAGTTTCAAACTCTTGAGTTTCAGTTTGCGTGAAGCAGTTTACAGGATGAGTTTCAAATACCACTTAGTCGCATTTCCTAAACAAGCAATTTTAATTAATCTTGTCTGAATAAGTTAAAGTTAGGGAGCTCTTGTAACAGTCGTAGCATTTCATCAATCCCATATACATTTCTTTTATCAAGTTCAAAGCATGTTTTCATGAGGTACAATGTTTCTTCAGTCCGTAAATAATTAATCGGACGATTAGCTAAAATCCGGATTTGGGCCAAACACATAGTTAAAAATAGCACGCATCTTTTCTTCTATTTTTAAGAGATAAACACATCAGAAATGTAACCGTTTTAGGATGTTCCTTCTAAAATAATGAGACGAGCCTCGCCAAATGAGATGTAAATCGCGGGGCCCTCAATAAATAACCTTGATAATTATCTAGAATTCAGGATGGGCCATTTAATAAATTTCATGGCCTTCTACAAATAATAACGCGCTAGACCCCTTAGGCATCCTTAATGAATTACACTCTTAAACTTGGGTGCACATTGATGTGACCCGAATCCAAATCTCAACGGAAATCGAAATGTGTTAACAACTACGGGTGCATTGATTGTGACGTGGTTCGAGATGCATTTTCACGACGTTGCAATTCTATAAAAATAAGTGATAATGATAAAAGCGGTTTTAAATTTAATAAAAGCATATATAGTCATAACATGTATTTGAATCAGATATTTAGCCATTATAACAATTTAAGCGACCGTGCTAGAACCACGGGATTCGAGGGTGCCTAACACCTTCCCTCGGGTCAACAGAATTCCTTACTTAGAATTTCTGGTTCGCAGACTTCATTTGGAAAAGTCTAAAAATTCCTCGATTTGGGATTCAAGATAAACCGGTGACTTGGGACACCAAAAGCCAAACCTTTCCCAAGTGGCGACTCTGAATTAAATAAATAATCCCATTTCGAATATTGTCACTTAAATTGGAAAAACTCCACCCGCGCATTTAACCCTTCGGGGCCGGGCGCGCAAAAAGGAGGTGTGACAGCTCTGGCGACTCTGCTGGGGAGAAGCTCCCAGAACCACTGGTTCAGGGTTCAAGAATTCGAGCTTAGAATAATTGTTATATTTGGCTTTATTATCTGATCTTTATTACATGTTTTTGCATAACGTGCTAAATGTTGTCTTTTACCAATTTGATATTATCTGAACTGTATATAAACTGTGCCGAAACCTTTCTCTTCTTACCTCCGGGGAGAAGCTCGCTGGTCGAGACTCCCTATTCTGTTAGTGTCAATACCTGAAATAAGAAAGAGGCCGGACAAGTTACAAAGCCGGACGATCTCGCGGGTCCCCGGTACGTAGCCCCCTCCTCGACTCGAGTTGTCCGCTCGGGTACACAGTCTAGAACAAATACCCAGGTTACGAACCTAGAATAACTTGACTTCATGTCGGATCCCTAGTAGGAACGCTTATTTGCATCATGTTGCATTTGACTTAGGGGACTCAACACAGGGGTTGGGTCCGTCTAGGACTAGCAACCTAAAATGAAAAGACCATCCTGTTGCATCCTATTTGTTTCCGTGCATTTATTTGTCTCGGACATGCATGCTGACTGACTTTGGAGTATTTGAAAAATATAAACAAAAAAAATAGCAGTGTATAGGGTTAATTTTCTACTTTGAAAAAATAACAATGCCCAATTACTGTCAAAACTCTGCCGAAATTTTGAGATAATAAAAAGGAAAAATGTTTTATTTTCAATAATTTGCTTTACTAAGAAAAAGAAAAACAAAAAGATAGAAAAATAGTCTTTTATTTTTGGAAAGTTGTTTGTTGAAAAGGAAAGAATTTTGTTCTAAAATAATTCGGTTAATTTGACCGAACTACGCGGGTCTGATTCTCACCGGATGTGAGATACGTAGGCAAACCTCATCGGTTCCGGCCCCAATTTTTAAAAATCCAAAAAAATATATATATTTTTTTAGTTCTTTCTTTATAAATGTTTCTTTAGAAAATACAAAAAATAAAGAAATAAAAAATAATATAGAAGTTTTCTTTAAACTCAAATAAAAATAAATAAATAAATAAATAGTCTCCTTCTTTCTGAAGTCTTTTAGCATTTTTGTCCAGTTGACCCACACAGCCTTAAAATCTTCGTCCCCGAAGTGTTTAAAGGCCGTGTTCAAAACTTGATCCCCTTTGTAAAATATTTTTGAGTCAAGTCATTTTGTTAAAATCACCTTAATAAATGTGCAGGATGAGCACGATGCAAAATGAACATTTTTCAATAATGACCAAAATCCCTGTCAAGTTACGGCTATGGTGGAATGATCTAGGTGTTGAAGGACAAAATGAGGTTAAGAAATATCTGAAAGGTCTTGTGGGTCTGTTGGAAATCCAGCCTCGGGGAGATATCATAAGAGCTTTGGTTACCTATTGGGACCCGGCGCACAATGTTTTTCATTTCTCTGATTTTGAACTCACCCCGACTTTGGAAGAAATGGCCGGATACATCGGGAATACTGAGTTTCCCTTGAGGGAAAAATACTTGGTCGCCCCAAGAGTCATCACGGTACATCGGTTCCTGGATTCATTGAAAATACCTAGAACAGTCCACAACCCGGATCTAGCAGCCGGATTCTGTACTCCATGCTTCATATATGATAGATACGGTCACGAGGGGGGATTCAATAATCCAATCAACAAACTGTGCAGCAAAGGAGTTCGTCAGAAGTGGGACGAGCACAGACGGGTGGCGTTCATGATAACGTTTCTGGGTCTTCTGGTATTTCCCAGGAAAGATGGAAACATTGATTTGAAGATATCTGGGGTCGTCAGCACTTTACTCACGCAAAGTGACAGTACTCTCGCGCCTATGGTGGTATCCGACATCTTTCGAGCTCTCACAGCTTGTAAAGCTGGGGGAAATTTCTTCGAAGGTTGTAACTTGCTCCTACAGATATGGATGACCGAGCACCTCTGCCATCATTCCGAGATTTTGAGCCATGGTTCCCCGGAAAAGACCCGCATAGAAGAATCTTACACGAGAACCAGAGAGATCATTTGGCCCAAAGGAGTCCTGGCATGGACCTCGTTCTTGCAAGCTCTTACTGCCAGCCAAATACAATGGACGTTGGGATGGTTGCCTGTTGATGAGATCTTATATATGTCGGCGGCTAAAACTCATTTCTTACTGATGGGGCTTAAGAGCATTCAACCTTACGCACCCGGCCGAGTTTTGAGACAGTTCGGAAGATGCCAGACAGTACCTCATGAGGAAGATCTTAGCGCTCAAGCAGTTGAGATAAGTCCTAACGGACAGTTCCCAGAAGCAAAGATTCGCCAAATCTGGAATGAGGGTCAATATTTGAAATCAGATACTTGCGTGCGGGATCGAGCCAAAGGAGAAACGGCGCCAGGTTACCTTGCATGGTATAGAAGGGAACTCGAGCATGAAAGGCCAGCTAAGAGACCCCACATCCGGGATTTCACCGAGTCATCGCAAAGGCATTGGGATTGGTTAGCAAAGGAAAGAGGTTATTGTGCCGAAATCAGCAGATTAAAGCAACAAGTAGAAGGCATGAAATACGAGCACAGCGTGCAAATTGCTACCGATCTGGGAGAGCGGAACAGGTTAATTCAAGAAAATGAAATGCTCAGAGCCCAGATCAAACAGATAAGGTTGGATGCAGATAGACAACCAAGGCGTCGATCGGACGAGCAGCTGATAAAAGGGCTAAAAGGTGAAATCAGGGAATGGCGAGATGGCTTGGAGAAATCTGAAAACATCATAGCAGAGTTCAAGGCACAGTGGGATACAAGAGCAGATAAGCATCGCAGATACCTGAATCAATTGGAAGGCGACCACGAGAAGACTGTTGCTAAAATAAAGAGAGAGATGGCAGCACTTGAGATCAAAGCAGCTAGTCAGGCCAAGGATTTCCAAATTGAGAGCAGATACTGGTATGACTCAATAGCCCAGATGAAGTTGGAAGTACGGCGATTGAAGCATCAACACGTACAAGATGTTCAAGTCTTCAAGATATGCAGCGATCAGATAAAGCACCTGCTTGTAGAGAAGAAGCAAACCAGAGATAGGATCAAAGCCATTGCCCACGCCATCACCAGACGATGTCTACGATGTGAGAACATGTCCAGTGTTACCTTCCTCTCGGCAGTAATGGTTTATGTCAAGCAGACTATGCACGAGCTAGAGCAACTTGAGAGGGATCTCACGCCTAGGACCGCGGCGAGGCCGAACGATGCCCCGCGGAAACCAATTTTTAAAACCATAATGCATTCATAGGTCAAATCTGTATCTTAGCATCTTCTGCCTGTTTTTCCATCAGGGTGATTTTCAGTCTATTTTGAGTCTAGGTTTATTTTCAAAGTTTGCTCTTTCTTTTGCAAAATGTAGCTTGTAATAGAACGTTTCAACAATAAAGAGGTTGTTTCTTTTACGCTCATTTGTGTTTTTCGAACTACGTAATGATCTGATTCACGTAGGCATCGTGATACGTAGGCAATCCTCATCGGATTTGGTCGCATTTCTTTTACTGCGAAATAAATAAAATAAATAAAAGAAAAAAAAAACTAACAAAAAACGCCGGAATGACGCATGCTCTCGTAGCAAACATATAGTAATCCACTTAACTGTATAGGTGCATCATGCCCAACGTGAGATTAACTATCTGTTATTTGCTACAAATTAACCGTGCGTTTGTCATTGAGCATTTCCCAGGGTTTTTGAAAAGACGGTTGGTTTGGTGAAAATCTGGCCTCGCACTCATATTTCACGAGGTCAAGGAAAAGTGTTCAACCACCTGTTGTTAGGGCCAGAAGCAGTACTCACACTTACTTCACCAGGTCGAAAGGAAGTGTGGAAATGTCTTCAGAAATTCCATTGCAAACGATCCCTGTTTCTGAGGAGAGCTCAATCTCAGCCGTCCTCACACCTGAATCCACAACTGCGGAGGAAAATAGAATCCTACGGCTCCGCATGTTGGAAATGCTGGACGACTGGAATAATGGGAAAGAGCCGCCAAGTGTCGTCCCCGGATTCCCTGAATTATTCTCCAGGTCAAGTGGGACTTCTAATGTCCCCATAAATTATCCTGCTACCCCATTCGGGTACCCAGCCACCTCAGCCTTCTCTGCTGGATCGCCTTCTGAGCCTCATCCCCGAATGTCATCCACTGATGCAAGCATGAACATCTTTACTGCATCGCCTTGCCCGATTACGGCACAGCCTACCACGTACAAGCCAAGCTTTGACTCATCCTCTTTTACATTCCAAGCCCCGTCGTTCTCAATGGAACTAACTAGGTTCGCTACCAATACTAATCCTCTACCGCCTCAGTGCGAGCTTGCACCCGGGCAGGATCAGAACCCCAGATTTGCAGAACAAAATGAGATTGCCAAAAGGATGAGAAGCCTTGAACAAAGTCTGAAGAATATGCAAGGATTGAGCGGGCAAAAGAGCGTCTCTTACGCCGACCTGTGCATGTTTCCTCACGTGCACCTGCCAACGGGTTTCAAGACCCCCAAGTTTGAGAAATACGATGGGCACGGTGACCCCATTGCACATCTTAAGAAATACTGCAACCAATTGCGGGGAGCCGGCGGAAAAGAAGAACTGCTAATGGCATACTTTGGGGAAAGTCTAGTAGGGATAGCTTCGGAATGGTATATGGATCAGGAAATGTCCCGATGGCATATATGGGATGATCTCGCCAGAGATTTTGTAAAACAATTCCAGTATAACATCGACATTGCGCCAGACCGAAACTCTCTGTCGAATTTGAAGAAGAAGCCTTCGGAAAGCTTTAGAGAGTATGCTATTAAGTGGCGTGAACAGGCGTCGAGAGTGAAGCCTCCCATGGATGAAGTGGAAATGGTCACTACCTTTCTCCAGGCTCAAGAGTCTGACTATTTCCAAAACATGATGTCGGCCATGGGTAAGCCATTCGCGGAAGCGATCAAGATTGGAGAGATGGTGGAAAATGGGTTGAAAACGGGAAGGATTTTGAGTCAAGCAGCCATAAGGGCAACCTCCCAGGCCGTCCAAAGCGGGTCTGGAGGAACAACAAGGGGGAAGAAGAAGGAAGAAACGACTATGGCAGCCTCTGAAGCAAGGGAGTATCGTCATCCCAGGCCCCATTTTCCGGAAAGAGCCCCACAACACTATTACCCCCACTCAAATTTGGCATATGCTCATCAGCCTTATATGGTCATGAATGCCCAACCTTATAACCATCCACCACAACAAGCCAACCGAGGCCCAGCTCCACCTCCCAGAAATCAGCCTCCTTACCGCAACCACTATAACCCACAACCCCCGCAGAATAACTTCCGCCCCCAGGAGCCACCTCGACGACGGACTTTCACGCCCATCGGTGAACAATACTCTACTTTGTTCCCTAAGCTAGTCCAGTTGGGTTTCTTGCAACCAATTCCCCAAACGAGGCAAAACCCAACATCGCCTTCTTACAAAGCCGGAGTCAGATGTGTCTATCATTCAGGAGCCGAGGGACATGATACAAACGACTGCTGGTCATTGAAAAGAGTGGTCGAAAATTTGATAGAGCAAGGGAAGATAGTGCTAAGGGACGAGGAGATCCCGAATGTAACTAACAATCCACTACCTGCTCACAATAATGGGCCGCTGATCGGAATGATTTGTGAAGACAAGGAATTCGACCCTGCTCTGAAAGCCATAATTGCCATTGTCAACACGGGGAAGAGGCCCGAAATGGACCAGAAACTAGAAAAGGGGGAAGATGCCAAAGCTATAAAGACAGTGCTTGAAAAGAAGGTGGAGAAGAAAGTGGTACCAGCAAAAGGGGGAGTTCTTTACATACCACGAGGTCAAGCTGAGAAGACGCAGAAATCCGGGATCAAAAAGACAAAACCTATGTACGTGCCAAAAGGGGCCTATGTGGTCCGGGGGACGATTCAACCACCTCGGCTGAATGAGCCAGTGGTTATCGGACGCGTGCCACAAAAGCCAATGACCAACCCGTCCACAGTGCCGTGGAATTATCAAAAGACTTTGGTAATGTACAAAGGTAAAGAGGTCATGGGAGAACTTCCAGAAAATACTTTCGTTGGAGGGTACTCAAATACCCAAGAACTGAACAACGCCACACAAAGGCGCTTCCCTCCAAAGAAGCCTGTGAGTGTTGAAGAAGCGGAAGTGTTCTTCCAACAAATGAAGATGCCGGACTACGAAGTGATAGATCAGCTGCGCAAGCACCCTAAGAAAGTATCCATGCTGTCATTATTAATGAGGTCAACCGAGCATCAAAAGATCCTGCTGAAAACCCTGAATGAAGCATATGTACCGGTTGAAACCTCGGTGGAGCAACTAGAGCGGATGACGGAAAGATTCTTCGTCGTTAATCAAATCTCTTTCAGCAAGAATGATTTACCCCTAGAAGGAGCGGCACACAACAAGGCTTTGCATCTAACAGTTAAATGCGAAGACTATTATGTCAAGCGGGTAATGTTGGATGGAGGCTCAGGCGTTGACATTTGCCCGCTCTCCACGCTACAAAGAATGGAAATTGGGACCGGAAGAATCCGACCCAACAATGTCTGCGTAAGAGCTTTCGACGGCATCAAGAGAGATACCATGGGAGAAATAGACCTGTTGTTGGTCATAGGACCAGTCGAATTTCGAGTAACCTTCCAGGTGATCGACATGGACACATCCTACAATTTCCTCCTTGGCAGACCTTGGATCCATGCGGCAGGAGCCGTGCCTTCCACTCTTCACCAGATGGTGAAGTTCGAGTACGAAGACCGAGAGATCGTGGTCCATGGGGAAGATGAACATGCCATTTATCGGGACCCATCCATCCCGTACCTTGAACCAAGAGAAGGAAGCGAATATACGGTCTATCAAGCTTTCGAGATTGTACTGGCAAAGCAGCACGAAGAGGGAATACCCTGCCCCAGCCTTTCTTGTCTAACGCTTCGGTTATGGTGGCCAAAGAAATGATCCGACACGGATTTAGGCCAGGGAAGGGACTTGGACGAACCCTTCAGGGAATAACAGAACCCATTACTTTACCAGTCATCAAGAAACCTTTTGGACTAGGTTTCAAACCTACTCCAGCAGACGAAAAATGGGCAAAGAAAAGGAGAAATGAGGGCTGGAAGTTGCCTCAACCACTGCCGGATTTATATGCGACTTTCGTCAGGCCAAGGTACGCTGAAGAAGAAGATGATGAGGTCTTCACAGCTGAGGAAATCGAGGAAATATGTGGGGCGATGAGAGAAATGCTCTACGAGGTCCACATGGTTCAACCAGGTGAAGGCACAAGCACTGCTGAGATGCTGTACATGGGACCGAACGCCCAACTTCAAAACTGGGAGGCCACGCCATTCCCGACTAGACGGAAGTCCGGGTAGACCTGTCCTGCCACCTTTCCTGTATCACAAGTTATCTCCGGGACATAACTTGAACGTTTTCTTCTTTTCAATTGTTGTTTTGAATTCCTAGTTGTAAACATTGTTGTCTTCCAACTTTCCAAAGAAAATATACAAAAAAAATCATCATTGCTTTCCTATTATTTCTTTTGTTCTGATTTTTATTACTTTTCCTTTTATCTTCCTTTTCAGTCCTAATAATGCGGCTTTAAATATGACATGCTTGCGGACTTCACGCCCAGATCACAATGAGTTATTTAACTGCGAATTAATGAACCCAGAACCAGAATACGATGCGGAAGAGGCTTTTAGGGAGATAAACCGAGAGTTGGAATATTTCGAGAATAAACCTAAGCCAAATCTGAATGACACTGAACCGGTAAATTTAGGAACCCCAGAAGAAATCCGGGAGACCAAGATAAGCATTCACACGGACAAGAAAACGCGAGAGGCGATAATTCAACTTCTTTTTGAATTCAAAGATGTGTTTGCTTGGTCATATGATGACATGCCGGGACTAGGTGTTGATCTGGTGGTTCATAAATTGCCGATTCATCCTGATTGTCCTCCAGTCCAACAAAAGCAACGAAAGTTCAAAACTGAGGTCAGTGACAAGATTAAGGAGGAGATCACCAAGCAACTGAAAATAGGAGTGATCCGGGTAGTCCAATATACAACATGGTTGGCAAATGTGGTTCCAGTACCAAAAAAGGACGGGAAAACTCGGGTATGTGTAGATTACCGAGATCTGAACAGAGCAAGTCCCAAAGATAACTTCCCGCTGCCCAACATCCACATCCTCGTTGACAATTGTGCCAAACACGAGATACAGTCTTTCGTAGATTGTTATGCTGGGTATCACCAGGTATTGATGGATGAAGAAGACGCCGAGAAAACTGCCTTCACCACGCCTTGGGGCACCTACTGTTACCGGGTCATGCCATTTGGTCTAAAGAATGCTGGGGCTACTTACATGAGGGCCATGACCGCCATTTTCCATGACATGATGCATCAGGAAATAGAGGTGTACGTGGACGATGTGATAGTCAAGTCCAGGACGCAGGATAACCACATCCAAGACTTGAGGAAATTCTTCGAGAGGCTAAGGAAGTATGACTTGAAGCTAAATCCAGCCAAATGCGCTTTCGGAGTTCCGTCGGGCAAACTTTTGGGTTTCATCGTAAGCAGGAGAGGAATCGAGCTAGATCCAACTAAGATAAAATCCATCAGAGATCTACCTCCCCCGAGAACAAAGAAAGACGTGATGAGTCTGCTGGGCAGGTTGAATTACATCAGTCGGTTCATTGCCCAGCTGACAAGCACGTGCGAGCCCATATTCAAGCTTTTAAGGAAAGATGCGGCGATCAAATGGACAATTGAGTGTCAAGAAGCCTTTGATAAAGTCAAAGAATACCTTTCGAATCCCCCAGTCTTGGTCCCTCCAGAACCAGGGAGGCCACTTTTCTTGTATCTGACAGTTTTGGAGAACTCTTTCGGTTGCGTCCTCGGACAACACGACGTAACCGGAAAGAAGGAGCAAGAAATCTACTACTTGAGCAAGAAATTCACCGGCTACGAGGCCAAATACACTCTGCTGGAAAGGACATGCTGCGCTCTCACATGGGTTGCTCAAAAGCTGAGACATTATCTCCAAGCCCACACTACGTTCCTCATAAGCAGGTTGGATCCTTTGAAGTATATATTTCAGAAACCAATGCCTACTGGGAGACTGGCTAAATGGCAAATCTTGCTTACGGAATTCGACATAGTTTATGTCACTCGCACTGCCATGAAAGCCCAGGCGTTAGCAGATCATTTGGCCGAAAATCCGATCGATGAGGAATACCAGCCATTGGATACTTAGTTTCCAGATGAAGAGGTAAACACCGTAGAAGTGATCTCGGAGGAAGCTCGTGTTTGGAAGATGTTCTTTGACGGAGCCGTGAACGCCAAGGGTGTAGGGATTGGGGCAATTTTGATCTCGCCTTCCGGTCAGCATTATCCCGCCACAGCTAGACTGCGTTTCTTTTGCACAAACAATACAGCTGAGTATGAAGCCTGCATTATGGGCATGCATATGGCAATCGATCAGGATGTCGAAAACTTACTGATTATGGGAGATTCTGACCTGATCATCCGGCAAGCTCAAGGCGAGTGGGAAACTCGGGATGTCAAACTTATCCCATACCGACAACATGTGGAGGACCTCAGCAAGCGCTTTACATCAATAGAGTTCAGGTATATTCCGAGGTGTCACAATGAACTGGCAGATGCACTTGCTACTTTGGCTTCAATGCTACCCTACCCGGGCAACGCCCACGTCGATCCTTTGGAAATCCAAATCAAGGAAAGACACGGTTACTGCAGTGTAATCGAGGCGGGATCAAATACGCAGCCTTGGTACCATGACATCAAGAAATTCCTGAAGACACAAGAATACCCCGAGCACGCTACTGGAGATCAAAAAAGGACCATTAGGCGACATGCAAGTGGTTTCTTTCTGAGCGGCGAATTGTTGTATAAGAGGACCCCGGACCTCAATCTCCTAAGATGTGTCGATATCGAGGAAGCGAGAAAGATCATGCACGAAGTACACGCAGGTGTGTGCGGACCTCACATGAACGGGTATGTCTTAGCGAAGAAAATCCTTAGAGCAGGTTATTACTGGATGACCATGGAAAAGGATTGCTTCAGCTTCGTTCGGAAATGTCATCAGTGTCAGGTGCACGGTGATTTGATTCATGCACCTCCCACGGAACTGCATCCCATGTCTGCGTCTTGGCCATTTGTCGCCTGGGGCGTGGACGTCATTGGACCAATTGAACCGAAGGCCTCGAATGGACATAGGTTTATACTGGTTGCCATCGATTACTTCACAAAATGGGTAGAAGTTGTCACTCTCAAGTCGGTCACTAAGAAAGCTGTAGTAGATTTTGTGCACTCAAATCTTATCTGTCGTTTCGGTATTCCTGCGACTATCATTACAGATAATGCAGCAAACTTGAACAGTCACTTGATGGGAGATGTATGCGAGCAATTCAAGATAACGCATAGGAATTCTACTCCTTATCGACCGAAAGCCAATGGTGCTGTGGAAGCTGCAAATAAAAACATCAAGAAGATTTTGAGGAAAACAATACAAAGTTCCCGACAGTGGCATGACCAGTTACCTTTTGCATTATTAGGGTACCGCACTACGGTACGCACATCGGTGGGGGCGACTCCTTATCTTTTGGTCTATGGGACCGAGGTTGTAATACCGGCAGAGGTAGAAATTCCTTCGCTTCGAATCATTGTCGAAGCAGAAATCGAGGACAGTGAGTGGGTCAAGACTCGGCTAGAGCAATTGACATTGATTGATGAAAAGCGAATGGCCGCGGTTTGTCACGGACAGTTATACCAACGAAGAATGGCCCGTGCTTACAACAAGAAAGTCCAACCCCGGAATTTCGAAGTAGGTCAGCTGGTACTAAGGCGTATTCTGCCGCATCATGAAGAAGCGAAAGGAAAGTTCGCCCCAAATTGGAAAGGCCCATACATCGTAAGGAAAATATTGCCAAGAGGAGCATTGTATTTAGGTGATATCGAAGGAAATGACCCCGACACAGCAGTAAATGCAGATGCAGTCAAGAGGTACTACGTCTAAATCATACTCCAGTGGTCCTGACACGTTTGAAAATGGCGAAGGTTTTATTCCCCACTACTCCCCAAACACTACCCAACCCTCTCTACAAAAAGAAAAAAAAGAAGAAAAACAAAAAAAAAAACAAAAAAAAAAACAAAAAAAAAACAAAGAAAGAAAACAAAAACAAAATTTGATTGAGGCCTGAACTACGTTTGACTTGATTCCGAAAGGATACGTAGGCAGCCTCTCCCTGACGTTCAGTCACACCAACAATAAAATCCCATTCACCCTGAAATTGAAACCGGGGCACGTCGAGCAGTTGAGAAGTTAGTATCATCTACCTTTTTTCTTTTACCAAGCACAAGCCTTCAAATCAATTACCAAATATGGTGGGAAACCAATAAGCGTCACAAATGGAGACCAGCACACTCTGAATTGAGAGAGATAAAATGAGAGAGTCTCGGCGGTGAAAACCTTCGGGCACCACGAGGCGACGGGAGCAGAGAAACCAAAATGAGAGAGCTTGTTTAGTAAAAACTCGCAAAGAGTGCTATCAAGCGATGACAGGAAGAGAAGTGAGAGAGGTCAGCCGGGGAAAACCCGCAAAGGGCGCTGTTGGCCGAAAAAGAATGACGCCACCCCAAGAAAGTTTCGGCAGAGTGCCACCGATTTGGAATCACCGATCCGTTCTGGTTCAGGAAAACGCAAGCTCTTAGAAGGTCAGACGTCCAGTCCAAAGAGCATGTCATGTCATTTAAAGCCAGCATTATCTTCCTCAGATAAGTCTTCCTCGTCCCGAAAAGGGTGTTCCTTTTCTGATTTGTTTTCCCCTTTCTTTGTTTCTTTTCGAATCCCTTTTGCATTTTAACCCCGAGTTCAGGACACACCAGAAAGGACAGGTGGCATGGTTTGTTTGCACGGAATCCCGTCTCATGAAGGAAAGCGCCTCATCTCATTTGGCATGATTGCCCAAGCATGATGAATCATGATGTTTGATGGTGTTTCAGAGTAAAAGAGGAAAGAGAGAAATCTTGAAATCTTCCCCAACAAGTCCGCCTTCGGACAAATCCCCACAGAATCTTCCCCTGTACAAATCCCCACAGAATCTTCCCCTGTACAAATCCCCACAGAGTCTCTATTGTACAATCTCCCACGGAGTCTCCCCAATATACAAAAAAAAAAAAAAAAATGGAATCTCCCCAGCACATCCCAGCGAGTCCTTTTGTAAAAAATTTCCCCAGCAAGCTTACCCCAACAAATCCTAGAAATCCCGCTTTGAAATAAATCCCCAGCATGCCCCATTGTACAAAAATCCACACAAAGAATCCACTTTGTAAATATTCCCCACAGAGCTTCCTTTTTGTACAAATTCCCACAAAATACCTCCGATAAGATCCCCGTTGAGAACCTCCAAGCAAAACGGGACAAACAAAAAGAAAAAAAAAAAGAGCCTTACGAAGCAAGTCATCACAGAATCCGGAAATACCAGCTTGAGCAGTCTAAAAGTTTCGCCATTCGAATCAAATCAGTGGCGGGACTTCGCAACAGAAATAGAGAAGCAACAAAGCAATTGGGAACGATCAAGGTCACCGAACCGACCGTCACTTCCGAACTAACAATTGTCCTTTGTCTGAAAAGTTGAAACAGGTATAATCCAAGACAACCGTGCAAGAAGCAGGTGTCGCCCAAAGAAGAAGGTACACGGGTACAAGAAACATTTTGGCAATAAAGAATTCACTCAAAAGGTAAGTTCCCGCAAAACTCCCTTTTATCTTCTATTAAAACAAGAAAACTCAAAAAAAATAGATCATGTAGTATTCTCGAACTTTATCCCCAGCCGATCAGCATTAGGGTTTTAAACCCTAAACTGAATTTTCCTTTTAGTCAGCATTAGGGTTTTAAACCCTAAACTGAATTTTCCTTTTAGTCAGCATTAGGGTTTTAAACCCTAAACTGAGCTTTTTTATGCAATCAGCATTAGGGTTTTAAACCCTAGACTGAATTTTCCTTTTTAGTCAGCATTAGGGTTTTAAACCCTAAACTGAACTTTTTCCTTTCAGCCAGCATTAGAGTTTTAAACTCTAAACTGAGCTTTTTCATGCAATCAGCATTAGGGTTTTAAACCCTAAACTGAATTTTCCTTTAGTCAGCATTAGGGTTTTAAACCCTAAACTGAACTTTTTCCTTTCAGCCAGCATTAGAGTTTTAAACTCTAAACTGAGCTTTTTCATGCAATCAGCATTAGGGTTTTAAACCTTAAACTGAATTTTCCTTTTAGTCAGCATTAGGGTTTTAAACCCTAAACTGAACTTTTTCCTTTCAGCCAGCATTAGAGTTTTAAACTCTAAACTGAGCTTTTTCATGCAATCAGCATTAGGGTTTTAAACCCTAAACTGAATTTTCCCTTTAGTCAGCAGTAGGGTTTTAAACCCTAAACTGAACTTTTTCCTTTCAGCCAGCATTAGAGTTTTAAACTCTAAACTAAGCTTTTTCATGCAATCAGCATT
The DNA here is from genome assembly GCF_000393655.2 of Nicotiana sylvestris. Classification (NCBI taxonomy): domain Eukaryota; kingdom Viridiplantae; phylum Streptophyta; class Magnoliopsida; order Solanales; family Solanaceae; genus Nicotiana; species Nicotiana sylvestris. The sequence continues at coordinate 132,613,727 of NC_091062.1, read as the reverse complement.
AGGGTTTTAAACCCTAAACTGAATTTTTCCTTTAGTCAGCATTAGGGTTTTAAACCCTAAACTGAACTTTTTCCTTTCAGCCAGCATTAGAGTTTTAAACTCTAAACTAAGCTTTTTCATGCAATCAGCATTAGGGTTTTAAACCCTAAACTGAATTTTCCTTTAGTCAGCATTAGGGTTTTAAACCATAAACTGAACTTTTTCCTTTCATCCAGCATTAGAGTTTTAAACTCTAAACTGACCTTTTTCATGCAATCAGCATTAGGGTTTTAAACCCTAAACTGAATTTTCCTTTTAATCAGCATTAGGGTTTTAAACCCTAAACTGAATTTTCCCTTTAGTTAGCATTTGGGTCTTAAACCCTTAAACTGAACTTTTCCCTTTCAGCCAGCATTAGGGTTTAAAACCCTAAACCGAGCTTTTTCATGCAATCAGCATTAGGGTTTTAAACCCTAAACTGAATTTTCCCTTTAGTCAGCATTAGGGTTTTAAACCCTAAACTGAATTCTTCCTTTGTTCGGCGTTAAGGTTTTAAACCCTTAAACTAAACCTTTCCCCAACTAGTTGGTATTAGGGCTCCAACCCGAGCTGAGCATGCATATCCTCTTTCATTAATGAACTTCCTGGTGAATAATTAACGAAATTTTCCTAGTGAAACTGGGGCAGAAAATTTCGTTCGTTTGTTTTCTCCCGCAGGTCTGACCTCGAGCCACATGGATCGAAATGACCCACGAGATGAATCCCAGTTCGGAATCAAAGAAAAAAAAATCCCGAGATATCGGAGTAAATGGAAGGCGGATCGACTCCAACATTTGACTAAGGTCCTGAACCCTGCCAATCGCGCCTCACTCAGTATCCCGGAGATTAAACAAGTCGCCGCAACTCGCAAGCATCAAGATCCAGATCGGAGTCTGCAAGCAGAATCAGCTAAGATCCAAGATCAAGTCGTAAAAGAATCATAGATAGGAATCTTGTAACTAGCAGTTGACATGCATATAAGTAGTTAGTTCAGTTTCCAATTTTTGTTTGGTTGTAATAAAGCGGTCAGTGACGTAGCAGTGACAACAGCAGCAACAGTAGCAGCAAGCATTGCAATCCCATGGTAGTCCCAGCTACCAAAACTTCTCGAACTACATTGACCTAATTCCTGTTTAGCCCAGGATATGTAGGAAATCTTTGAAGCAAGATTCGGTCAGATCTTTCAAAAAAGAACATGCTTCATACGGAGTGGTCCATAGGCAAAAATCACTCATACACGCTCACTTTATCTTTGCACGAAAACTCTTCGTGTTTCCGAACAAAGAGGGGCAGCTGTGAGCACGTGATTTTTGTTTTTGCGCGACAGTCGCTCCAAAAGAATAAAATTTGTCCTGCTGTACAATTTTTGGATTTCTGTGCGGCACTTTGTTGATTTATTTGTGACTTCGGCCCATTTTTATTTATTTACTTTATTAAAACAAAATTCAAAAAATGTGTACGTGTCATGCATAATCTGAACCATAACATGGTTTAAATAGAAAAGCATAAACAGGCACCTTTGTCCGTGATTTTGTTTTGTTTAATTTTACTTGTTTTGAAATATGTTAGTGTGTGTGCAAATAATTGTATTGAGTGTGCATTTAATTTTAATTTGATTTTTTGTTTAGTTTTAAAATAAATAAGAAAAAGAAATAAAAAAAAAGAAAAGAAAAAAAGAGAAAGGACCCCTTCTTCTTCCGGATTGGGCCAATTTAATAAAATTGGCCCAAACAAACAATGCCCAAAACCCAGGCCTGCCCGGTCCAGACCACTTAGTGCCCAGGGTGTCCAAACGACGTCGTTTGGATCGTGCCTGATCTGGGCCGTTGATCTCAGAGTGATCAACGGCCAAGATCAATCCCCCGTAACCCACCAACAAACCCGACCCGTTTACACCCGGACCAAACCCAAACCCTCAACACTTGAAACGACACCGTTTCACTTAAGATCATCAGATCCAAACCGTAGATCTAGATTGATCTAACGGTTGAGATCAACCCACCCACTAACTATGTAAGCCCAGATCCTTACCCTACCCCCTATCCAATACCCCAGCCTCGTCGTCTTCACCCAAACCCACAAACCCTAGAGCCGCCCCTGTACTCCTCACCATGAAAAACCGGCGGCATGAACGCCGGTGACCTTGCCCTGAACACCATAGAACCCCCTCACCACCCTGAACATAGACCTGTTAACCGTTTAGTTCGAATCACCCTCCAGGTCCTCGAATCTTCATTTGAAGATTCGAGTCAAAACTCGATCTACACCAACCAACCCCAGCTTCACACCAGACACTCCCCAGACCCTCCTCGTGACCAAACCATACTTGGTTTGGTCCGAATCTGACCAGGGAAGCCTTAATCCCGGATCTGAGTTTTGGAAATGTTTGTAGTTCTTCGTCACTGGTTCATACCGGTTCAACCGAAGAGATTAAGGTCTAATGGACTTTAATCAAAGTGTTTCTCATCTGAGAAACACTTCGATTAAAATCCATTCAGCCTTAAGAAAGGTCTGTCCAAATCCGAGTCAAGGTTTTGATTTTTCAAAGATTTGAGGTGAGTCTTGTTTTCTTTTCTTTATTTTTGTTTTAGTCCGTGTGATTTGTTTTTAAAAGTCTGTTCATATTTGTTTTTAATTTTACCAACTTCTGTTTGTCCACTTTGCCTGAACTTCTGTTTGTTTGAATGAGTCTTTATATTTGCCCTGATAATGTGTATGTAAGTGGTGTGCAATTAGCTGATTCTCTACATTGAACTGATCAATTGGCTTCTCGAGCACCACTTTGCTTAGCCAGTACAATTCAAATCATATGTCGATACTGTTGAATGTTTGATTTTTGGTTACGGTTGTATGTGTTATGATTAATATAGTCGAGTCGACATATGTCGTCAATTAGTTTCAACTGCCCGAACAATAACAAATTGACTTGCTTCTGTTGAACATTTGCCTGAATCAATTAAGAACCAAGTCCAGTTACTTATAGCTGTTAATATGATTTCAGAAACCTAAGGCTTGGTCTGTTAATTGAAATCTGAGTTGATGGCATGTGCACTTGTGCACAGCATGTGCATTGTGCACAGCCTGTTTTCCTGCATAAGAAGGCTTTTGATTTTAAAAATTGTTTGACAGCATATGCTGTCAGATATATTCTACTGCCCATACCTTGCTTTAAGTTTAAAAAGTATTAAACCTTTTAAAAGTTAAGTCTGCCAGGGAATGTTGATGGGGGTTAATACTTAAATAACTAATTGGAATCTGAAAATGAAAAAGGCACATGGGAGGGGTACTGTGATATTCAAAAAGAGGCTGTTAAAAGGAGTAGTGTTGAGGCTTATAAAAGGGGCACATGAACAGACACAAAGGGGAGAAGGAGAACTGGAAAAAAAAAATACACACACTGTGAGGAGTTTTGAAAGAGAGAGTTGATAAAGATACACAGAAAAAGCATACAGAGATAGAGAGAGACACTGAGAGGGAACATCTGAGAGTTCAAATTCTGAAAACAGAAACTGGAAAAGTTTTCTCTTTGATAATCCAAATAGATTTCAAATTGAGAACTGACATTAGAACTTGAAAAGAAAGGAGATAGGGAAAGGGATATCACAAAAATCAGGAATTCTCTTCTCCCTACTGTTTGTTCGATTCTCATTTTGTTCAAACTGTCCAAGTTAGTCCTGTTTTCCTTCAAGTGTCAGTTAAGTCTATTGTTTGGATTTGTGTTGTTGGCTTCCCCTGGAATTGGATTGCTTGATTCTCTGACTCCATTACTACTGGGAATTTGTCTCATTCTGCCTTTCCTTCATTGGCTTTACTGGCCTCTTGCATTGGGATTTCTGTTCTATTGGTACCTGCTGTTACTGCTGCTGTTTGGTATCGCTTCTATTGCCCTACTGACCCCTTGCTCCTTCTGTTGTATCCAATATCCAGGTACATACTAAGACTCGCATTTGATGTAACAATGAAAGCATGAATCAAAAGATTTGAAGGAGTTAGAAGCACCTGTTGTATTGCTTATGAATTGCCTTTTAATGTTGTTAAGATATGTAGTTTCTTGGTCTGTTAGCCTAATAGAGACACATTAGTAAGGTTGTACTTAATTAAAGTTTATGCCAATCTGAAACTGTGACATTTTATTCGTTTAGTAGTACATAAGATGTAAATACAATCCATGAAATGTGCAGCCATTTTAATACAATTGTTAACTCAAACTCGCTATTTAAGCATGTTTCGAATATGTAAGGGCAAATGATTGTTTAGATCTAGCTAAAGACAATACAGTTTCAAACTCTTGAGTTTCAGTTTGCGTGAAGCAGTTTACAGGATGAGTTTCAAATACCACTTAGTCGCATTTCCTAAACAAGCAATTTTAATTAATCTTGTCTGAATAAGTTAAAGTTAGGGAGCTCTTGTAACAGTCGTAGCATTTCATCAATCCCATATACATTTCTTTTATCAAGTTCAAAGCATGTTTTCATGAGGTACAATGTTTCTTCAGTCCGTAAATAATTAATCGGACGATTAGCTAAAATCCGGATTTGGGCCAAACACATAGTTAAAAATAGCACGCATCTTTTCTTCTATTTTAAGAGATAAACACATCAGAAATGTAACCGTTTTAGGATGTTCCTTCTAAAATAATGAGATGAGCCTCGCCAAATGAGATGTAAATCGCGGGGCCCTCAATAAATAACCTTGATAATTATCTAGAATTCAGGATAGGCCATTTAATAAATTTCATGGCCTTCTACAAATAATAACGCGCTAGACTCTTCAGGCACGGTTTAAGTAAATTATATTCTTAAATTCGGGTGCACATTGATGTGACCCAAATTCAAATCTCAACGAAGTCGAAATGTGTTAACAACTACGGGTGCATTGATTGTGACGTGGTTCGAGATGCATTTTCACGACGTTGCAATTCTATAAAAATAAATGATAATGATAAAAGCGGTTTTAAACTTAATAAAAGCATATATAGTCATAACATGTATTTGAATCAGATATTTAGCCATTATAACAATTTAAGCGACCGTGCTAGAACCACGGGATTCGAGGGTGCCTAACACCTTCCCTCGGGTCAACAGAATTCCTTACTTAGAATTTCTGGTTCGCAGACTTCATTTGGAAAAGTCTAAAAATTCCTCGATTTGGGATTCAAGATAAACTGGTGACTTGGGACACCAAAAGCCAAACCTTTCCCAAGTGGCGACTCTGAATTAAATAAATAATCCCATTTCGAATATTGTCACTTAAATTAGAAAAACTCCACCCGCGCATTTAACCCTTCGGGGCTGGGCGCGCAAAAAGGAGGTGTGACAGTTACTACAATTATGGATGCAGGAACATCTCTATCACCGGGTTGGATATATGAATTATGATATGACCGGTTTAAGTTGTATTGAACAATTTGAAAACCGAGTGGCGGGTATTAAATTCCCTGAAGGTACTGAATCTTCGCTTACACATTTAAGCTCCTTGACTGACGATAAAATTGAGTGGGCATTCGGATGGCTTCCTGTCACCTAAGTGGTGTACATGACAGCTAAAGTGTGTTATCTCCTCCTGATGGGCATCCGGAGCATCCAGCCGTGTGCTACCCATAGGGTTCTACGCCAACTAGGAAGATTTCAAACCGTCCCCCATGACGAAGATTTGAGTAAACATCTCATTGAATTGGGCCCGAAATCTGCATTTCCATAAGGGAGAATTCCCCAGGTGTGGAATGAATATAGGTTTCTTGAACCTAAGACCATGGTGCGAGATTTAGCTAGAGGTGAGGTGGACCCTAAGTACATTGTTTGGTTCGGTAAGAGATTTCAGATTCCTGAGAGACCTGCTAAGAGAGCTCACGTTCAGCAGTTTACTAGTGACTCTCAAGAGCAGTGGGGATGGTTAGAAAAAGAAGAAAGCTACAGGGCCAAAATAAGCAAGCTAGAAAGGCAAGTCAGGGACCTTCAGTTTGAAAATGGTTTGCAAGCCGCTGCAAACGAGGGAGAAAAGAAAAAAACTGACTCAAGAGAATGAAGATCTCAAAGCTCAAATCCGGAAGATGAAAATAGCTGCTAGAAACCCGGAGAGAAGCCGAGCGGACGAAAGACTTATAAGCAGTTTGAAAAAGAAAGACCTTGAGTGCCAAGATGACCTAGAAAAGGCTGATGCTAGTCTAGTCAATGCCCGGGTTCAATTAGCGGAGAATGCAAAAGGTCGGACACAGTTTGTGCAACAAATAAAGAGAAAGTACGAAGGGACAATCACCAGCCTGAGAAGAAAGGTGACTACTCTTGAGAATGAGGCAGCCAAGCAGGCAAAAGATTTCAAAGCTGATAGGGAACACTGTTATGATTTGATGGCTCAAATGGAGGAAGGAATACAATAGTTGCAAGATCAACACCTTCATGACTCTCAAGTGTTAGAAGCCCGGAATCAGCAGATAAGGCTGATTACCATGAAGTGCCAAGCGTGCGAGGACATGACTCGTACCACCTTTTTCGCTGCAGTGATGACTTTCGTCCGCCAGGTTATGAGTGATTTGGAACGACTGCAAGGGGATCTCGCATTAAGGCTTGCGACGAGACCGAATGATGTCCCGCGGGCACAAGGAGCATTAATGTATTCTTGATTTTTACTTGAGTCTGCATCTTTTATGTTGGAGTCTGTTAGTTTATTTTCGATTCTGTATTTTGCTTTCGTCAGAGTCTGTTAGTCGGTTCTTGAGTCCGTATTGTCATCTAGTCATAGGAGTCTGTTGTTTTCTTTGTTAGAATCTGTTAGTTTGAGTCGTTGTAGTCAGAGCATTTTCTTTTTATGAATATTGAAAATCCCAAAATATTTTGTTATTTATTTTTACATTTATTGCGCCTAGAACTACGCTTAGTCTGATTCATGCGGGGTCATGATACGTAGGAAATCTACATAGGATTCGATCGTAAAAAAAGGGAAGAGAGTGGAAATGGAAAGAAGAGAAACGGGAAAGAATAAGTAAAGCTGGGATGAAGCATGCAACTATTGCAAAACATGTAGAAACACATTTAATTGTATAGGTACATCACATCCCAACGTGCGATTACCTATCTGTTATTTATTTCAAACTGACCTTTTGTTGCTGCTATTTTCAGTTCAGGTTTTTATAGAACGGTAGTTGGTTTTTGTGGTAATTTGTCTTTGCACCCATACTTTACGAGATCAAAGGGAAGTGTCGAAATGTCTTCGGAAATGACTCTGCCAACAGTTCCCATCATGGATGATAGTCCAATCTCGGGCATCCCGACATCAGAATCGGCAGCTGCCAAAAGAATTCTGCGTCTTCGGGTTATGGAAATGTGGGACACTTGGGCAAATGGAAGAGAGCCGCCAAGCGCCATCCCGGGATTCCCCGAACTTCTTCCTAGAGCAAGTGGTGCCTTCACTGTTCCGTTCAGTCACCCAAACACACCACTAGGACACCCAACTATCTCAGCTCATTTTGTGGGAACACCTTTTGGCGTCCGCCGTTGTTAATGTCTAGTGCATCTTCAAATATCTTCACCGCTCCCCCATGCTCGGCCATGGCACAACCTACACTGCCTAGGCCCAGTTTTGACCCCTCATCTTTCACCTTCCAAACACCCACCTTCCAAATGGAACCTCCTCAGTTTCCTACTTATACTTACCCTCAACCACCCCAATTTGAGTTCACTACGCGAAAAGAAAAGACCACCAAAACTCCTGAGCAAGAAGAGATTGTGAGAAAGATGAGGAGTATGGAACAGAGTCTCAAAAACATACAAGGTTTGAGTGGACAGAATAGTGTATCCTATGCCGACTTATGCATGTTTCCCCATGTGCACCTACCATTGGGAGTCAAAACCCCAAAATTTGAGAAGTATGATGGACACGGTGATCTTATTGCTCATCTCAAGAGATATTGCAACCAGCTGCGAGGAGCTGGTGGAAAGGAAGAACTCCTCATGGCCTATTACGGAGAAAGTCTGGTGGGCATCGCATCTGAGTGGTACATGGACCAAGATATATCCCGCTGGCACATTTGGGATGATCTTGCTAGAGATTGCGTCAGGCAGTTCCAGTACAATATTGATATTGCTCCAGATCAGAACTCATTGACAAACCTGAGAAAGAAATCTTCGGAAAGTTTCAGAGAGTACGCAGTTAGATGGCGTGAGCAGGCCTCCAGGGTGAAGCCTCCGATAGATGAGGTTGAAATGGTCACAGTTTTCCTCCAAGCTCAGGAAGCTGACTACTTCCAAAATATGATGTCCGCAATGGGTAAACCGTTCGCTGAAGCCATCAAGATTGGCGAAATGGTTGAAAATGGGTCGAATTCTAAGCCAATCTGCTATCAGAGCCACCTCCCAAGCCATTCAGGATGGGTCTGGAGGAGTAGCGAAGGGCAAGAAAAAGGAAGAAACATTCATGGCAGCGTCGGGTGCAAGAAAACACGGTGCTCCCAGATCCCTTTTCTCAGAAAGAACCCCACAGCACTACTACCCCCACCAAGACGTGACTTATGCTCCTCAGCCATACCCGGTCATGAATGCTCAACCTTATGTCCGGCCACAACGACAATCTAACCGGAACCAAGCTCCATTTCCCAGAAACCAGCCTCCTTACCGAGCCCACTACAATCCCCGACCTCCACAAAACAACTTCCGTGCACGGGAGCCGCCAAGGAAATCAAACTTCACTCCAATTGGCGAATATTATTCTAGCTTATTCCCAAAATTGGTCCAAATGGGTCTGTTGCAGCCCGTACCCCCAAATAGGCAAAACCCAGAATCACCCTCTTACCAACATGGCACCCGATGCGCCTACCACTCAGGGGCTGAGGGGCATGATACAGAAAATTGTTGGACTTTGAAAAGAGCTATGGAAGATTTGATAGAACAGAGGGAGATAGTGCTGAGGGATGAAGATATTTCCAATGTGACTAATAACCCACTGTCAGCCCATAACAACGGGCCAATAATCGAAATGATTTGTGAGGATAAGGAGTTTGACCCAGCATTGAAGGCCATCATTGTCATCGCTGATGTAGAAAAGAAACCAAAAGCTGCCTCGAAGCAAGATAAGGGGGGGGGGGGGGAACAAAACCACTCCTCCAAAGTTAGAGAAGAAAGTTGAAGTCGAAACTGGGGCAATACCTCCCAAGGATGATATTCTCTATGTCCCGCGAGGCCGCAAAGAAAAGCAGATGACTCTGAGTCCCCCTAGGAGATTCGAGTTAAACAAGACAACCTAGATGTATGTGTCCAAGGGGGATTATGTGATGCGGGGGGCAATTAATCCACCAAGGTTGAATGAGCCCATGGTTATTGGACGCGCGCCACAGAAGCCCATGACAGATCCTACTGTTGTGCCCTGGAACTACAACAAAACGGTGGTGACCACAGAAGCCCATGACAGATCGTTAAAAAGTATTCTAATTTGGAAGAGGTGAACAATGCCACTAGAAAGCGCTTCCCATCTAAGAAGCCCATGAGTGCCGAAAAAGCGGAGACCTTCTTTCAAAAGATGAAAATGGCAGATTATGAGGTGATCGACCATCTTCAAAAATTTCCCGAACAAGTCTCCTTGTTGGCTTTGTTGATGAACTCCGCCGAACACCAGAAGGTACTGATCAAGACCCTTAACGAAGCATATGTACCTGTTGAGACCTCTGTAGAACAGTTGGAGAGAATGGCAGAAAGATTCTTCACAATCAACCAGATTTCCTTCAGCAAAAATGGCTTTCCCCTAGAAGGGCCCGCACATAACAAAGCCTTGCACCTGACAGTCAAATGCGAAGGGTACTACGTGAAAAGGGTTATGTTGGACGGAGGCTCTAGAGTAGACATCTGCCCACTCTCAACTCTACAGCGCATGGAAATTGGAACCGAAAGAATTTGACCCAACAATGTCTATGTACGGGCCTTCGATGGTATAAAAAGGGACACAATTGGAGAGATCAACCTGATTCTGACCATCGGCCCAGTAGACATTGATGTAACTTTCCAGGTTCTGGATATGGACACATCCTACAACTTTCTTTGGGGGAGGCCATGGATTCATGCAGCGGGGGTTGTACCCTCTACCCTTCACCAGATGGTAAAATTTGAGCATGAAGATCAAGAGATTGTGGTCCACGGGGAAGACGAGCAATCAATTTATCGGGACCCATCAGTCCCATGTCTTGAAGCAAGAGAGGGAAGTGAGCACATAGTTTATCAATCCTTTGAAATTGTGGTCGCAGACCAGTATGAAGAGGGAAACCCTTGCCCCCAACCCTTTCTTTCTAATGCATCAATCATGGTGGCCAAAGAAATGATCAGACATGGTTTCAAACTGGGGAAGGTGCTCGGGAAATCATTGCAAGGAATAGCTGAACCCATCACCCTGCCTGCCAGTGAAAAGTTCTTCGAGGTAGGTTTTCGACCCACCCCAGCTGATATAAGATGGGAAAATGATAGAAAGAATGATGGTTGGGTTTTGCCTCAGCCGGTGCCACATCTGTACAGAACATTTGTCAAGACAAAATACCATGAAGAGGAAGAAAATAAGGCCTTCACGGCCGAAGAGATTGAAGAAATCTGTGGGGCCATGAGGAAGATACTGTATGAAGCCCACATGGTTCAACCAGGGGAAGGCTCAAGCGCCGCTGAGAGTGTTGTATATGGGGCCTAATGCCAAACTGCATAATTGGAAGGCTATGCCATTACCGATCAGGCGGGAGTCCCGGTAGACCTGTCCTGGCACCTTTCCCGCATCGCGAGTTATTTTAGGGTGTAACTCGGATGTTTTCTTTAGTTTCTTGTCTTTTAATTTTCCAATGTAAACCCTATTATCTTCTAATTCCAAGAAATGAAATCAATATTTCATCATTCATCTTTCTTTATTCTGTCTTATTTTGTTTTTTTCTCTTTTATTTCTTCTTTCAGTTCTAACAATGCGGCTTTAAATAACATGACATGCTTGTGGACTTCATGCCCAGATCCAAACATGTTGTTTAACTGTAAAGTGATAAACCAAGATTGGAATATAATGAAGAAGAGGCTTTTAGGGAAATAATTCGAGAATTAGAACAATTTGAGAATAAACCTAAGCCGAACTTAAATGATACTGAACCGGTTAATTTGGGTAGTTCTGAAGAAATCAGGGAAACCAAGATAAGCATTCATACGGACGAAAAACCCGAAACACCTTAATCCAACTCCTGTTTGAGTTCATAGATGTGATTTCTTGGTCATATGACGACATGCCAGGACTGAGTGTTGATTTGATGGTTCATAAGTTGCCTACTTACCCAGAGTGTCCCCCAGTCTAGCAAAAGCAAAGAAAGTTTAAAACTGATATCAGTGACAAGATCAAAGAAGAGGTCACGAAGCAGTTGAAAGAGGGGGTAATCCGAGTGGTCCGGTACACCACATGGCTAGCTAATGTAGTCCCAGTGCCAAAGAAAGACAGGAAGACCTGGGTGTGTGTGGATTACAGAGATTTAAACAAAGCAAGCCCCAAAGATAACTTCCCTTTGCCGAACATCCACATCCTTGTTGATAACTGCGCCAAGCATGAGATATAATCTTTCGTGGATTGTTACGCAGGATATCACCAGGTGTTGATGGATGAAGAAGATGCGGAGAAGACAACTTTTACCACATCTTGGGGTACATATTGTTACAGAGTCATGCCATTTGGTCTGAAGAATGCCGGGGCGACCTATATGAGGGTCATGGCTGCCATTTTTCACGATATGATGCACCAAGAGATAGAGGTGTATGTGGACGATGTGATCATCAAATCCAAAACCCAGGACGACCACATTCAGGGCTTGGGAAAGTTCTTTGAGCGGCTGCCCAAATATGATTTGAAGCTGAACCCAGCCAAATGTGCATTTGGGGTACCATCCAGCAAACTCCTAGGATTCATCGTTCGTCGGAGGGGCATCGAGTTAGACCCAACAAAGATAAAGTCTATTCGAGATTTGCCTCCTCCGAAAACCAAGAAGGATGTTATGAGTTTGTTGGGTAGATTGAACTACATCAGCAGGTTCATTGCCCAGTTGACATCCATATGTGAACCCATATTCAAATTGCTGAAGAAAGACGTGGCAGTCAATTGGATAGATGAATGTCACGAAGCTTTTGATAAAATCAAGGAATATCTATCAAATCCACCAGTCTTGGTCCCACCTGAGCCAAGGAGGCCTTTGTTCTTGTACCTGACAGTCTTGAAAAATTCTTTCAGCTGCGTCCTCGGGCAACACGATGTGACCGAAAAGAGAGAGCAGGCTATTTACTATTTGAGCAAGAAATTCACCAGTTATGAAGCCAAATACACTTTGTTGGAAAGGACTTGCTACGCTTTGACTTGGGTCGCTGAGAAGCTGAGGCATTATTTGCAAGCCCACACCACTTACCTCATAACCAGGTTGGATCCGTTAAAATACATATTCCAGAAGCTGATGCCCACTAGGAGGCTAGCAAAATGGCAGATCCTGCTTACTGAATTCGACATAGTATATGTCACTCTCACGACAATGAAAGCCTAGGCATTAGCAGATCATTTGGCTGAAAATCTGGTCGATGATGAATACTAACCTCTGAATACTTACTTCCCGGGATGAAGAGGTAAACTTAGTTGAGGCAATATCCAAAAGACATCTATCCTTGGAAAATGTTCTTCGATGGAGCGGTAAACTCAAAAGGTGTTGGAATTGGGGCAATCTTGATCTCGCCCACCGATCAGCATTATACGGCCATAGCCAGGCTTCGGTTTTTTTGCAGAAACAACACTGCTGAGTATGAAGCTTGCATTATCGGTATGAACATGGCAATCGACCAAGATATCGAAGAACTGTTAATAATGGGAGACTCAGATTTGATTATCTGACAAACTTAAGGAGAATGGGAAACCCGAGACGTCAAGCTTATTCCTTATAAGCAACATGTGGAAGAACTTGGCAAGCGATTCAAGTCAATAGAGTTCAGGTACATTCTTCGCTGCCACAATGAACTAGCTGATGCACTTGCCACTTTAGCCTCAATGTTGCCATACCCAGGCAATGCTCACATTGATCCCTTGGAAATTCAAATCCAGGAAAGGCATGGTTATTGTAATACGGTTGAAACAGCACCAAATACCCAACCATGGTATCATAACATCATAAGGTTTTTGAAAATGCAAGAATACCCCGAGCAAGCCAGTAGAGACCAGAAGAGAACTATTAGGCAGCACGCGAGTGGTTTTTTTTTTGAGTGGTGATGTCTTGTACAAGAGAACTCCGCACCTCAACTTGTTAAGATATGTTGACGCAGAAGAGGTTGGAAAAATCATGTATGAGATACATGCGGGAGTATGCGGACCCCACATGAACAGTTATGTTTTAGCAAAGAAAATTCTTCGAGCGGGGTATTACTGGATAACCATGGAAAAGGACCATTTCAGCTTTGTCCGGAAGTGTCATCAGTGTCAGGTGCATGGCGATTTGATTCATGCGCCTCCAACGGAACTGCATCCCATGTCAATGCCTTGGCCATTTGTTGCTTGGGGTATGGACGTTATTGGGCCAATCGAGTCGAAAGCCTCAAATGGGCACAGATTCATACTAGTTGCCATTGACTACTTCACGAAATGGGTTGAAGCCATCACTCTCAAATCAGTCACCAAGAAAGTTGTGGTAGATTTCGTGCACTCCAATCTTATCTGTCGTTTTGGCATTCCTGCAACTATAATCACAGACAATGCTGCAAACTTGAATAGTCATTTGATGGAAGATATATGTGAACAATTCAAGATAACGCACCAGAACTCTACTCCTTAGCGGCCCAAAACCAATGGTGTCGTCGAAGCAGCAAACAAAAACATCAAAAAGATTTTGAGAAAGATGATTCAAAGTTCCAGGCAGTGGCATGAAAAGTTGCCATTTGCATTGTTGGGATATCGCACTACTGTGCACACGTCAATTGGAGCCACCCGTATCTTTTGGTTTATGGCACTGAAGCTGTAATACCCTCAGAGGTTGAAATCCCCTCTCTCTGGATCATTATTGAAGCTGAAATTGAAGAAAGTGAGTGGGTTAAAACCCGTCTGGAACAGTTAACCTTGATCGATGAAAAGCGAATGGTCGCGGTCTGCCACGGGTAGTTGTACCAACAAAGAATGGCTCGTGCCTACAACAAGAAAGTGCGGCATAGAAATTTTGAAGTGGGGCAACTTGTTTTAAGGCGTATCCTTCCCCATCAACATGAAGAAAAAGGAAAATTTGCTCCTAATTGGAAAGGCCCATACATCATCAGAAAGATATCTCCGAAAGGAGCATTGTATCTGGGCGATATCGAAGGAAATGATCCCGAAGTAGCTGTAAATGCGAATGCAGTCAAAATGTACTATGTTTAGGTTTTCTGCAGTGACAACCTTGTCCGATTGGGATGACGAAGGCTTTCATTCTCTCTACCCCAATCACTATCTACCCTTATGCAAACCCATTTGAGCCGATTACTCTTCTTTGATTACCCTCTTTGGAACAGGAAAGTGTTATGAAATGAAAATGAAGTAAAAAAACAACAACAAACAAACAAAAACAATGAAACAAATGTTTCCCTGAACTACGTTCGACTTGATTCTGAAAGGATACATAGGAAGCCTCTCCCTGGGGTTCAGTCACACCAAAACAAAAAGCCAATTTTCCCCAAAAAGTGAAACTGGGGCAGATGATATAATGGTTCGGCAATGATCCCGCTGAACAGTTCCAAAGTTGTAACACGATCCAATTTTCTTTTTACCCGAACCCTGTCCAAGTCCTTCGGATCAATCGGCAAAGGTGTCGGAATTAGAAAACACAACTGCTTGGATCTGATACAATCAAAATGAGAGAAATAAAATGAGAGAATCTTATCGGTGAATACCTACGGGCACGGTAAGATGACGGTGAGCAGAGAAATTGAAAATGAGAGAGCTTGGTTAGTGAAAACTCGTAAAGAGCACTATCAGGCGACGGTGAAAATAGAAATGAGAGAGGTCGATTGGCGAAAACCCGCAATGGGCGTCGTTGATCGAAAAGAAGACACCCTCGCCACCCTTGGAGTCCTGACTAGGTTTCTCGATTTGGAAATATGGTTCACAATGAGTTTATGAGGAATTGGGGAAGTTTGTGTGGGTCGGACATCCAGTACAAGAAGCATGTCATGTCTATTGAAGCCCGCATGCACCACAGATAAGTCCTTCCTTCCCTCCCGAAAGGGGCGCTTTTCCTTTAAATTCACTTTTTCTCGTCCTTTGTTTACTTTTCCTTGAATCTCTTTCGGTCTAACTCCGTTCCGAAACTGATACAAAGAAAAGGTGGCAAGATTGGTTTTACAGGTTTCCGCTTGATAAAAGCCAAAACCAAAGAAGATTACCCAGCCTCAGCGGGTGCATCGAGTCGATCCCAACTGGCCATGATAGCTGATGCTTTGAAACCAGAATTATTGAAAATGAAATCCGAAGTCAAAAGCCCTAGAGGTGGGATAAAGTGGAAAGGCTAAAGCCCCGCACGATTTAACCGTCATCTAGAAAGTTTGAAAAGTTGAGTTTCTCGGTTGGAAAGAAAGATCAATATTCAGAAAACTGGCAAGCAGCAGAGGTTCTCACCAAAGAGTTGGGCCGAGATCAAGTGATCAAAAAACAATGAAGGCCACAAAACCAACCATCGTCTCAAACTGACAAATTGTTCTTTGATTCGAAAACAGGGAAATGGGTGTAGTTCAAAACAACCCTGCAAGAAGCAGGTGCAATAAAACCAAGGCATGCGGAAACCAAAATTGTTCTGCAGCAAAAGATGACCCGAAAAGGGAAGTCCTTTTAAACTCTTCATTCATTTCCTAAGTAAAATGAAATGTGAAGTAAAAAGGAAGAAGAAAAATAAAGAAAAAAGAAAAGAAGAAGAAAAATTCAAAATCATGGTAGCATAGGGCCCCCATTCCCTAGATATCCCGGCGTAACCCGTGGACCTCCCTAGCATAACCCGAGGACCATATTTCTTTTATCCCGGCATAACCTGCGGATCTCCTTGGCATAACCCAAGGACCCTTTCTCTTTTATCCCGGCATAACCTGCGGATCTCCCTGGCAAAACCCAAGGACCCTTTTCTTTTACCCCGGCATAACCCGTGGACTTCCCTGGAATAACCCAAGGACCTTTTTTTTTATCCGCATAACCCGTGGATCTCCCTGGCATAACCTAGGGACCTTTTTCATTTCCAGCATAATCCGAGGACCATTTTTCTTTTATCCCGGCATAACCCGCGAACCCTTTCTCTTTTATCCCGGCATAACCCGGGGATCTCCATGGCATAACCCAAGGACCCTTTTCTTTTACCCCGGCATAACCCGTTGATCCCCTTGGAATAACCCCGGGACCCTTTTTCTTTTATCCCGGCATAACCCACGGATCTCCTTGGCATAACCCAATGACCCTTTTTCTTTTATCCCGGCATAACCCGCAGATCTCCCTGGCATAACTCAAGGACCTTTGTTTTATCCCGGCATAACCCGCGGGTCTACCTGGCATAAACCAAGGACCCTTTTTCTTTACCATGGCATAACCCATGGATCTCCATGGCATAACCCAAGGAATCTTTTTATTTTATCTGGCATAACCCGTGGATCTCCCTGGCATAACCTAGGGACCTTTTTTTCTTTTCCAGAATAACCCGATGACCTCCCGGCATAACCCGGGGACCCTTTTCTTTTCTTTCGGCATAACTCGAGGAACCTTTTCTTTTCCAGCATCACTCGGTCAGCTTTCCAGCATAGCTTGGCAATCCTCCCAATTTAGGGCTTCACACCTTACTCCCAAGGATATGCAATCCTGATTTTTATTGCTTCCAATAAAGAGACAGTTTGGATTTGTATTGCAAATAACTCACGAAATTTTCCTAGTGAAAACTGGGGCAGAAAAATTTCGTTCGTTTGTTTGTTTTGGTGTCTGAGCAGGTTTTACATCAAGGCACGGGATTAGATATGACCAAAAGAATGAGTCTCAATCCAAAATAAAGAAAAGAAGAAAAAGAACAAAAAAGAAGTGAAGTCAAAGTGTTGAGGCAGACAAAGATACGGATTGCTCAAGACTTAATTGAAGTCACAAGCTTTGCCTGTTCCGCCTTGATCCAATACTAAAGAAAGAACCAGCACCTACAGCTTGCGAGTATCAAGATTCAGATCGGGGTCCACATCAAAATCAGCTAAGACTCAAGATCAAGTTTCAAGAGATTTATAGATAGGAATCTTGTAACTCGTAGCTGATAGGCCTAGCTAGCTTAGCTTTGGATTTTCCTTTTGGTGTAATAAGGAGGTCAGCAAGTAGTAGTAGCAGCAGCAGCAGTGAAATCATAGCTCCCGGTAATCCCAGCTACCGAAACTTCCAGAACTACACTGACCTGATTCCTTTATAGCCAAGGATATGTAGGCAACCTTTGAAGCAGGGTTCAGTCAGACTCTTTTCAAAAATGCTTCTCATGGAGTGTCAAACTGGCAAAAATCTCTCATAATTGCTCATTTTATCTTTGCCCGAAAATCCTTCGTGTCTCCGAGCAAAGAGGGGCAGCTGTGAGCATGTCATTTTTGCCTCGCATGAATTACTCCTACAAAATCCCCAAAATTAGGATTTTTCTTTTATTATTTGGGTTTTAGGAATTAATTACTCAATTTTCGTGTTTGTTTGCATTTTTGTGTGTATATTTAATTTTATTTAAACCATAAAAAATAGCAAAAATATCACGCATTGCATTTAGGAATTAATTTTACATTTTTGAGATTAATTAGCAAATTGTTGTTTTACAAAAACGGAAAAATCACAAAAAATAACTCATTTTTTAATTTTTAGATTCGAATTTTGGTAGTTTTCTTTAATTTGGTATTTAATTAGTTGTGGTAATTATTATTTAGAGTTAATAAATTTAATTTGGTAGGATAATCTAGTTTTAAGATTTTCATTTAGGTTTTTATTTTTATTTGGAATTAATTAAAAGAATTTGAAAATAAAAAAGAGAAATTGGAAAGGAAATGAGTAGATCAGGTCTGGGCCCAAGTCTTTCAAAATTTACCCAAGCCCAGACCAATTTTCCCCTTTCAGATACCCGTCCAGTTAGCCCAATGTCCGCCCCAACCCGGTCCAATCCCCACATGATTCAAACGACCCCGTTTTAATGGCCTTTGGACCAGGACCGTTGATCTTTTTTGATCTAACGGTCTGGAACTGGGGTCTGGTTAATATATAATTGTCCTAAGCCTACCCCCTTCTCAAACCCGTCTCTCTCATCTCACCCCCTCTTCAGAAACCACTTAGAAACCCTAGCAGTCGCCCTGAAATCCCACCGCCTGAGGGTGACGGCGCCACCATCAATAGACCCCAAAATAACACCAAAGAACCCCCAAGCCTTCCTCATCCTAAATCTGTTACTCTTTTCTTTCGAATCACCCTATAACGTCTCGAATCTAGGTTCAAAGGAGAAACCCTAGCGCCGCCCTTGTTTTCTCCGGTGGTGGCGCCACCTCTAATTTGCCCCAAACTAACACCTAAGACCGTCTTCTCACCCTCATTCCAAATCCTCACTAGGATTCCTTCGAACATCTCTGGAGCTCCTCGAATATCAAATCGAAGAGTCGAGCCCTAAGAGCCTAAAGTCGGAATAATGCATGCAAGTCATTTTAGGAATTTTCCGGTTGTTTCAAGTTGGTTTTGGCACAAAATAGTGTCACTCGTTTTCTCTTCACCAAGAACAAATGTTTGCCACTGTTTTGGGTCGAATCAGTGCTTCAATTTTGATTTCAAGTTTAGCTGGTGAGTCCTATTCATTTTTGCTTTCAAAATCGTCTATGTGTCACCTCTGTTCTTTTCCTCTCTTTTAATTTGTTTTATGATTTGCCTATTTCTATTAATCGTCCTGTTAGAACTTTTGATTTGGTCACTTAGCTTAATTTATTAGCTTAATTAGTTCCCCGCTTGTTTGTGATCATTAATTAGTCGATTTGTTTGGTTTTTAAGTTTTCTGAATTTCCTAGGGTTTCACCTTTGTTATTTAGGCTCTCAAGTCAGTCTAAGACCTCATTCTAAAGGAATTCTATTTGGTTTGAGTCTGAGCCCATGTCTATTGAAACATTGAGCTTGTTTGGGGAATCATAGCCCATACTCGAAGTCTGGGCTTCAAGGTAAAAACAGGGCACTAAGGGGGTATTTTTGGTAAAGGGCATAGGGAATCTCTCAGTAACCACTTAGGAAGGTGCCTAGAAGCTGCAAAAACAGACTAACTTGATCAGCAGGTCAGAAGATGAAGGACTAAGTAGCAAAAAATTTTTTTTGAAAGGGACTAAAAATGAAATAACTAAACTCTTAAGGCTGCCCGAGTAACTTGCCTAAAAAGGCATAGTTACTTAGGGTTCAATTCAGATTTTAGAGATGGGAGAGAGCTAGACAAATCAAAAAAAAAAATAGATGGCTAAAATTTAGGAAAAAAATACTATTCCATTGGAATTCTACGTTGAATTTTAAGTTATTCTTTGATTACAAAACAATTTATGAATCCTTTTGAGTGAAAATGGCTTGATCTTGTGCTGAAAAGCTTTGGGTTCAGTTCGTTTGAAGTTTTCACTGTTCCATTGAGTCCTTGCTTTGCAATGTGAAGTCTTCATTTCCTGAATAAATTTCTGATTGCTTGGGCTTCGAAATGGTTTGAGGCCTAATCATCGAGGTCGAGTTTTGATGTTCGCTGGCTTGATTGTGTGTTTGAGACTGGATCTTGGTTTGTTGTACTTCATTTTCTGGCTTTAAAATTGGTTGGCTGGTTTACTCCTATTGCTTAAATCTGCTGTTGTTTCTTCATCTGTTGAAACCTCCTTTCTTCTTTCTTCCTCTTATTTCCCAGGTACACGACCTTGTAACTCTGTTGGCTGTGAGGTGGAAACTTGAAGAATGAATTGAAAATGAAGAATTGAAGCATAGAAATTATCCCATTTTTTGTTTCACTGATTTGTTTTCTAATTTACTATGATCACTCTTGCCTAAATCAGCTTTAAATAAGTAGTTTGTAGTTATTAGTAGAAGTAATATGGTGCTAGTATTCATATTTTGGACCTTCAGTTCATCTCCATGGTTTCACACACGTTTTGAATGATTTTTTGTTCACTAATAGAAATCCATTGTCCTAGGTTCAGCATTATCTGATTCACCATCATTATCGCTAAAGTCTGATTCATAATTAGATCGGTTAGGCTTTGGATGGTATCTGTTCATGTAAAGTCAGTGATCATGCTCAAAGTTATGCTTATTTGAGGTTTATTGAAAGGCTATTATTGTTGAGTGTTGGGCTGTTGTTTGTGGATTGGGTCACCTATGGGCCAAATCAGCAAGTATCGAGTTCAGCACTAGGCCTATTGTTGATGTGGTGTTAGTGATTGACCAAGTATTCATTAGTATATCATTTACTTGTTGGTTAACCCCTGCGCGAAAGTAATACGACTAGCCATGTTGATATGAGATTGAAACTTTTGAAATTTAGAAATCCTGCTTGCTTATTATTAGTTATTAGAACCGTAATTCACATTTGCTTTCAAAATCAAATCACTGCTGGATGTCATAGGATTGGTTACAAATAAGTCGAAAATGACTCCATGTTTGCCTGCACATGTGTTAGTCTCTTTGTTAGCCCATTTTGAATTCACTTGCAACTTCCGTCGTCGTTCGTAATATTGAATGTATTCCATGTGGAGCCTTGTGCTCAATAGTTGCAGGGTTCCGAATTTGGGCTCATCATGTGGCCTAATTTTGAAAGTTCCTTTGAGTAGATCCAGGCATTTCTTTTGTTGGGCCATCAGTCCATTTGTGTTGGCTCAAACCCTTTGCGTAAATGGATTAGCTTTCCCTCATGTAAGCCATCTTAGTTAGTTTAAAGGGAACATTTGACTACACTCAGTGTTAATTGATTAAGCTCCATTAATCGGATTTGAGGTGTTCCATAGTAAATAACATCAATAGTTTATGGCCCTCGAAAGCTTAGTTCGAGCTTCCTTTAAAAATCGGAATGGAGGTGCGCCGCGCCAAATAAAAATCTCCAAATGCGTGACCCTCATTTAATTATTTCTTTTAAAATACTTAGAACTCGAGGCGTTTCATTTAACAAATTTCCATGGCCCTCGCAAAGCTAAAGTGCGTAGTTGCTTTAGGCGCATAATTTTAATTTCCTTAAACTCGGGTGTGCATTTCATGTGACCCAAATCCAAATTTCAACAACGTTAAATAAAATATGTCGTGGATCGCGGGTGCATTTCATGTGGCGTGGTCCAAAGACGTGTTTTAGATAACATTGAATCTTCCTAAAAATAATTTAAAAGCGTCTAATAAGTTAAAATGTACCATAGGCTAAAACATAGGGTTAAAATCAGATAATAGGCTAATTATGATAGTTTAAGCGACAGTGCTAGAAACACGGAATCCAGGGGTGCCTAACACCTTCCCTCGGGTTAACAGAATTCCTTACTTAGAATTTCTGGTTTGCAGACTTCAAAAGGAAAGTCGAATTTTCCTCGATTTGGGATTTAGAATAAACCGGTGACTTGGGACACCAAATAAACTATCCCAAGTGGCGACTCTGATTTAAATAATTAATCTCATTTCGAATAATGTCACTTAAATTGGAAAAACTCCCTTATACTACCTCCGGGTGTGTAAAAAAGGAGGTGTGACACCAATCGTTAAAACACCTAAAACAACATCGAAATGACGAATCAACCACGGATTCAAGCCTAAGAACTCCAAAACTCTAGAAATACGCTTTTGACCAAAAAGTCTATCAAACCTCGTCCGAATAACCTGAAATTTTGCACACACATCACATTCAACACTACGAAGCTATTCCAACTTCCGAAATTACATTCTGACCCTCGGATCAAAATCTCACTATCAAACCGGAACTTCAAAAATTCGACTTTCGGCTTTCAAGCCTAAATTAGCTACGGACTTCCAAAACACAATCCAAACACGCTCCTAACCCTGAAATCACCCCACAGAGCTAACGGAACCATCGAAATTCCATTCCAAGGCCATCTTTACACTGTTCCGACTATGGTCAACTTTCCAACTCTTAAGCTTTTATTTAGGGATTGTGTCCCAAAACTCTCCGAAACTCAAAATCGAACATCCCGGCAATTCAAAATAGCAGAAATAAACATGGGGAAAGCAGTTGATAGGGGATCGAGGCATAAATTCTTAAGACGACCGGCCGGGTCGTCACATCCTCCTACACTTAAAAATTCGTTCGTCCTCGAACGAGCATAGTCTCTGCCCGGCGACTCAAGGCATCGTCCACCACATTGGCCTTGCCTAGGTGATATAAAATAGTGATATCATAGTCCTTCAGCAACTCTAACCACCTCCTCTAGCACAAATTTAGATCCTTTTGCTTGAACAAGTGCTGCAAGCTCCGATGGCCAGTATAAATCTCACAGGGAACGCCATACAAATAATGACGCCAAATCTTCAGGGCGTAAACAATGACAGCTAACTCAAGGTCCTGGACCAGATAATTCTTCTCATATACCTTCAAATGTCTAGACGCATAGGCAATCACCCTACCGTCCTGCATCAACACCGCTCTGAGGTCAATCCTCGAGGCATCACAATAGACCTTATAAAACCCCGAGCCTGTAGGCAGTATCACAATTGGGGCTGCAGTCAAAGCTGTCTTGAGATTTTAAAAGCTCACCTCACACTTCTCCATCCACTGAAATGGAGAACCCTTCTGGGTTAGTCAGGTCATAGGGGATGCAATCGATGAAAACCCCTCCACGAAACGATGATAGTAACCCGTCAAGCCAAGGAAACTGCATATCTCTATAGCAGAGGATGGTCTAGGCCAACTCTGAACAACCTCTATTTTCTTCGGATCCACCTGAATACCCTCACTCAATACCACGTGACCTAGGAATGGCACGGAATACAACCAAAACTCACATTTCGAGAACTTAGCATATAATTTCTTCTCTCTCAAAGTCTGAAGCACAGTCCTCAGGTGCTGCTTATGATCTTCCCGACTCTGGGAATACACCAGAATGTCATCAATAAAGACAATGACGAACGAGTCAAGATATGGCCGGAACACACTGTGCATCAAATGCATAAAAGCTGCTAGGGCATTGGTCAACCCAAATGACATAACAAGGAACTTGTAATGACTATACCGAGTCCTGAAAGTAGTCTTCAGGATATCTGGCTCCCGAATCTTCAATTGATGGTAACCTGAAGCTGGTCAAATATATCATCAATACGAGGCAAAGGATAACAGTTCTTCACTGTAACCTTGTTCAACTAGGCATAATCAATACACATATGCATAGAACCATCATTTTTCTTCACAAACAAGACAGGAGCACCCCAAGGTGATACACTAGGCCAAATAAAACCCTTATCAAGCAATTCGTACAACTGATCCTTAAACTCCTTCAACTCAAGAGGAGCCATACGATACGGGGGAATATAAATGGGTTGGGTGCCCGGCAAGAGATCAATGCCAAAGTTAATATCTCTATATGGCGGCATGCCCGGAAGATCAACTGGAAACACATCAGGAAAATCCTGTACTACTGGGACTGAATCAACTGAAGGGGTATCAATACTGACATCTCTCACATAAGCTAAATACGTGTCACACCAATTCTCAACCATACGTTGATATTTAAGGAAAGAAATAACTCTACCGGGAGTGTGATCTAAAGTACCCCTCCACTCAACACGCGGTACACCTGGCATAGCTAGCGTCACGGTTTTGGTGTGACAATCAAGAATAGCATAATGAGGCGACAACCAGTCCATGCTCAAGATAATAGCAAAATCTACCATGGTGAGTAACAATAAATTAGCTCTGGTCTCAAAACCAATAAGAGCAACCAAACACGACCGATAAACACGGTCCACAACAAGAGAATCTCCTACATGAGTAGAAACATAAATAGGGGAACTCAAAGAATCCCAAGGTACACCCAAATGAGGAGAAAAATAAGAAGACACATAAGAGTAAGTGGATCCTGGATCGAATAGAACCGATGTATCTCTGTGACAAACTAGTATAATACCTATGATGACAGAATCGGAGGCAACAACCTCGGTACGGGCAGGAAGGGCATAGTATCAGTCCTGGCCTCCCCGTCTAGGGCAACCTCTACCTCCCCGACCTCCACCTCTAGTTGGCTGAGCAGGTGGGGTAGCAATTTGAGCTATAACCATAGCCTGAGAACTCTGCAGGGCACGCTGTGGCTGAGAAGTCTGTAGAGGTACACTCCTCCCTAGCCTAGGGCAATCCCTCACCACATGGAGTGTGTAACCAAACTCAAAACAACCTCTGGGAGGATGTGGTGGCTGTGACTGGCTCGGGCCAGGTCGGCTGGACTGACCTCTAAAAGCACCTCGCGCAGGAGGCGCGCTAGATACCAGAGGTGCATAATAAGGCACCTGAGGCCTAGGAGGAGCTGGAATACCACTGGCTGCTGGAAGATCTGAATGAACAAGGCGACTCACATAACTCCTACTATGACGACCTGCAGCTTGGGCACGGGCACCAGAATAATGGCCCGACTCTCGAGACCTCTAGGCCTCCCTCTCCTCTCTCTCCCTAGCATGCATACCCTGAATCCTCCTAGCAATGCTCACCACTTGCTGATAAGAAATATCCATCTCCAACTCACGAGACATGTTAAATCTGATGCTCCGAATAAGGAACTCAATAAACTGGCGAACCCTCTCGAGAGCAGTAGAAACCAAGGCTGGTGCATGCCTAGCCAAACTAGTGTAATAGACAGCATACTCTAAGACAATCATAGCACTGTGGCGCAAATGCTCAAACTCTACGCGCCATGCTTCCCTGAGGCTCTAAGGAACATACTCTCTCAGGAACAGATCTAAAAATTGAGTCCAAGTCAGTGAAGCAACCTCATCCGGACTGTCTAACTCACAGGTGCGCCACCACTCATAGGTGGCTCCTCGAAGCTGAAAAGTAGTGAAGGAAACCCTGCTCAATCCTGATATACCCATGGTACGGAGAATGAGGTAACACTTATCTAGAAATCCTAGAGCATCATCCAATGCTAGACCACTGAATACAGGCGGCTTGTACTTCTTGAACCTCTCAAGCCTCAACTACTCCTCTTCAGAAGTCGCTGCCCTATCCTCGGGCTGATCTCGGACTGCAGGTGGTACATGATTAATCTAAGGGACCTACTTAATATGCACTCGAGGAGTACGGGCGGCTGGAGTCTATGATCCTCCCCCTGCCTGAGATATAGTTGTAGCAAGAGGAAGCAACCCTGCCTGAGCCAAAGTGGTGTACATGCTCATGAACTGTGCAAAAGTCTCCTGATGTGCTGGAGTAGTAGTAGCAGTAGGCGTATCAGGTGCCTGAACTCCGGCTGGAACTGCTGGTGGTACCTCGGTGGCAGCTCACACAAGTGCTCTGGCTGCACCACGTGCGCGTCCTCGGCCTCTACCCCGGCACCGGCCTCTGACGGGTGTAGTAGGGGACGCAGGTGCCTGATCATCTCGGGTAGCGCCTGTCCTCACCATCCATATGAGAGAATAGAAGACAAAAGTTTTGAATTGTGATGTCCAAGATATCGCACGACAAGGAAATCAAATGAAGTGGAAATTTTCCTAGCAGTTACATAGCCTCTCTTAAATAAGTACAGACGTCTCCATACCGATCAGCAAGACTCTAATAAACCGGCTTGTAATTCATGACTCCTATGAACCTAGAGCTTTGATACCAACTTGTCATGACCCCGGTTCACCCTCCGTGAACCATCATGATGGCACCTAGTCTCTACGACTAGTTAAGCCTACATTGTGGAAGATAAACCAATTTGCGGAATAAAAACATTTTAAAATAGAAATAGAGTGGTATAACAGCGTTTAAAAGTGTCGCTCGGCATGCATAATATAATTTCTCCAACACTAATACATTTTTCCCAAAAACCCAGAAACCCATGAATCACAAGCTAAGGATAGTACATAGTGCTCTAACTCAAGAATAGTCTAAAACAAAGTAAATACAGAAGGGATGTAACTACAAGAGAGAATAGAGAGAGACTCCTCGATATGCGGACGCGACAGATATACCTCGAAGTCTCTGAAGGGTCGCCTCGCCTCAAGGATGGTAAGTCTGAGTCGAAGTACCTGGATCTGCACATGAAAAACATGCGCAGAAAGGGCATGAGTACACCATAACGGTACTCAGTAAGTGTCAAGCCTAACCTCGGTCGGGTAGTGACGAGGAAAGTCAGGGCCCTACTAAGGTTAAATAAATATAGAGATGACATAACAAAATAAGCAGTACAATTAAGGATCTACATTAAGAATCTAGTACAAGATAATAAGGAATACAATAACTGAAATGGAGATAAAGACAAAACACAAGGAAGTACCACTCATAACAAGGATGATAACGGAGGATCTCTTGATATCCTCAATATATATGCTGGGGATCTCTTGGTATCCTCAATGTATACAATGGATCTCTTGGTATCCCGAGGATCTCTTGGTATCCTCAATATACGTGCCAGGGATCTCTTGGAATCCCGCACCTCAGTTCAAATCATAAATACGTACAGGGGATCTCCCGGGATGCCATCCCGTAGTCCCAAAGTAAAACACACAATAGCAACACAAGAATTCATAATTAAGCTCAATTTCGTACCAAGTAAAACAGGTAATTCTAACCTAACATGCCTCACATAATTCAATTAAGGCAGTTTAAGCAAATAAACAGTTAAGTCAATTAGACATACTTTTTCTAAGCTAACAACAGGTTTAAATTGCAAGTAAAATAAAACATGAAAAAGGAACACAATTGAAATTACTTAAAGAAAATCGGATATTCAATAATTAGCTCAAGTACGCACTCGTCACCTCACGTACAGGGCATTTCAATTATCAAATATACCAAATCCTAAGGGAAGGTCTTCCACACAAGGTTAGGCAAGCCACTTACCTCGAACTAGCTCAAATCAATCTGAAACCACGCTCTTTCCACGAGCACTCGACTCCAAATGGCCTGAATCTATTCAATTTAAATTCATAATGTAAATAACACTTCAAGTAACTGATTCTACAAATAAATTTTAAGCTAATACGCGAAATTAGGTTAAATGACCAAAATGCCCCTCGGGCCCACATCTCGGAATCGAGTAAAATTTACATTTCTAGAATCCTCACACTCCCACGAGTTTATTCATACCAAAAGTACCAAAATCTGACCTCAATTGGTCCCTCAAATCATTACTCAAATGCCTCTATTTAATCAAGCCCTAACCCACAAATTACCACTGATTTTCCTTAATTTTGCATGCTTAAACTGATAAAAAAAACATTCCAATAACGAGTTTAGAGACCAAAGACCTTACCCCAACGAACTCTTCTGAAAATCCCTCTTAAAAATTGCTTCCCAAACTTCTTCCCGTTTGAAATATGGTGAAAAATATCTAAATTTCGCGAAGGCAAGAATTTATATGTGTTCTGCCCAATGATTTCCGCATCTGCGGTCTTGCTTTTGCGGACCAATGGTCGCATCTACGACTTCTCATTAATTCCCTTCTTTCCGCTTCTGCGATAGATCCTCCGCACATGCGGTCTCGCAGGTGCGATACCCTTCTCGCACCTGCGGCTCCTACTGGACCTCCCTATATTCCGCTTCTGCGATTGCTCCGCCACTTCTGCGGCTCCGCACCTGCGGTCCCACATTCGCAGGTGCTGTTATGACAGAAAACCAACTGAAGCTGCAACTCTAATCTCCAAATTCCTTCCGTCAACCATCCGAAATCATCCCAAGGCACCCGGGACCACAACCAAAAGCACCCACAAGTCTAATACCACTATCCAAACTTATACCGATCCTTAAAACACCTAAAACAACATCGAAACGACAAATCAACCACGGATTCAATCCCAAGAACTCCAAAACTCTAAAAATACGCTTTCGATCAATAAGTTTATCAACCTCATCCGAATGACCTGAAATTTTGCACACACATCACATACGAAGCTACTCAAACTTCTGGAATTCCATTCCGACCCTCGGATCAAAATCTCACTATCGAAAACTTAAAAAATTTGACTTTCGGCATTTCAAACCTAAATTAGCTACGGACTTCAAAAACATAATCCGAACATGCTCCTAACCCCGAAATCACCCTACGGAGCTAACGGAACCATTGAAATTCTATTCCGAGGTCGTCTTCAGACTGTTCCAACTACAGTCAACTTTCCAACTCTTAAGCTCTGATTTAGGGACTAAGTGTCCCAAAACTCTCCAAAACTCAAAAACGAACATACCGGAAATTCAAAATAGCAGAAATAAACACGGGGAAAGCAGTTGATAGGGGATCAGGCGTAAATTCTTAAGACGACCGGCCGGGTCGTCACATCAATTGATGTAAGCTTAAAAATGAGATCAACTTTGAAAGTACATAAGGCAAGTTAATCATGTTACAATGGAGGTTACAAATATTTAAGATCATGAATACCAAGTACCAAGAGGGTTTGAAGGCTTAGAAGCTAAACGAATTGAATAAAATAAATTTCATCGAAAGTTGACAAGTCGGGAATGTTGTAACATGTACTTTTGGGGAGAGAATAGGGTGTTTAACATTATAAGGAGATTATGTTATGAGTTATTTTATTTTTATGATAGCCGTGTGTTATGATTTGAAGTTAAGCGAGTTGTGGAACAAAAGCTGGAAAAGGTCATCACAAGTTACATTCATAAATGTGTAGAAACTTTGGTCAAATCTAACTGCGATTTTGTCCCAATATACTTAGAATTATGGGATGTTCCACCCATAAAATTGAATATATATGAGTCTATTTTCTAACTCATTAAATCTTTTATCAATACAACATTGGAGCAGAGATATATATGTCGTTTTGCGAGACTGCACAGGCTGCTAGGTGACAAGTAGGTGTGTCACCTACTTGGTTAAATGAGAGCCCAAAAAGAGGAAGTTTCGGGTCAGCCAAAGAGCCCATTTAAGGGCTTATCTCCTGAAATATAAAACTCATTATATATCACAAATAACCAGGCCTAAACCCCTACAAACTTCCTCCCAAAAATTACCCACAAACCCTAATTGATTTTCTCTCCCTTTCAAGTTCTAATTGAGGGTAAAACCTAGAGTCTAAAGAAACAAGATAGGAGCTGAGTTATCCAACAAATAAAGTATATTTACTGCTCTCTATTATCCATTTTTCTGCTGCAAAGTCATGGTAAGTCGTTCTATAGTTGTAAGAACTCACGGGACGGTGATCGGAAGCCGTGAGTTCGAGTTATATACTTGTAGCGGACTTTTTGTGGACTATTTGATGTTGCTGTTGGGCTATGTGTTTTACTACTATTTTGGAGTTTTGGAAGAGGAGGGGTGTGGAGAAACACCACATATATGCAGGGTGGAGGGATGGTCGTTCGTTATAACATTTTTGGGTTGTTTGACACTACTACGGTGGCCGTTTTGTGTATGAAGAAATTAGGGTGTGTTGGGCTGTTTTGTAGTATTTTGTGGTGTATATAAGGTTGGAAAATAATGTATATATGTTTATATTGTTGTGTTCTTGTGTCGTTGGTGTTATCTTGAATTTGGAGGAAGTAAGGATTATAGGGATGATGATGCCCGTTTTTATACAAAATAAACTTGTCGATTCGTTGAGCGATAGTTGTACCTTTCGTAACTAGGATAGTATTGTTGTCATTGTTGTAGATTAAGGTGTGAAGAGGCGAGTTCAACTTGGTGATTTGAAAGATAGTTATAAGGTATATTAAGGCTAATCCCTTCCCTCATTTTGGCATGATCTCGTAATTATGTATGCTTGATAACGAGGCATAAAGAGAAGTTCATACTCCCCAATTTATATACATTATCCTAGTCTCATAAGTTACAGTATTGTCCCTTATCGGGACTTCATATTCAATTGAGTATTGTCTTTATCCAGTCGAGAGAGCAGAGAGTCTATATATATACAATATTACAGTATTTTTACTACCATCGAGCTATAATCGATGGGCCCTATTGGGCAACCTCTGATTAGATGGTAAGTTATATACCGAGCCTACTATGGTTGAGCGCCTATGAGCGAGCCCAGCATGGCTGAGATACAGAGCCTAGTATGGCCT
Organism: Nicotiana sylvestris; assembly: GCF_000393655.2. NCBI lineage: Eukaryota > Viridiplantae > Streptophyta > Magnoliopsida > Solanales > Solanaceae > Nicotiana > Nicotiana sylvestris. Next base: position 132,583,561 of record NC_091062.1, on the reverse strand, counting down.
GTAGATGTATAGTTTTTGACCCTCCCCTAGATTTTTTCATATTTTAGCATGTAAATATTTAATTTAGGCCTAATATAGCTATTTTAGCTAATTTTGACTATTTTACTTTATTTCGTCACAAAATAAAAAATTACAAAAAAATAGTTTCATTAATGTTTTGTAGTCATTTTAATCTTTAAAAAAATACAAAAATAGTACTTTATATTTTATCTTTATATAAAAAACGAAAATTACAAAAAAATAGTTTCATTAATGTTTTGTAGTTATTTTAATCTTGAAAATACCCAAGAAAATAGTTTTGTTTTAATTGTTAGTCTCATTGTAATAGTTATTTTGCTTACGTAGGATTAATTAAATAAAATCATGTTCTCATTCTCGGTTTCGGGGAAAGAATAACATTTGGGTTCAAACGACCCATTTTTAGGCCCAAAATTCGAACCTAGCCCATAACAACCCAAGCCCACTACCTTAAACCATAGACTAGTGGGAGACACCTTTAGACACACACACATGGGGGACACTAATGGGGGACACACATCTTGAGCCCCTAACCCACGTGAGACGCATGGGACTTTGGTCAGATTTTGAAAGACTCACATTTTTTTTGGACATTAAATACACGGACATTTTTTTTAAAAAGGGGGGACTGAGAAAAAGAACGGATCTTCTCCACTTTGAGAGAAAAAGGACGGACTTGAACATTTGGAAAGATGCTACTGTAGCTCTTCTTTCTTCATTTTGAAGAGACCAAACGACCAAGAAACAAACGAACAAAAACTCCATAGCTGCCTGAACCCACCAGTCGACCACCTTCGTCGTCCAACAACAGTCCATTCCCACGCCACCAGCCTACTTCGTCGTCAAGCAAACCAGACGTCCACCTGCTGCCGCCCACCAACCTCGCCGGCTAGCGTTCCAAACGAAAACCAAGCAGGCTGCCCGTCACCTTCCATCTTCACGTCGAGCAGCCACGCTTCCCGCCTTCAGACAGCTCCGTCCATCCACGACCACTGTCATGTCGTGAACCACGCAGCCCTCAATTCAAACAACCACCTAAACCAGCCTCTCCTCGTCTCAAAACCTCCAGAAACGACCAGCCAGTGCAGCCATGAAACCACTCTTGAGGTTGTCGTTCGTGTTGTGAGTTCCGTCGAGGTTGTTGCTGTCCATTTTTCCGGCGAGTTCGAGCTGTTGAAACTCGACGTTGCTGTAAACGTGAGTATTCGTGTTGCATTTTTGTTGGCTCGGTGTGTTCTTTGCTTTCACGTCTTGTCTCGGTAAATTTGAGTAGTAGTAATATATTTGTCATATTTTAAAGTTTATATTGTCATGTTAGTTTATCACTGATTGTTAATGTTATGTTCTGTTATTAATTTTATATTTTTTGTTTATCACTGATTGTCAGTTGTTTACCATTTATTGTTAGGTTGTTAGATTATTAGCTTATACTTCATTAAACTTGATTAAGAAGAAAAAGAATGATAGTTTATAAATAGCATCAAATTAGTGATTTGTGGCAATATTGTTGTTTATACGTAATTAGATTAAAGGAACCGGGGGTGCATTTCATGTGACCCGGCTCCAATTTGGAACAAGGTTAAATAGAATTTGTCGTGAACCACGGGTGCATTTCATATAGCGTGGCTTGCAATATGTTTTAAATAACCTTGAATTAACTCTTTAAATAAATATAGCGGAATGTAGTTCTGTTTTAAATAATAAAATGAGTTGAGCCTCGCTAAACAAAACATATAAATTGTGGGGCCCTCGTTAAATGTATATATTAAAATACTTAGTTTTCGGGATGGGCCGTTTAGCAAATTTCACAGCTTTCCCCAAAATAATAATGCGTTAGTCTCTTTAGGCACGCATTTATTAATTTACCTCCTTAAACTCGGGTGTGCATTTCATGCTACCCAAATCCAAATCCCAAAACATTGAATAAAATGTGTTCCGGATTGCGGGTGCATTTCATGTGACACAATCCAAAGACATGTTTTAAACGATGTTCAATATGCTTTAAAATTGAATAAAAGCGGTTAAAAAGTTAAAATTTGCACACAAGTTCAACATGTATAAAAATCAGATAATTAAGTCGAATATGATAGTTGAGCGACCGTGCTAGAACCACGGAACTCGTGAATGCCTAACACCTTCTCCCGGGTTAACAAAATTCCTTATCCGGATTTCTGGTTCGCGGACTGTAATACAGAGTCATTATTTTCCTCGATTCGGGATTAAACCGGTGACTTGGGACACCATAAATCTCTCAAATGGCGACTCTAAAATAAATAAATAAATCTCATTTCGATTGTCCTTTAATTGGAAAAACATCCTTTACGCCCTTGCGGGCGCTGGTAAAAAGGAGGTGTGACAGCTCTGGCGACTTTGCTGGGGAAAAAAAAAACAAGAACGTTTTGTTCAAGGTTCAGAATTCGAGCTTAGATAATTGTTGTGTTTGGCTTTATCTGATTTTGTTACATGATCTGTGCCTAATGTGCTAATTGACTGCTTTTACCGCTTTGATATTATGTGAACTATATATAAACTGTGCCGAAACCCATCTCCTCTCTACGTCTTCTAAATCATGAAGAAGGGTGCACTTCGTGTGACTTATTTTTTGTATAGTGTCTAATTCCCAATTTAGAACGAGGTTTGGATAAGTTGCAAAGCCGGCGAAGCTTCTGTATTCCCGGTATGCTGCCTCCCCCTCGGCTCGAGCTGTCTGCTCGGCTAAGCCAGGTCTAGAACAAACACCTAGGTTTTGAACCTAGAATAACTCAACCTCATGTCGGATCCCTAGTAGGAACGTTTATTTGCATCATGTGCATTTTGACTTAGGGGACTCAACACAGGGGTTGGGTCCCTCTAGGACAAGCAACCTGAAGTGAAAAGCCCATCCTACTACATCTTGTTTGATTTATGCATTTGTTTGTTCAAGATTTTCATGCGGACCGGCTTACAAAAATTAGGGAATACTAGAAAATCGTGAAAAAGAGAAAATAACAGTGTAGAGAGATAACTACTTATTTTCAGAAAAAAACCAATGTCCAAGTAGTGTCGAAACTCTGCCGAAATTTTGAAAAAAATGTATTTTTGAAAAGAAAGGAGTCTTGTTTTTTCTAGTTTGTTTTCCTTGCCCGAACTACGTCGGTTTGATTCTCACCGGATGTGAGATACGTAGACAACCCTCATCGGGTCCAACTTCCCCTTTTTGCAAAAATACCCAGAAAATGTCAAAATTTTTATTATAAGTCGGGCGGTGCCGTTGTTGTCAAAAATAGCCAAATGTTCCTGAAAGGGACGCCGGAGGGCTGACTTTGCATAAACGGCCACTTTTGGTCCTCTTTTGGAATTTTGACCAATTAGCCCACACAGCCTTAGAATCCTTGTCCCCGAGGCTCTGTAAGGCCGTGTTCTCAATGTCGGGTTACTATTTTGGAAAAACAAGAAAAGAGTCTTAAATATATCAAGTGATGTTATTTTTGTCAAAAATAGCCAAATGTTCCCGAAAGGGACGCCGGAAGGCTGACTTTGCATAAACGGCCACTTTTGATCATCCTTTAGAGTTTTAATCGGTTGACCCTCACATCCTTAAAATCTTCATCCCCGAAGTGCTGAAAGGCCGTGTTCGGAAAATCGGATCTTTCTTTCTGAAAATATAGTCAAATCATTTTTGAGTCAAATAATTTTTTGCTTTTGTTTAAATCACCTTAATAAATGTGCAGGATGAGCACATGTGAAAACAAACCTTTCACCGTCTTTAGCGAGGTCCCTCTCCAGCTCCATATGTGGTGGGACGATTTGGGAAAAAGCAGCAAAGAAATAGTGGTCAAAGTCTTGGGGGGTCTCATCAGTCTACTAAATGTCAAGGCAAGGACAGATGTCATCGAGGCTTTGATACCATTTTGGAACCCGACCCGAAATGTATTTCGCTTTGCGGATTTTGAGCTTACACCCACACTGGAGGAAGTAGCAGGTTATATGGGTATGAATGGGAATCTGAGAAGTCAGTATATGTTGTCACCAAGGCCGGTATTGCCACACCGATTTCTGGACTTGTTAAATATCAGTCAGACTAGGCAAAATAATGATTTATCAAAAGGATGTTGTGCTCTTCAATTCTTATATCAACGTTATGGTAATCCGCGGGGTTTTGACGAGCCAAATTTGGGACTGACTCACGCCGGAAACAGAGGTAAATGGGAAGCAAGACGAACCTTGGGATTCATAATGGCATTCTTGGGAATCATGGTTTGCCCATGAGACGACAAGAAAATAGAGATAGGTCTCGTGGGGATGGTTGGTGTCGCAATGAAAAGGGCTGACAACACTATAGTTCCCCTAATCTTATCAGAATTATACCGAGCATTGACCGTGTGTAAGGAGGGAGGAAGTTTTTTCCAAGGTTGCAATCTATTACTTCAGTTGTGGATACAGGAACATCTCTGCCATCGAGTGGGGTATATGACCTTCGGGCTGACTAGTTTAAACTGCATTGAAAAGTTTGAGAAGCGGGTAACGGGTGTTGCGTTCCCCGAGGGTACTGGAGATTGGTTTATACGACTGAGATCATTAACGGCGGACCAAATTGAATGGGCGTTTGGGTGGTTGTCCGCTACTGAAGCAATATACATGTCGTCCAAAGAATGTTATGTTCTTCTGATAGGTGTCCATAGTATCCAACCATACGCTCCTCATCGGGTATTGTGTCAATTGGGAAGGTTCCAGATTATCCCTCATGATGAAGATTTGAGCAAGCATACCATCGAGCTAAGACCGAATGCCACAGTCCCAGAAGATACAATTCGTAAATTGTGGCATGAATGCAGATTCCTTGAGCCCAGAACTATGGTGCGAGATTTAGCCAAAGGCGAGGTGGACCCGAAGTATGATGCATGGTTTGGGAAAAGGTTCCGGATTCGTCAAAGTCCTGCTAAAAGAGCCCATGTCCAGCAATTCACGAATGACTCGCAAGAACAATGGGGTTGGCTGGCAAGAGAAGAAGGCTATCGTGTTGAAATTGGCAAGCTGAAACAGCAAATTGAGGATCTGCAAGTCGATGCTGACACAGGAAAAAAGAACTGATTGACTCAAGTAAATAAGGCCTCGAAATCCCAAATCCAACGAGTCAAAATGGATGCCTACAACCAATAAAGGAGCCGGTTCGACGAAGGTCTGATAACTGGGTTGAGAAACCAAGTCATTGAAAGCCGAGAGGGTTTGGCAAGATTAGAGGCCTGCATAGCAAGAATTCGGGCCAGATGGGCAAAAGGTACAACAGCACGAGCAAAGCACTTACGGCAAGTGAGAAGGGATTATGAAGCGAGCATTGAAATATTAAGAGAAATAAATTCCACTCTCAAAGATCGGGTCTTTAAACAAGCCCGAGATGCCAGAACGGACAACAAGCGCTGCTATGATTTAATGGCCCAAATGGAAGAACAAATGGAGAGGTTCCAAGATCAACTCGCTAACAACGCTCAAGTACTGGGAGCAAATAATTAATGAATAGAGCAACTGTTCATGGAAAGGGATAGAATCAGGGGTAGAATTGAGGATATTGGGCATTACATCACCATGAGGTGCCTAGCATGTGAGGAAATACCCCGTGATACCCTTTTTACTTCAGTCATGGGTTACATCCACCGAATCATGGAAGAATTGAAAAGCTTGTAAAGGGGCCTTGCACCAAAGCTCGCGGAAAGGCCGAACGATGCCCCGTGGGCACCAAAATTCAAAGCGTTAATGTACTCCTAGTTCAAATCTGTATTTTTCTATTTTCAAAAGTCTGTTGTATGTCCGCGTGTTTCCTTTTTGCATCAAATTATGTTAGTACTTCGGAGTCTGTATTTTGTTTTCCTTTTCCAAATGGGTAGTTTGTAATAGAAGTTTTAGTAATGAAATAAATTTTACAAAAATTGGTGTCTTTATTTGTAGTAGAACTACGCACGGTTTGATTCATGAGGGGACATGATATGTAGGCAATCCACATAAGATTCTACCACCGCTAAAAGAAAAAGTGAATAAAAGAAAGGAAAAGAAAGAAAGGAAAAGAGAGAAAGAGAAAGCAAATAAAGGAAAGTTTTAGAAACACCTAAAGGGCACAAGTAAAATAAGCCAGGATGATGCATACGGAGCAAAGACATGTTAGAAATGGTTAAACTGCCTAGGAACATCGCATCCCCCAACGTGCAATTGCAATATGTGGTAAACTCTAACGCTAACAAGTTTGTTGTTTTCCAGAGATTTAAAACCAGTTAGTTTGTTAGAACGTTCTGGCAGATTACCATTACCAAACAAGATCCAAAGGGCCCATACCGAAAAGCATGACTAACTCAGAAAACAGTGTTGAAGAGGAAAGGACGGAAAGTCAGATGCTGAAAGAGGCAATGGAAAAAATGGAAAAAATGAGACTGGAGATGAACGAAATGCAGCTAGCCCTGGCTAGGATACAAAAGGGGCCAGAACAACCCGTTACTCCTACTCTCCCACCAGGACAAATGCCGGAATACCCTTCACCCGACCCTTCGACAATCTTCCCAAGTCACCACTACTATCAGGGAAGATATCCCTATGATCCCCAAGCTCCATCACCCAATCAGAACCTTCCCCCACCAAATGTTCCTGTTTTCATGGCACCCCCAGCAGCCACGTTACAAAGATCATCCAGTGGGCCGTTGTTTCAGGCTCACGATAACCAATATTACCCCCTGAATCTACCCTCAAAGCACCTGAGCCATATACTTATAATCCTCACTTTGAAATCCCGGTGGAGACTGAAAAGCCGGCTAAGGGCCCGGAGCAGGACGAAGTGCTTAAAAAATTTAAAAGCCTAGAGCAGTCCTTCAGGAATATACATGGGTTAGGCAATCAGGTCAGTGTAGCTTACAAAGATCTATGTACTTTCCCTGATGTTCAATTACCGGCAGAGTTCAAGATGCCAAAGTTTGATCTATACGAGGGGCACGGTGATCTAATGGCACATCTACGAGGGTTTTGCAGCAAGATGAGAGGAGAAGGTGGTAAAGATGAGCTTCTAATAGCTTACTTTGGTCAAAGTCTAAGTGGGTCTGCACTGGAATGGTAAACAAGACAGGATCCGAGCAGGTGGTACACCTGGGACGTTCTAGCACAAGCATTCGCGGGTCACTTCCAGTACAACCATGAGATCGTCCCTGACCGTCTCACATTGCTGAAACTTGAGAAGAAGCCGGGAGAGAGATTTAGAGAATTTGGGTTCCGGTGGAGAGAACAGGCAACAAGAGTTGATCCTCCGATGAGAGATGGGGAAATGGTGGACTACTTTCTGCAGACTCTAGAGCCAACTTACTTTGGTCACCTGGTGACGTTAGTTGGCAAATCTTTCAACGAGGTGGTGGAAATGGGCGGTATGATTGAAGAGGGACTTAAGTCCAACAAAATCCTGAGCTATTCGGCAATCAAAGCAATAACTCAGGCCATTCAGAGCAGCACGGGAGGTGCGCTCGGGAAGAAGAAAAGAGAAGAGGTTGCAACTATAGAGGCAGGTAATTGGTCCCGATCGAGAGGTCCTTTCCCCCGTTACCAAGCCAGACCCCATCACCCAAATTACCCACACACTCCAAATTACCCTCCACAGCCCTACTACCCACCACAAGAACCACATTTCTCCGTCCATCATGGTAGCCTCGGAAATTTCTGAAGGAGAGGACCTTCCACTTCCCAGGATCGCAACTGCGACCTTCATGGTAGCCTCAGAAATGCTAAACAGCGGGTTTGTACCAGGAAAAGGTTTGGGGGTTGATCTGCAAGGTATGGTCCAGCCAGTTTCTTTGCCCAAGAACCTGGACACTTTTGGGCTAGGATTCAAGCCTACGACAGCAGATGTAAGGCGGGCCCGAAAGTTGAAGAAGAAAGTTTGGGTTCTTCCTAAGCCAGTTCCACGTCTTTCCAGATCCTTTGTCTAAGCAGGTATCAGTAGGTTGTCAGTCCCCAAAATTCTCGAACCTCTGATTGGGTCAGATGGAGATTTGAATCAGGGTTTTGAAAGGTTGTTCGCCGACGTCAGCGTGATAGAAGTTGGAGAAGGTTCCAGTAGGGCAGATATACAGTTTTTGGGGCCTAGGGCCAATATCAACAATTGGACAGCTACTCCACTTCCTACCCGGAGGGAGTCTTGGTAGTAGGCTCTGGATTTTCTTTCTTGTTTTTTGGATTATTCCAGAGTTGTAATCTAGTTTTGTTTTATTTTTGTATTTGACAAAAGCGTGAAACTCTGTTATCCCGCATTTTAATAAAGTGAAAGTTTTCTCTCTTTATTTTGTTTTAATTCTGTTTTCTTCTTTTCTCTTTCTGAACAGTTCTCTTTATACTGGTTCTAATGACATGGCATGCACAACGGATCTTCAACCTAGTCTAAAAAATCAATCTGATTCCGAACTAATTGTACAAGAGGTCGATTATGATGATGAATCGGAATACGATGAGGATGAAGCCTTTGAAAAGATAAACAGAGAATTAAGCCAGTTCGAAGAGAAACCCAAGCCCAATTTGAACGACACTGAAGCTGTCAATTTAGGGGATGCAGATGATGTTAGGGAAACCAAAATAAGCATCCATATTGAGCCGAACATCAGGGAGGAACTAATCAAAGCACTCATTGAATTCAAAGATATTTTTGCATGGTCTTACGATGACATGTTGGGCTTAAGCACCGATCTAGTGGTTCACAAATTGCCCACTGACCCGGCGTGCCCTCCCGTCAAGCAGAAATTGAGGAAGTTCAAGACAGATATGAGTGTGAAAATTAAAGAAGAAGTAACCAAGCAACTGCAGGCAAAGGTTATTCGGGTCACTCGATATCCTGATTGGTTGGCTAATGTGGTGCCAGTGCCGAAGAAAGATGGGAAATTAGAGTGTGTGTCGATTACCGCAATTTGAATAGGGCAAGCCCCAAGGACACCTTTCCATTACTCAACATCCATATCTTGATCGATAATTGTGCCGGACGTGAAATCGGGTCTTTTGTAGATTGCTATGTTGGGTATCATCATATTCTGATGGATGAAGAAGATGCGGAAAAGACGACATTCATTACGCCGTGGGGGACTTATTGCTACCGGGTAATGCCTTTTGGTTTGAAGAACGTTGGGGAACCGTACATGAGAGTAATGACTATGGTGTTTCATGACATGATACACAAAGAGATTGAGGTGTACGTAGATGATGTGATCATGAAATCTAAGTGTCGGGAAGACCACGTGGTAGACCTAAGGAAGTTTTTCCAAAGACTTCGAAGGTATGACATTAAGCTCAACCCGGCCAAATGTGCATTTGGTGTTCCATCTTGAAAGCTGTTGGGATTCATCGTCAGTCGGCGAGGCATTGAGTTGGACCCGTCAAAAATCAAATCCATCCAGGAATTGCCACCGCCGAAGAACAAAACAGAAGTAATGAGTCTGTTGGGAAGGTTGAATTATATCAGCAGGTTCATCGCTCAACTCACGGCGACTTGTGAACCCATTTTTCGGCTACTGAAGAAAGATGTTGCGGTAGAATGGATGGCAGAATGTTAGGAAGCCTTCGACCAAATCAAGGGGTATCTATCAAACCCACCTGTGTTGGTCCCACCTGAACCAGGAAGACCGTTGATTCTCTATCTAATGGTACTGGAGAATTCATTTGGTTGCGTACTGGGGCAACATGATATCACAGGAAGGAAGGAGCAAGCCATCTATTATCTCAGTAAGAAGTTTACGGTCTATGAGGTTAAGTACACTCAACTTGAGAAGACGTGTTGCGCCCTAACTTGGGTGGCACAGAAGTTTAAACATTATCTGTCATCATATACTACTTATCTCATTTCACGCTTGGATCCACTGAAGTATATTTTCCAGAAGCCTATGCCCACAGGGAGGTTAGCGAAATGGCAAATATTACTCACGGAGTTCGACATCGTCTATGTAACAAGGACGGCCATAAAAGCCCAAGCATTGGCCGATCACTTGGCTGAGAATCCTGTTGATGAAGAATACGAGCCATTGAGGACGTATTTTCCTGATGAAGAAGTGATGCATATAGATGAGTTGGAATTATCTGAGGAACCAGGTTGGAAGCTCTTCTTTGATGGAGCCACAAATGCTAAAGGAGTTGGAATAGGAGCGGTACTTATTTCTGAAACAGGACATCATTATCCTGTTACGGCACAGCTACGTTTCTATTGTACCAATAACATGGCTGAATATGAGGCATGCATTTTGGGCTTACGGTTAGATGCAGACATGGATGTCCAGGACGTCTTGGTCTTGGGAGACTCGGACCTCCTGGTGCATAAAATCCAGGCTGAATGGGAAACACGGGATTTGAAGCTTATACCATATCGACAATGTTTACACGATCTGAGCAAGCGATTTCGATCAGTGGAGTTCAGACACATCCCAAGAGTTCACAATGAGGTTGCCGATGCTTTGGCCACTTTAGCATCGATGTTGCACCACCCAGACAAAATTCATGTTGACCCATTGCATATCCAGGTTCGTGATCAGCATGCTTATTGCAACATGATAGAGGAAGAAATGGATGGCGAGCCATGGTTTTATGATGTCAAGGAATACCTCAGGATGGGGATATACCAAGAGCAGGCCACCGGAGATCAAAAGAGAGCCATTCGGCGATTGACAAATGGATTTTTCCTCAGTGGAGGAGTGTTATACAAAAGAACACTAGATTTGGGATTGCTGAGATGTATAGATGCTGGTCAAGCCACGACAGTGATGACAGAGGTACATGCGGTAGTTTGTGGGCCACAAAAGAGCGGATATGTTTTGGCGAAGAAGATTCTTCGAGCAGGGTATTATTGGCTCACTATGGAGCGTGATTGTATCAATTTCGTGCGAAAATACCATCAGTGTCAGATACACGGAGATTTGATTCATTCTCCGGCAACAGAATTGCATATAATGTCAGCACCATGGCCATTTGTTGCATGGGGCATGGATGTCATTGGACCGATTGGGCCGATAGCTTCCAACGGTCATAGGTTCATTCTGGTCACCATCGATTATTTCACAAAGTGGGTTGAGGCTAAAACTTTCAAGTCGGTAACCAAGAAGGCAGTGGTGGATTTCGTTCATTCCCATGTCATCTGTAGATTTGGGATCCCCAAAGTGATCATCACGAACAAAGGCGCTAATCTTAACAGCAGTTTGATGAAAGAAGTATGTCAACAGTTCAAGATTACACACCGTAATTCCACCCCGTATCGTCCCAAGGCGAATGGCACGGTTGAGGCAGCCAACAAGAACATAAAGAAGATATTGAGGAAGATGGTAGAAGGGTCCAGGCAATGGCACGAAAAGTTGCCATTTGCATTGTTGGGATATCGCACTACTGTCCGCACTTCAGTAGGTGAAACTCCTTATTTGTTGGTATACGGAACTGAAGTAGTGATACCGGCAGATGTAGAAATTCCGTCCCTCCGGATTATCGCTGAGGCTGGGATTGATGATGATGAATGGGTCAAAGCCCGATTGGAGCAGTTGAGCTTGATTGATGAAAAGAGATTGGCAGCAGTATGTCATGGCCAGTTGTATCAAAAGAGGATGGCAAGAGCATATAATAAGAAGGTGTGTCCCAGGAAATTTGAAGTAGGACAGCAGGTGCTGAAACGAATCTTGCCACATCAGGCCGAAGCAAAGGGCAAGTTCACCCTGAATTGGCAAGGGCCGTTTATTGTGACCAGAGTGTTATCCAACGGCGCCTTATGTCTGACAGATGTCGAGGGAAGATGCATCGACATTGCTATCAATTCTGACGCAGTCAAGAGATATTATGTGTAATTCCTTTGATTGCAATTGATGTTTGTCTGTTTGTACTTGGCATTTATCGAAGAATGAAATGACGGAGGCAATTCTTTCTTCTATCCAAACACTTTAACCTTTGCTTCCCCCTTTGAGCCTTATTTATTCTTTCACACCCCTCTCTTGGAATCACTAATGAAAATGAAAAACAAAAAAAAGGAAGAAAAAATAACAGCAAAACAAAAGAAAGTCACAAGAAAAACAAAGGAATTAAGTGAACTACATTCGACCTAATTCCTCAAAGAGGATACATAGGCGCCTCGCAGCTCGGTCATGGTTAACAAACAAATAAAAATAAAAATCCCCAAGCAAGAAACTGCGGCAGAAGTTGCGGGAAGGAAGTTTGATTCCAAGAGTTGTAATGTTTTACCCATCAAAATTATTTTGAACCTTTTTTTATACCTCTTTTCTTTTTGCCATACACAAAAACCCATATTGATGTCCAAAAAGACCTCCCGATCAGTATCCGAGAAGTGCCAAGTCATGCAAATGGAAGTTAAGAATAACACTCTGATCCTCAGCAGAAAGAGGATCATAAGCTGGAAAGAATTGATAGCCAAAAGAATCCCCAGCAGATAAAGTCTTATCGGTAACACTCCAATCCCCAGCTGAGAAAGAGAAAATAAAATGAAAGAGTGTTATGGTGAAAACCTTCATAGGCACCGTAAGGCGACGAAAGCTGAGATAAACAAAATGAGAGAGTCTTATGGTGAAAACCTTCATAGGCACTAGAAGGCGACGGGAGTTGAGAGAAATGAGAGAGTCTTATTAGTGAAAACCCCTCAAAGGGCACTATGATGCGACAAGATAAGATTGGCGAAAAGGATCCGTCGAGGCATCAAACAATGCAAAAGTGTTGATTTGGCAAAAAGAGTTGGGCGCCTGCATATCCCCCAGTGAAATGAGGCCACCAGAAAAATTGATTGATACAAATAGACTGGGTTGATTAATCCAGAATGCACGACATGATCGTTGGGATCAGTTATATCATTCAGATAAGTCCTTTTCCTTTTCTTCTCCCCAACATTTGTTCGGAAAGACTTCTTCTTTTTCCATCTTTTGAAATCATCACTTTTCATTTCTTTTGTTTTAAGAATTTTTCCTCCAGCAGTTTGTTTTGAGAAAGATTTTTCAGAGCTTACTACCAGTTGCCAAAACGGTGCAAAGCAAAATGCGAATAGGACAGGCCAAAGATAAGGTGACAAAGCAAAAAGAAGTTTGTCGCAAGACCAAATGATGAATGGGTCTAGATTCCAAGGGGACCAAATTTCTAGGGGAAGTTGGAGAAAAACAGAAAATTAGGAAGTTGAAAAGTTATGGATCAAATTCCAAGAGGATCCCCAGCAGATTTGCGAGATGCAGGAACAACTCCAACAGATTATCGACCAAGTTCCGCGATGGTCAGACAACACAGACCGAGGAAGGAAGAGAAAAGAAAAACCATCCCCAGCAGGAATATCATCCCCAGCAAATAATATCATCCCCAACAAGTTTTGTAATAAAACGCAAAGCACGGAAAGGAAAAAGGGAAAAACCATCCCCAGCAGGAGTGGCACGACCACTCACCACGTTTTAAACTAATAAATTTTTCTTTGATTTGGAGCAGGGGAAAGGAAATGTTATTGACAGCGGGAAGACATGGCCACAAAGAAGGTTATCAAACTGGGACAGAAAATTTTCTCTCATTGCGAAGATTTTCTTGAAATCAGATACCCACTTGGGGAAGATGGAAAATAACACAAGTTTTGAAGGAAGTGGAATCCCCAACAGTTTACGGGAGAAGGCAATACAAGTTTTAAAGAAATCAATCTTGGAAGAAGCAAGATAACCCGAGTTTTAAGGGTAGTGGTCTTTGAATCAATATCATCCCCACCATTGTTAAAGGGATGAAAGTAACTAGTCTTAAAGAAGGAAGATAATTCCCCAGCAGTGTTATCCCAGGCAGGTTTCAGAGAAGTGAAAACATCAGTTTGAGGGAAGTAATTGCGAAGAAGTCAGGAGCCCGCCTGTAGAATGGAGGTTGTTAAATTTTAAGTTGATGAAGTCAGGAGCCCGCCTGGAGAATGGAGGTTGTTAAAATTTTAAGTTGGAGTCAGGAGCCCGCCTGTAGAACGGAGGTTGTTATAATTTTAAGTTGATGAAGTCAGGAGCCCGCCTGTAGAACGGAGGTTGTTTATTTTAAGTTGGAGGAATCAGGAGCCCGCCTGTAGAACGAAGATTGTTATGTTAAGTTAGAGTCAGGAGCCCGCCTGGAGAATGGAGGTTGTTTATTTTAAAAGTTGAAGAAGTCAGGAGCCCGCCTGTAGAACGGAGGTTGTTATAATTTTAAGTTGATGAAGTTAGGAGATCACCTGTAGAATAGAGGTTGTTTATTTTAAAGTTGAAGAAGTCAGGAGGCCGCCTATAGAACGGAGGTTGTTATAATTTTAAGTTGATGAAGTCAGGAGCCCGCCTGTAGAACGGAGGTTGTTTATTTTAAAAGTTGAAGAAGTCAGGAGCCCACCTGTAGAACGGAGATTGTTATATTTTAAGTTGGAGGAATCAGGAGTCCTCCTGTAGAACGGAGGCTGTTATGTTTTAAGTTGGAGTCAGGAGCCCTCCTGGAGAATGGAGGTTGTTATAATTTTAAGTTGATGAAGTCAGGAGCCCGCCTGTAGAATGGAGGTTGTTCTAACTTAAATGAAGTCAGGAGCCCGCCTGTAGAACGGAGGTTGTTTATTTTAAAAGTTGAAGAAGTCAGGAGCCCGCCTATAGAACGGAGGTTGTTATATTTTAAGTTGGAGGAATCAGGAGCCCGCCTGTAGAACGGAGGTTGTTATGTTTTAAGTTGGAGTCAGGAGCCTGCCTGGAGAATGGAGGTTGTTATAATTTTCAGTTGATGAAGTCAGGAGCCCGCCTGTAGAATGGAGGTTGTTTATTTTAAAAGTTGAAGAAGTCAGGAGCCCGCTTGTAAAATGGAGGTTGTTAAATTTTAAGTTGATGAAGTAAGGAGCCCGCCTGTAGAATGGAGGTTGTTAAATTTTAAGTTGATGAAGTCGGGAGCCCGCCCGTAGAACGGAGGCATTATTTTAAAAAAAAGTTATTGCAGTCGGGAGCCCGCCCGTAGAACGGAGGTGTTACTTCTAGGTTGTTGCATTCGGGAGCCCACCCGTAGAACAGAGGCGTTACTTTTTAAGTTGTTGAAGTCAGGAGTCCTCCCGGAGAGCGGAGGGTTACTACAAAAATCCCCAGCATAAATTCAAGTTCAGAAATCGAGAGGAAGACAACAATAATCAACAAAAGCTAGTCACAATAACAAAAAAAGAGAAAAATAAAAATAGAAAAAAAATGAATCCAAAGTGCAAAAGTGGAGAAAAGATGTGGTCTGTTCAAGACATAATTGAAGTCACGAGCTCTGCATGTCCCGTCCTGATATGAAAAAGCTGAAGAAGATTTAACCAACACCTGTGGCTAACAAGCATCAATATTCAGATCAGAGTTCGCATGAAGCACCAACCAAGATTCAAGATCAATCTTCAGAAGATTCATAGATAGAAATCTTGTAACTAGTAGCTCATAGGCTTAGTTAGTGTTTTTCATGTTTTTTTGATTTTGATGGATAGCAGAACCGCGGACCGGAACCTCGACGGAACGGAACCTCGATCGGCTCTTCACCTCGGTATACTCCATCACCTTACTCACTTCTGAACTACACGTGACCTGATTCCTTTATAGCCAAGGATATGTAGGCAGCTCAGATACCCGGGCTCGGTCACAATCTCTCCCTTTCCTTTAGTTTTAGTCTCTCCGAATAAGGGTCGGGTCAAAACATGTCTAGTCGTTCTTTGTCGGAAAACTCTTCGTGTTTCCAGTCAAAGAGGGGCAGCTGTAGACGTGTAGTTTTTGACCCTCCCCAAGTTTTTTTCATATTTTAGCGTGTAAATATTTAATTTAGGCCTAATATAACTATGTTAGCTAATTTTGACTATTTTACTTTATTTCGTCACAAAATAAAAAATTACAAAAAAAATAGTTTCATTAATGTTTGGTAGTCATTTTAATCTTTAAAAAAATACAAAAAAAAGTACTTTATATTTTAACTTTATATAAAAAACGAAAATTACAAAAAAAATAGTTTCATTAATGTTTTGTAGTTATTTTAATCTTGAAAATACCCAAGAAAATAGTTTTGTTTTAATTGTTAGTCTCATTGTAATAGTTATTTTTCTTACGTATGATTAATTAAATAAAATCGTGTTCTCATTCTTGGTTTCGGGGAAAGAATAACATTTGGGTTCACACGACCCATTTTTAGGCACAAAATTCGAACCTAGCCCATAACAACCCAAGCCCACTACCCTAAACCCTAGACTAGTGGGAGACACCTTTAGACACACACACATGGGGGACACTAATGGGGGACATACATCTTGAGCCCCTAACCCACGTGAGACGCATGGGACTTTGGTCGGATTTTGAAAGACTCACATTTTTTTGGACACTAAATACACGGACATTTTTTTAAAAAAGGGGGGACTGAGAAAAAGAACGGATCTTCTCCACTTTGAGAGAAAAAGGACGGACTTGAACATTTGGAAAGATGCTACTGTAGCTCTTCTTTCTACATTTTGAAGAGACCAAATGACCAAGGAACAAACGAACAAAAACTCCATAGCTGCCTGAACCCACCAGTCGACCACCTTCGTCGTCCAACAACAGTCCATTCCCACGCCACCAGCCTGCTTCGTCGTCAAGCAAACCAAACGTTCAGCTGCTGTCGCCCACCAACCTCGCCGGCCAGCAGCTCCAAACGAAAACCAAGTAGGCTGCCTGTCACCTTCCATCTTCACGTAGAGCAGCCACGCTTCCCGCCTTCAGACAGCTCCGTCCCACCACGACCAATGTCACGTCGTGAACCATGCAGCCCTCAATTCAAACAACCACCTAAACCAGCCTCTCCTCGTCTCAAAACCACCAGAAACGACCAGCTAGTGCAGCCATGAAACCACTCTTGAGGTTGCCGTTCGTGTTGTGAGTTTCGTCGAGGTTGTTGCTGTCCATTTTTCCGGCGAGTTCAAGCTATTGAAACTCGACATTGCTGTAAACGTGAGTATTCATGTTACATTTTCGTTGGCTCGGTGTGTTCTTTGCTTTCACGTCTTGTCTCGGTAAATTTGAGTAGTAGTAATATATTTGTCATATTTTAAAGTTTATATTGTCATGTTAGTTTATCACTGATTGTTAATGTTATGTTCTGTTGTTAATTTTATATTTTTGTTTATCAGTGATTGTCAGTTGTTTGCCATTTATTGTTAGGTTGTTAGATTATTAGCTTATACTTCATTAAACTTGATTAAGAAGAAAAATAATGATAGTTTATAAATAGCGTCAAATTAGTGATTTGTGGCAATATTGTTGTTTATACGCAATTAGATTAAAGGAACCGGGGGTGCATTTCATGTGACCCGGCTCCAATTTGGAACAAGGTTAAATAGAACTTGTCGTGAACCACGGGTGCATTTCATATAGTGTGGCTTGCAATATGTTTTAAATAACCTTGAATTAACTCTTTAAATAAATATAGCGGAATGTAGTTCTCTTTTAAATAATAAAATGAGATGAGCCTCGCTAAACAAAATACATAAATTGTGGGGCCCTCGTTAAATGTATATATTAAAATACTTAGTTTTCGGGATGGGCCGTTTAGCAAATTTTACGGCTTTCTCCAAAATAATAACGCGTTAGTCTCTTTAGGCACACATTTAATAATTTACCTCCTTAAACTCGGGTGTGCATTTCATGCGACCCAAATCCAAATCCCAAAACATTGAATAAAATGTGTTCCGGATTGCGGGTGCATTTCATGTGACGCAATCCAAAGACATGTTTTAAACGATGTTCAAAATTCTTTAAAATTGAATAAAAGCGATTAAAAGTTAAAATTTGCACACAGGTTCAACATGTATAAAAATCAGATAAATAAGTCGAATATGACAGTTGAGACCGTTCTAGAACCACGGAACTCGGGAATGCCTAATACCTTCTCCCGGGTTAACAGAATTCCTTATCCGGATTTCTGGTTCGCGGACTGTAATACAGAGTCATTCTTTTTCTCGATTCGGGATTAAACCGGTGACTTGGGATACCATAAATCTCCCAAGTGGCGACTCTAAAATAAATAAACAAATCCCGTTTCTATTGTCCTTTAATTGGAAAAACTTCCTTTATGCCCTTGCGGGCGCAGGTAAAAAGGAGGTGTGACATAGTCGAGCACCTATGAGCGAGCCTACTACGGCATAGCAGTTATATATATATATATATACCGAGCCTTATAGGGCCGAACAACTATTTTACTTACTATATTGAGATAGTTGAGTCGGTATTAGCATATAAGCATATCTTCAGATTATCTTTGACTCTGAGTTACTTTCAGTTATTATATTATCAGTTCAGTTTCAGCTTTCAGTTATTCTGTTGCCTTGCATACTCGGTATATTATTTCGTACTGATGTCCCTTTTGTTGGGGATGCTGCATTTTATGCCTACAGGTCCTTATGAGAACAAAGTTATCTACATCAGTTTGATATAGGTTATATATGAAAGTATATTACATTCTCTCCATACAAGTGGTTTATGGTCAAGAACAAAATAATTTCATCTTATTATTATTATTGATGTGTGGTACATATTTTGATTAACACCATAACACACAAAGATGAGTTTTCAAAGTTGAGGAAGCAAGTTAATTTTTCTAACATGAGAGAGACACAAGATAAACAATTGAGAATAAGTTACGTGGAATGAATTATCATTTGTACATGTAGATCCTCAGATAAGATAGTATGAACTTGAAGTTTATAAAAAGATAATTCATTTGCAATATATTGCAAGCCTGCCAGACCAATTTGCTGACCCAAAGAAAGTAACTATATTTTCACTGCAAATGCTCCTATTAGAATAAGTCCTAGAAAGGAAAAGCCTATGGTACGCTTAAAGTGTATGGACAAATCGATTTCAAATAAAATTCTTGATAAAGAAGATGTGCAAATGATCAAAATGATCATAATAATGTCACGACCCAAAATTCACTAGTCGTGGTGGCACCTAAACCAACCCGCTAGGTAAGCCAACTAATAACTATCCAATTTCAATAATATTAAAAAGACGACAAAAATTTTGGAATTATCTGAGTTTTATACCTTTTTCAAGGACTGGTAGTACAAATCATGAGCTTCTAAGAATAGAATTTACAAAGGTGTTATGAAGTAAATACATCGTCTGTTTCAAAAGTACATAAACAGAGATTTATAAATCTACAGGCTACCATGAACAAGAGGCAGCTAAACCGGAATGCAGGTACATCTTCAAATCCAGCAACCATCGAACACAACAACAACAACAGCTAACATCTGCACGCTGTTGATACCCAATTTTTCCATCATATATTTTTAAACATGCATATATATCTTCAAAATAGTACACATGTATTTACAAACATGCACATGTATTTCTATAATTTTTCTATAATTTAAAGGGTTTTAAATCAATTTATTTTCTGCATTTTTAGTATACAAATATCAAATAATTATCCCTCATATTATTTTTATGATGATTTAATCATCTATATCTATTATTTATGCCCATATAATGCTTAAAAATTTTAATTGTATTTTTGAGGCTAGAATTGTACATTTTACAATAATAGTCCATATATAGGTATAATTACATTATCTATACATAAAATAACTTTTTATACTTTTATAATATTAAGTGATTATTTTAAATCATTTTTCATGCACAAATAACATTTTTATCATTTATCAATTATTTTTATAAATTAGTTTAGTAATTTAAATGGGTATTTAAATCATAGCGCCTTTTCTAAATTAATTTTCGGACCAACCGAACCACCCAACACCCACTAACAAGCCCAATACCCGTTCAACCTAGACCCATACCCATTTTAAAACACCCGACCCAAGCCCTTATAAAATCCCAGCCGCTGATCTCAAATCACCCTTGCCCTTTTAATTAACCAACACCCTAACCCTAATTAATTATTTCTCAAACCCGCCACCTCTGTATTCTCTCTTCTCATCCCCTTCTCTATTCGTCAAACCCTAGCACTGTAATCCTGTTTCCCCTTCGATTGCAACTCAGAGATGGAATCCATGGACGATTTCCTTACCTTATTGGTCGTCTCCTATTACTGGTTAACCGATTATGGTATTACATAATCACTTTCCTAACATGACAAGTGGATCTCTCTTATTTTGAACCAAATCTGGTTCGAACCATCACTTCTTTCCATCTATGTTCATTCTTCGTCTCTTTATGGTACGAATCTCTGAATTTTTTTGATTATGTGTTTACCCTTAAAATTAGGGTTCAAATCTTTTAAGACCTGTTTAATTTTTGTTCTTATTTTTGTTAAACTCTCACCGCATGTCTATTTTCTTTGCGATTTTTTTGTTAAAAAGTTTTGTCTAATTACTTTTCCTAAAACTAGGGCTCATATCTTTAAGATATGTTCTAGTTCCATTTATGGATGAATATGTTCTTTAACAGTCTGTATATCTGTCTATGTGCATGCTGTTGTGATTCTACTCGCCCACAATTTGGGCCCAGATCTGTTAGGGTTCCTTAATTCTGAGTACTTTCTCTTTAATGTTTTCGTGTATCTATTTTATTCCTCTAGTTATTTTTGACTAATTTACTTACCTTAAAACTAGGGTTTCAGATATTTCTAAATCCATTTTGGGTTTTAATTTCTTAATTGCATTTCTTTAATACTGTCGTTTATATGTCTCTATACATTTTATTACAACTCTTTGATATTGTTGCTTCTTACTTGCCCTAAAATTGGGGTTTTGATTCTTCTAAATCAAACCAAGTCTGTTCGATTCTAGTTTTCCTTTTGAATTCTCTTGTCTACACTCTGTATCTTATTATACTGCTGATTTTTGGTTTATTGAAAATTAAGGTTGAAATCTTTTACTGATTTTCCGATACTTTTTCCTTCCTCATATGTGACTAATACTTTCCTTATTTACCATGAGACTGCTTGTAAATTGATATTTTCATATTTCTATTACTCGCTTGATTGCATGTTGTTATGCCCTGTTAATTTACTGAACCTTGCACTATTTATTTTGTGATTGATTTCTTTCCTTGTTCATATATGTTTGATTACTTCACTTATTTATTCACTTAACTGAACACTATTTAAGCCCTTCTCCCCTTTCCCCTTAGGACAACTGTACAACTCTCGAACTCTCCTATTTTCACTACTAAAACCTAAGCTCTCTCTTGCTCCTAATCTGATTTCTGCACTAAGTGGCTATTATTTGACCGGCTGAAAGCCAAGGCCAAATTATTATGGAACTTAACTGTTACTACATCTTTACTTTCTTTATTCTCAATTGGTATGCCCTAACCTTTGCAGTTTCCTTCTCTATGCTTTGTTTGATTAACCTATTTTAATTCCTAGCATTATCCTATCCTCTATCCGGTAATTTGATAATATTGTTAACTTAAGACTAAGGCATTTAGAATAACAGGAATCTTCTCATAGGTTAGTTTAAAGGTTTGATTTGTTTGCTTTATACCTGTTCTGAATTATGAGCATGTAATCGAGTATGTTTATTCTTAATCTATATGTCCTGTCTGTTCAGTTCAAATGCTTCTGTCTAATTTCTTATGTGATTAAGCCATGACTGTTTCAAATACTAGCATAAGCACTTATCTTACTTCACCATGTTTGAACTGTATGCTGAACCTGAACCTTATTTGTTTCTTGGAGTAGTTCTGCCTACAGCTCTATATTCTGAACTTTCTCTCTTCTAAAATTGAACTATTTCAAACTTGCCCCTTACCCTTTATGCACTGGTTTTCCAAACTCCTACTCTTAGTCATTTAGGTTCTCACCACCCCTAGTGTGAGCACTACCTAGGGTCCTTGAGACTCCTTTGAACTCTGATACATTGGGGCTGGTTTTCCAATCTTTTATGTACTCTATGCTGAATTTGTGGTTGTGGTGTAAGGATTGCCCGGGGTCCCTAAGGCTCTTTGGGAACTTTTACACACTAGAAGACTGGTTTTGATGTGCTGTGAATGGATCACTGCTATGCTTCAGAGTTGTTATGCTTGAAGGCCTGGTTCCCAGGTGTAGATTGGGCCTATGAAGGCTCCCTATAGTGTAATCGTTACTATTATATAATAACATATTTGTGGGTCAATTATTAAAAGCTGGGGGGTCTATTCTTATATCTTTCTGTTGAAATTGGGTAGAAATCCTGCCTATAGGATTGAACTATGCTGATTGAATTATGTTGATATTGTATTGTGTTTAGAGATCCTTCCTATAGAATTTTTCATGATCATTTGCATGATAGAAACCTGCTTATAGGACTTCACATTTGGATTCCGCACTAGAAATCGTGATCATAGGATCTACACATATTTTCAACTCAATGTGCATTAGTGACCATGCCTATAGGACCTTGTTTGTTTGAGTTAATTATATTTCCTGGCAATCTGTTAATTTCTGTCTAAATACATTAAATAGATATCATGCCTATAGGAATAAAAATCGGTTTCAAACCTAGAAATCATGCTTATAGGGTTTAAAACTTATAGATATCATGCCTATAGGGTGAAATTAGTTCTGAAACTTAGAAATCCTACCCATAGTAGTTTAAATCAAGTCATTAATTAAAAAACATGCCTATAGGGGTTTAAGTTAAATTCAGCAATTAGAAAGCATGCCTATAGGATCTAAAAGGAATAAAACCGTCTTTATGAGTTAAAATAAGTGCTACACATAGAAATCATGCCTATAGGTATGTCATTAACAAACTCGTAGAAATCATGCTTATAAGATCCTGTTAGTCTATCTTGAATTCAAGAGCTCTTGTAAATCACTTAGGCAATGTACCCACATGACTCACTAATGATTATGGGTTTAAAACTATGACGTACTACTGCCTGAAAGCCTAGATCCATGTTGGATAAAATCAGTAGGCAAACAAATAGGTCTTGATGCTAGATGCCTTTATACCATGTTTTCTCGAATACATATCCCGCCTATAGGATTTCTAAATTAATGAGTTTGCTGGTTCAATTGCGTGCCTTGTTGCTTATGTGTGGAGGTTAATATGAGCATATACATGCTCTTTATCTGAAAATCCTATTTGCCTTTTGTGTGTTGCCTAGATTTCACATTTTTAAGTAACATAGATTGGTCTAGAACCATCCTAAATAGAGGTCCTAATATCTCCAGGACCATAGGTAAGGGACGGGTAGTGCACACATAGGGTGTGGTTTAGAATCAATTAATGCACTTAAGTAATAACTTAAAGATAGTAACTGGGTAGTAAAAGAGATGATAGCCCGTGCGCTAATTCTATGAGTAAAACCACGACCTAAGGGAGTTTCAAAATATTGCATGGAATGATCCTATAGGCTAAAAAACTTAGCACCACCCCTATACTCTTGTTTGTAATAAAATTAATATTGTATTTGTCCAAATTGTTTTCTTCCCCTTTAAGACTAATTTGCTTAATTTAAGTTCAGCCAGGACCCACCGTTGTAGACCTCAAGGGGTACATAACACCTTCATCTCAAGGTACTTTTGAGCCCTTATCCGATCTCTGGTGGTGTAGACTGATTATATGAGTTAATTGCTCTAGGTGCCCTAACACACCTTAAATTCGTTAGGTGGCGACTCTTTCAAATCCAATTCCTTACCCTTACAGAAAGGAGTTATCCCAGAAATGTCGAAACCCGATTTCGCGAGAAAAAAGGGGGCGTGACAGCATGGCGACTCTGCTGGGGATATCATTAGGCTCTTACCATAACAAACTTATCTGTGAATTGGTCTTTAAGCACGTCTTTATTATTCCGTTTATGCTTGCACACCCCGTCCCATGCTACATGAGTTTATTTACCTATCCTTACATCATTTATGATCTCCTTCCCCTGCTTTATCACTTTTACTATGGAAACTGACTTGTCTCCTTGTTTTTCTTTTCTTAAATGTCTTTAAAATTATTAAATACCGCATTTTATCATTATTCATCATGTAAATAATTGACAACATGTTATTTTCTTTTTGCATAACTCCATACTCAACATCATATTCCAGTCGTGTGTACTAATACCATAGCGGCACTTGATAAGTGTCCGCGCTCTTCCTAAAATCACCCTTTAAATTTGGAAAGGCTTATTTGCGGTAAAACTAGTCGATCAGCGGTGCAGTCAACGGTTCTGTGCCTTTCTCTCTCAAGTTGTCTGCTTGAGGGTGCCAGTCTAGACTTCTGTAGAAACCTTGCTCTGACAATAATTGTACATGCATCATGGTCAAACCTAGATGGGGTTAATATGCCGTCCGCATAATAATCCTCTAAGAAAGCCTTGCCCAAAGTCCACCGGGATTTCCATAATCCCAATGGACGTAACCATGATATGTACATTATTTGGAATATAAATTCCGACATGCTAATCGTTAATGTGTAAGTAGTCGAATCTGGAGGGGGTAAGGGTTTAACTCTATTTATTTCGTAGAAAATGAGGCATGGAGTCCTTAGGTTTGGCAAGGTCCGAAGTATACCAACCTTGTTGTTAGACTGGTGGGAGAATCTTTCGCCAAGCGATAAAAATAATGTGAAAAGGGTTCTTGGAAATTTACCTTCCTTATTGGGCATCCAACTAATCAACTTGCTTATCGAAGCTACTACTATGTTCTGGGACGGAGAAAGAGCTGTATTACATTTTGGTTACATAGAAGTGACTCCTCTCTTGGAGGAAATCGGAGGATTCTCTGGATTACCATGGGATAGTCCCGGTTTACTAGTACCAGAAAACCGCAATACTAGGGGGTTTCTAAAAATGATGGGTCTGAGAAAGAATGAGGACTTGGAGTTATTAAAGATGTCCTACATACCCTTTGACTTCCTCTATGAATGATATGGACACATCAAATCTTACTGTATCTTTCATAACGAATTCTCCATCACTTATCTGGGTTGGACTCATCGTAGAGTTTTTGTATTCATCGTCGGCTTTCTGGGTATGATAGTGTTCCCGAGCCAAGGGGATAGAATTCACACCAGGTTGGCCATGGTAACCAAAGCTTTAATGGAGGGAATTGAGGGAAAAACCTATACTATTGTCCTGATGATTGTAGCAAACATATAACAAGCTCTGGATCGTTGCAAGAAAGGGTTCAAATACTTTAAGGGTTGTAACTTGCTACAACAGATTTGGTTGTTAGAACATCTTCAGAGGGGTCAATACCGCCAAGAGTTTCCACGAAGACCATGGAACGATCACATAGCCTTCCACCACCCTAAAAGAATGACCTTTATCCCATACAGATTTGCACAGCCAGAGAATGCTACAGAATGGGCGTAGTTTTTAAATAATTTGACCGAGGACCAAGTTCACTGGATGTTCGAGTGGTTCCCTATCGATGAATTCATCATCAGATCCACGGATGTTCCACATTTGGTATTGATTGGGTTGAGGGGAATACACCCATACTCCTACTCAATACCCACAAACCACTTACCATACTCCTCAGAATACCCCACAACCTATCCCTGATCTGCAAAACTCAACTAATGATCACCACTACACTCCAACCCCCGACACCCACCAAAACAATCCCATATATGTGGAGACCATACCTCACTCTACTCAGCCAATCCCATACACTCTAAATTTTGCCGAGAAGGACCTGCTTATTAAGAACGTCGACGAAGAGTTCAAGAAGCCCACAAGCCGAGTCCAGAGTGTTGAAGGAGATAAAGGAATTGAAGGTCTGAATTATGAGGATCTATGCATTTAGCCAGACGTGGAACTACCAGAAGGTTACTAACCTCCTAAATTCGAGATGTTTGAAGGAACGGGTGACCCGAAGGTACATTTGAGAACATACTGTGATAAGCTCGTGGGAGTTGGGAAAGATGAAAGTATTCGCATGAAGCTGTTCATGAGGAGTCTCACCGGAGATGCTCTATCTTGGTATATTAGTCAGAATCCCAAGAAGTGGGTTAATTGGTTAAGCATGGCATCGGACTTCATGGATCGATTCAGGTTTAACACAGAAAATGCATCGGATGTCTTCTACATACAGAATCTAAAGAAGAAACCAACGGAGACTTTTCGCGAGTATGCTACTCGATGGAGGTCAGAAGCTGCAAAAGTCATGTTGGCACTGGAGGAAGAGCAGATGAACAAATTCTTCGTCAGGGCCTAGGATCCCCAATACTATTAAAGGTTAATAGTCATCGAAAACCACAAGTTCTCTGACATCATCAAACTCGGAGAAAGGATTGAAGAAGGGATCAAGAGTGGGATGGTGACCAATTTTGAAGCATTGCAGACTACGAATAAAGCATTATAGTAAGGGGGTATATCGAAGAAGAAAGAAGTGGGGGCAGTGATGGTGGACCAAGGACAAAAATCTCCACCTCACATACCAAACACCTCCACCCACATATCAACCTTCACCTACCAGATATTCTCAAATCGCTACCACCTATCACACTTATAATACCTAGCCAGCCTATTACCATTCACCACCAACCCGTCAAAACTATCAAAACCCAGACCCAATTTTGATCGCAGGCCACCAGACAATATGCCCCTATTGCTAAACCCATTGACCAACTATATGAAATATTGAATGCTGCCAGATATGTTACCCCTATTCTTGTTGTTGCCAGGGAAAACTCTTCCCAGTAGGTCAACCCAAACAAAACATGTGCATACCATTCTAGCATGAAAGGGCATACTATCGATGAATGTCGCACTCTGAAAGACAAGATTCAAACCTTTATTGATACCAAAGACATACAAGCGAAGGAAGCCACACCAAATATCCGCAACAATCCCCTTCCAAATCATAGAGGCGAAGGAGTAAATGTGATAGAAACTGATAATGAATAGGATCCTGAGGGGTCGATTAGGCTTATTCGAGAAGGTGATGACCTTAAACCTGCAGTCATGCTCACACATATTGTGGTATAGATATAGCTACCAATTGAAGTTGAAGTAGCCGCATCAGTCCTATTTGAAGTTGAAGTAATAACACCTGCAACTACACTGACTCCATTTGAAGTAGAAATACCCACACCCTTCACTGTAACGGTAGCACCTACACTTCCTTTCAAGTCTAACGCATTACCCTGAGACTACGTTGCCGAAGCTAGGAGAAAGGGAAAAGCAAAAATGGAAGAATCTGGTGCTGCACAGGAGATGACCAGAACTGGAAGGATATATACACCCAAAAATTTGGGAGGGACAAGAAAGGAAGCTGCTACAAAGCAACCCGTTATTGAAACTAGCCCAGATGATCTCTGGGGGAAAGTATAGGCAAGAGAATACTCTATCGTTGATCATCTCAACAAGACTCCCACCTAGATATCCATCCCGTCGCTGCTACAAAATTCTGAAGTGCATAGGAACACTCTGATGAAGGTGTTGAATGAAGCTTATGTGCCTAATAACATCACCAGTGGAGAGATGGCCAACATGGTAGGGAAGGTAATGGAGAGCCACAAGATTACTTTTCACGAGGATGAATTACCACCTGAAGGATTAAGTCATAACAAGGCATTGCACATCACAGTACAGTTTGAGGATAAATTCATCTCTCAAGCCTTAATAGATGGGGGTTCAAGCCTCAACATTTGTCCATTGACTACTCTGAAAAGGTTGGGTAAAGATTTCATTGAGATACGAGCAGGAAGTATGAATGTGAAGGCATTTGATAGGTCTTAAAGGACCACAATTGGGGAAATTAACCTTTGTCTGCAGATGGGCCCGACTTGGTTCGATGTTGAGTTCCAAGTATTAGACATATCTGCTACATACAATCTTCGATTGGGACGACCTTGGATGGGGCTGTGGCATCCATACTACACCAGGCCATGAAGTTCGAATGGAACCATTAGGACATAATCGTTAACGGAGATGGAAGTAACCCCATTTACTACAGTCAAACTGTCCCGGTTATCGAGAATAGAAGAGAGCTGGTTGGAGAAACTTATCACCGCATTGAGCGTGTCAATGCAATTGAGAAAGATAAGTGGTGGAGTAACAAAATAGAAAGCATACTGGCATGGTCTGGGCATGAACCCGGCAAAGGACTTGGTAAGAAACTCCAAGGCATTACCAAACCAATACAGTTGAAACGTCACGGCACAACTTTGGGCTTGGATATCCATACATCTGGCAAGAATGTAATGATTGGTCGTCTCCATAGCGTGGTCCTAATTACCCTCTCGAGCAGCCAGTGCTGCATCTGAGTCAGAATTTTCACTAGGCTGACACAATATAGGGATTTGAGAGGAGGAAGCTTTGGCTAAGCTAAGGAGCCTGTTTTTAGAAGATGAGGACATGGATTGCAATGTGATAGTTGAGGATGAGGAGGAAGAAGGCCTTACCATTCATACCATGGAGAAGGGAGTCGTTCTCAAGAATTGGACTGCCGCACCATCTCGGGCCCGTCGAGCTCCCGGATAGCTTGGCAATTAGCTGACCTGTTTTAATAACCATTTTAGGAATTTAAGATATATCCGGTATTTTGTTTCAAAAACGCATTTTATTTCAAAATAATTGCTCGAGTCATCGAGCCGTAATTATTTTGGATATTTTCAAAATTTAATTAATGCATTTTTATTTAGAATTCATTATTATATTTTACATTTTTCCTCTACAATATTATTATTACTTTTCCTGATGAACCGATGACTGTGACATGTAATGAGACAACACAATATAAGGATAGTGACTTAGAAGAAGAGGATGAAATACTTGAGGAAGTTTCAGAGAAGTTGAGAATTTTAAGAACAAACCTAAGTCCAACCTGGACAAAACCGAGGCAATCAATTTGGGAGATTCTGAAACCGTCAACGAGACTTGCATAAGCATTCCCCTATCACCGTAAGAAAAGGAAGAATACACTTATTTCCTGGAAGAATATGAGGATATCTTTGCATGATCATATGATGACATGACTGACATGAGCACATCCATAGTGGCTCATAAGTTGACCAATCCAATGTGTCCGTCGATGAAGTAGAAACTCAGAAAATTCAAACTAGACATGAGCCTGAAAATCAAGGAAGAAGCCACCAAGCACATCAAAGCCAAAGTCCTCAAGGTAGTTGAGTACCCAACCTAATTAGCCAACATCGTACCAGTTCTGAAGAAGGATGGGAAAGTAAGGGTGTGTGTTGACTATTGGGATTTAAACAGAGCAAGTCCCAAGGACGATTTCCTACTGCACATTCTGATCGACAATTGCGCAAAGCATGAACTCGAATCCTTTGTAGATTGCTTCGCGGGTTATCATCAGATTTGGATGGACGAAGAAGACGCAGGGAAAATAGCCTTCATTACACTGTGGGGAGTGTACTACTACAAAATGATGCCATTTGGTCTTAACAATGCTGGGGCCACCTATATGAGAGCCATGACAACCATCTTCCATGATATGATACATAAGGAAATAGAAGTGTATGTTGACGACATCATCATCAAATCCAAGAGGGCCACATATCACATAGGAGACTGGAGGAAGTTCTTTGACAGGATACGGAGGTACAATTTAAAATTAAACCCCGCAAAATGTGGATTCAGGGTTCTTGTAGGAACACTATTGGGATTCATCGACAGCCGCCGAGGAATCGAGTTGGACCTGTCAAAAGTGAAAGCTATCCAAGATTTACCACCACCAAGGAGCAAAAAGGATGTGATAAGCTTCCTGGGGAGCCTCAACTACATCACCGCTTCATAGCACAGTCCACGGTAATATGTGAACCCATTTTCAAAATGTTGAGGAAGGATGCTGAAACCAGGTGGACTGAGGATTGTCAAAAGGCTTTTGGCAAAATTAAGGAATACCTGTCCACGCCACCAGTCATAGTCCCACCAAAACCTAGGAGACCTTTGCTACTCTATTTGTTCGTAATAGATAGGGCTTTCAGTTTTGTTTTGGGACAACATAATGGGACGGGAAGAAAAGAGCAAGCCATATATTACTTGAGTAAGAATTTCACACCTTAAAAAGCACAGTACTCTGTACTAGAACGCACTTGTTGTGCTTTAACATGGACAACTCAGAAATTGAGGCATTACTTCTGTGCCTATACCACATGCCGCATATCAAGGATGGATCCTTTGAAGTACATCTATCAAAAGCCTATGCCTACCCGGAGGTTGGACAAGTGACAGATATTGTTAAGTGAGTTCGATATCATCTATATAACTCAGAAGGCAGTGAAAGGACAAGCGTTGGCAGACCATCTTGCTGAAAATCTTGTGGGAGAAGAATACGAACCACTAAAAACGTATTTTCCTGATGAAGAAGTGTCATTCGTATGAGAGGACATTGCTGAAGCCTATGGCAGTTGGAGAATGTTTTTCGACGGAGCTGCAAACTTCAAAGGAGTAGGTATTGGAGCAGTCTTGGTGTCAGAGACAGGTCAACATTATCCGATATTTGCAAAGCTTAGGTTTCCATGCACTAACAACATGGTAGAATATGAGGCTTGCATCATGGGACTCAATTTGGCCATCATCATGAATATACAAGAGTTGCTAGTAATTGGTGATTTAGATCTTCTGGTACATCAAGTTCATGGAGAATGGGCTACGAAAAACACTAAGATACTACCATACCTGTATCATGTGCGAAAATTGGTGAAGAAATTTACAAAGATAGAATTCAAACATGTGCCCAGAATTCAAAATGAATTTGCAGACGCACTGGCTACCTTGTCATCAATGATACAACATCCAGACAGGAATTTCATCGATCCCATCCCAGTAAGGATCCATAATCAACTAGCTTACTGTGCTCATGTTGAAGAAGAAACGGACGAAAAACCTTGGTTCCACTACATCAAGGAATATTTGGCAACAGGAGAATACCCAAAACAAGCGAAGCATACTCAGAAACGCACACTGCGGAGGTTGTCTAACCAGTTCTTCCAAAGCGGAGGAACTCTGTATAGAAGAACTCCTGATTTGGGATTGTTAAGTTGTGTTGATTCAAAAAAAGGCTTCCTAATTGCTCGAGGAGATACACGCCGGAACCTGCGGACCACACATGAACGGTTTTGTTCTAGCCAAAAAGATACTCAAAGCTGGATATTTTTGGATGACCATCGAAACAGATTGCATTTGGTACGTCCAAAAATTCCACCAATGCCAGATACATGTAGATATGATAAGGGTACCACTAAATGCACTCAATGCAACAAGTGCACCTTGGCCTTTTGCTGCTTAGGGAATGGATATCATCGGCCCGATCGAGCCCACTACTTTAAACAGGCATATGTTCATTCTAGTGGCCATCGATTATTTCACAAAATAGGTGGAGGCTGCATCTTACAAAGCTGTAACCAGGAAAGTCGTCGCAGATTTTGTCAGGGATAGTATTGTTTGTCGATTTGAGGTTCCTGAGTCCATTATCACTAATAATCCCACCAATCTCAACAGTGATATAATGAAAGCCATGTGTGAAACCTTCAAAATCAAGCACAAAAACTCCACAGCATACATGCCTCAAATGAATGGAGTCGTGGAAGTTGCCAACAAGAACATCAAGAAAATACTAAGGAAGATGGTAGAAAATCACAAACAATGGCACGAAAAGTTACCATTCGCCTTATTGGGATACTGTACCATAGTACGTACATCAATTGAGGCAACTCCCTATCTGCTGGTTTATAGCGCCGAAGCTATCATTCCCGCCGAGGTAGAAATTCCTTCTTTAAGGATCATACAAGAGGCCGAACTCAGTGATGCAGAATGGATAAGCAGTTGCTATGAGCAACTATCCCTCGTAGATTGAAAGAGGATGAATACAGTATGTCATAGTCAACTTTACTAGAATAGAATGTCCAGCGCTTTCAACAAAAGGGTCAAACCAAGATAGTTCACACCGGGGCAGCTGGTGCTAAAACGGATCTTTACACATCAAGATGAAGACAAAGGGAAATTTTCACATAACTGGCAAGATCCTTACATGGTTCATAGGGTACTAACAGGATGAGCATTCATACTTGCAGAAATTGATGGAGAAGTTTGGCCAAAGTCTATCAATTCAAATGCAGTCAAGAGATACTATGTTTAGATTGTTCACATTTCTTCATCGGATGTAACTGAACTACGCTTGACCTGATTCCCGTTTAAGAGGAGATACGTAGGCAGCCCTGTGGGTTTGGCCACATCTTAATAAAATTTTCGTTTCCCTAAAACCAGAAACTAGGACAGAATTTTGAGGAGGACCCTCAAAATTCTAGGACAAGTCCAGCCAACGCCACCATATGTAAGACAGTCAGAAATCGATTAAATAACTAGGGCAGAATTTTGATAAGAACCCTCAAAATTCTAATGCAAGGAAGTCGCAATGTCTCTAAAAGTGTCACAGTCAGTAGTTCATCTAAGGTACTTAATATTATATACCATTATGTTTTAAAAATGATTTTATTCCATCAATAAATGTGCATTTTCGAAAACTTTATTTCTGTGACAGCCAGGTGTTACCCAGGGTAACTCGAACAGGGCCTCTAGAGCAAAGCAAAGCAAAACAAGTAGACAAGGGCACCAACCAACCTCCCCGAAAAACTAACAATTTTCTTTGAATGCAGGGACAATGAATAACCACAAGTACATGCACCTTAAATCATTACCTACATCACAACTAAACTACCAAGCACAAATATATCTCTAGATAAGAAATATTTTGCTCCTATTTGCTATTTGTCTATTGCATAAGGCTAAGCATTGCCTTCTCTTTGCATGAGACTAAGCCCTGTCTCAAATCTTGCATGAGGCTAAGCCCTGCCTCTATATTTTCATAAAGGCTAAGCACTGCCTTCTCTCTGCATGAGACTAAACTTTGTCTCAGATCTTGGATGAGGCTAAGCCATGCCTCCATATCTGCATAAGGCCAAGCATTGTCTTCTCTCTGTATGAGACTAAGCCCTGTCTCAAATCTTGCATGGGGCTAAGCCATGCCTCCATATTTTCATAAGGGTAAGCATTGCCTTCTCTTTGCATGAGACTAAGCCCTATCTCAAATCTTTCATGAGACTAAGCGTTGTCTCAAATATTGCATGAGGGTAAGCCCTGCCTCTATATTTGCATAAGTCTAGGCATTGCCTTGTCTCGGCATGAGACTAAGCCCTATCTCAAATCTTGCATGCGGCTAAGCCCTGCCTCCATATTTGCATATAGGCTATACACTGCCTTCTCTCTGCATGAGACTAAGACATGTCTCAAATCTTGCATGATGCTAAGCCCTGCCTCCATATTTGCATAAGGCTAAGCATTGCCTTCTCTCTTCATGAGACTAAGCCCTGTCGTAATTCTTGCATGAGGCTAAGTCCTGCCTCCCTTTTCTTGCATGAGACTATGCACTGTCTCCCTTTTTTGCATGAGGCTAAGACATGCCTCCCTATTTGCATAAGGCTAAGCACTGTCTTCTCATGATACTAAGCATTGTCTCCCTCTACATAAGTATTGCCCTATTCTAAAACTTTGCATTATATTCTTCTCTTGGGGTTAAGCTCTGCTCCCAACCAAGACCAAGATTTGTCTTGTTATCACCTTTGGTATCATGTCTCTGCACTTCATGGGTTGATACATAGCCAACTTGTCCAAAGGCATCATAGTCCGAAGGCATCATCCTCATAGCCTGAAGACACCATGTCATGGACTGAGGATCTCTCAATACTGCACATCATTATTCAAAGTGTCATGGTTCAGAGGCACCATTTTCATGGCCCGAGGACATCATTTCATGGCGTGCGAATCCCTTATCTCATGCTTCATGGCCCAGGATATCATGGTCTAAGGACGTCATCCTCACTGTCCAAAGACAACCTTCATGGTCTAAAGGGAACTTGCATCATGTTTAAATTCCCGTAGTAATCTATACACTTGCATGCATCGTGCTTTATATTTTGCAGGAAATCCCGGGGGTAACCGTTCTTCAAGCAGTAGCAACCTTCGCTCCGGTTTCCAATCATACATTTATGCCTTGCTGTTATTTCAAACGTAACCGATTCTCATCAATAGCTCGCCTTTACTCTACGACCGTTCAGATACCTGCCTTTGTTATACATCCGTTACGAATCAAATTCATGTCCATAACTCTGCATACACCCATCCGATGCTATCCTTCCCAAAAGGAACCCCTTCCAAAACATATGACCATTCCTATAACAATTCCATCGATTTCGTTCACCGTTGGGTCCAGAACTACACACGGCCTGATTCCTGTAAAACCAGGGATATGTAGTCAGCTCAAGGACCAGGGTGCCCATATTTTTCAAAAAACCCCATTCTGTCAAAATCGGTCATCATTTCTTTACCCTATAACTCTTTCTTCTTTCCCGGGTAAAGAGCGTCAGTTGTTAATACCCAATTTTTCCCTCATATATTTTTAAATATGCATATATATCTTCAAAATAGTTCGCATGTATTTACAAACATGCACAAGTATTTCTATACTTTTTCTATAATTTTAAGGGTTTTAAATCAATTTATTTTTAGCATTTTTATTATACAAATATCCAATAATTATCCCTCAGGTTATTTTTATGATGATTTAATCATCTAAATCTATTATTTATGCCCATAAAATGCTTAAATATTTTAATTGCATTTTTTATAATTACATTTGCATTTTTAGGCTAGAATTGCACATTTTGCAATAATAGCCAAGTATATGCATAATTATATTATCTATACAGAAAATGACTTTTTGTACTTTTATAATATTAAGTGATTATTTTAAATCATTTTTCATGTACAAGTGACATTTTTATCATTTATCAATTATTTTTATAAATTATTTTAGTAATTTAAATGGGTATTTAAAACATAGCCCCCTTTCCTAAATTAATTTTCGGACCAACCCAACCACCTAACACCCACTAACCAGCCCAATACCCTTTCAACCCAGACCCATGCCCATTTTAAAACACCCGACCCAAGCCCTTGTAAAATCCTAGCCGTTGATCTCAAAGATCAATGGCTCCCAATCACCTGCGCCCTTTTAATTAACCAACACCCTAACTGTCACGACCCCGGTTCGCCCTCCGTGAATTATCGTGATGGCACCTAGTCTCTACGACTAGGTAAGCCTAAATTGTGGAAGATAAATCAAATTTGCGGAAGAAAACAATTTAAAACAGAAATAGAGTAAATAAACAACGTTTAAAAGTGCCGCTTGGCATACACAATATTATCTCTTAAAACCGATACATTTTCCCAAAACCCATAAATCTACAAGCCTTGGAATGTCTACCAATGTCTAACTCCAGAATATTTAACAAGGAAAGGAAATACAGAAGGGCTAATACAATAGGGAGAGTAGAAAGGGACTCCTTGGTCTCTAGAACAGTCGCCTTGCCTCAAGGGTGATAGGACTGAGTCAAGGTACCTGGATCTGCACATGAAAACATGCGCAGAAAGGGTATGAATACACCATAACGGTACTAAGTGCCAAGCGTAACATCGGTCGGGTAGTGACGAGGAAGTTTAGGGCCCTACTGAGGTTAAATAAAATATAAAGTTTGATAGTGTAGAACAGAACAGTATAAATAAGTACAACAATAAAAGTAACACAACATATAAAGGGCAACAACAACTATTAAAAAGACAAGGTAAACACATAAATAAATACGGTTCAGCACCAAAATATCAATCGGGGATCTCCCAGGATAACGTCCTGTAGTCCCAAATATACATATCCAATGGATCTCCTGGGATCCCATCCCGTAGTCTAACTCATAGTGCGCGGGGATCAACCGGAATTCCGTTCCGTAGTCCCAAATGTAAATACCCAGTATTGGGGGAATCTACGAGGTGCAGTCCCGTAGTTCCATATAACTCTATAGGGGAATCTACCGGAATCCCACATCCGTAGTCACAAATGTAAGTACACAACAGTAATAGGAAAATATTCAGCAAATATCAAATTTCATATTAAGGCAAACAAGTAATTCTAGCCTAGCATGCTGCACAGAATTCAAGTAAAGCAGTTTGAGCAATTAAAACAATTAAATCACTTAGACATGATGTCCTAAGCTAACAACAGGCTTAAAGTGCAAGTAATATAAACAGGAAAGGAAAACATACTAGTAATTACTTAATGAAAACCAGATTTTCAACAATTAGCATAAGTACGCACTCGTCACCTTACGTACAAGGCATTTCAATTAACAATAATACCAAATCCTAAGGGGAAGGTCTCCCACACAAGGTTAGGCAAGCCACTTACCTCGAACCAGCTCAAATCAATTTGAAACCACGCTCTAGCCATGAGTACTCGACTCCAAATGGCCGAAATCTATTCAATTAGATTTCATAATATAAATAACACTTCAAGTAACTGATTCTATAAAGAAATTCTAAGCTAATACGCGAAATTAGGTAAAATGACCAAAATGCCCCTCGGGCCCACATCTCGGAATCGGGTAAAATTTACATTTCCAGAATCCTCACACTCTCACGAGTTTTGTCATACCAAAACTACCAAAATCGAACCTCAAATGTTCCCTTAAATCATCACACAAAGGTCTCCAATTAGTCAAGCCTTAAACCCCAAATACCACTAATTTTCCATAAATTTTCATGTTTATAATGATAAAAATCACCTCAATAACAAGTTTAGGTTCCAAGAATCTTACCTCCTCGAAGTTCCCTTGAATTCCCTCTCAAAAACCTCCCCAAAAGCTCACTTCCCGGATGAAAATGGTGAAAGAATAGCTCAAATTCACGAAGGCAACTATTTATATGTTCTGCCCAGCAATCCCGCATCTGCGGTCCACCCATCACATCTGCGGTTCTCACTTAAAACCTCTCCGCCACACCTGCTACCCAGAATCCGCATCTGCGGTCTCGCAAGTGCGGTACATATGCCGCGTCTGTGGTTCTTGGCCCCTTCCTCATCTGCCACTTCTGCGGCTGTGTTCCGCATCTGTGGGAGTCGCACCTGCGGCCTCTCAACTGAAGATGCGGTTATGACAGCAGCCATAGCTTCAGCTGCAACTCCAAACTCAAAATCTTTCCATCAACCATCCGAAATCATCCCGAGGCCCCCGAGACCTCAACCGAAGGCACCAACAAGTCCAATACCCCTTTCCAAACTTATACCAATCCTTGAAACACCTAAAACAACATTGAAACGACGAATCAACAACGAATTCAAGCCTAAGAACTTAAAAACTCAAAAAAATACGCTTTCGATAAAAAAGTCTATCAACCCTCGTCTGAATGACCTGAAATTTTGCACACACGTCACATTCAACACTACATAGCTACTCCAACATCCGGAATTCCATTTCGACCCTCGGGTCAAAATCTCACTATCGAACCGGAAACTTCAAAATTCGAACTTTCGGCATTTCAAGGATAAATTAGCTACAGACCTCCAAAACACAATCCGAACATGCCCCTAAGCTCGAAATCACCCAACGGAGATAATAGAATTTAGAGGCCGTCTTCACACTGTTCCGACCACGGTCAAATTTCCAATACTTAAGCTCTCATTTAGGGACTAAGTGTCCCAATATTCTCCGAAACTCAAAACCGAACATTCCGGCAAATCAAAGTAGCAGAAATAAACACGGGGAAGGCAGTTAATAGGGGATTAGGGCGTTAATTTTTAAGACGACCGGCTGGGTCGTCACATCCTCATAACTTAAACATTTGTTCGTCCTCGAACGAGCATAAAGAAATACCTGAAGTAGTGAAAAGATGAGGGTAACACATGCGCATATCCTGCTCGGTCTCCCAGGTCGCCTCCTCGACTGGGTGACCTCGCCACTAAACCTTCACGGATGCAATGTTCTTTGACCTTAGCTTTCGAACCTGCCTGTCAAATATTTCCACTGGCTCCTCAACATAGGATAGATCATTGTCCAACTGGACTGAACTGAAATCCAACGTGCGATGGATCACCGTGATACCTCCGGAGTATCGAAACATGAAATACCGGATGAACTCCTGCCAAGCTGGGAGGTAAGGCAAGCTCAACTTCCCTTTCTTCCCGAATCTCATAACACCCTTCATAGGCGAAACCCGAAGCAGAACCCGCTCTCCAACCATGTAGGAAATATCACGAACCTTCCGGTCCGCGTAACTCTTCTGTCTGGACTGGGCTGTATGGAGTCTATCCTGAATCACCGTAACCTTCTCCAAAGCTTCCTGAACCAAGACTGTGCCCAATAATCTAGCTTCACCCGGCTCAAACCAACCCACCGAGTATCTACACCGTCTACCATATAAAGCCTCATACGGTGCCATCTAAATGCTGGACTGATAGCTGTTGTTGTAAGCAAACTCCGCCAATGGAAAAAACTGATCCCAAAACCCTCTAAACTCAATCACACAGGCACGGAGCATATCTTCATGAATCTGAATAGTGCGCTCGGACTGTCCGTCCGTCTGAGGGTGAAATGTTGTACTCAACTCTACCCGAGTACCCAACTCATGCTAAACAGCTCTCCAGAATTGTGATGTGAACTGAGTACCTCTATCTGAAATGATGGAAACTTGAATACCATGTAGACGAACAATCTCCCGGATATAGATCTCCGTCAACCGCTCCGAATAATAAGTAGTACACACAGGAATAAAGTGAGCGGACTTGGTCAGTCGATCCACAATCACCCAAATAGCATTGAACTTTCTCAAGGTCCGTGGGAGCCCAACTACAAAGTCCATGGTGATCCGCTCGCACTTCCACTCCGGAATCTCTATCTACTGAAGCAACCCACTCGGTCTCTGGTGCTCATATTTCACCTGCTGACAGTTAAGGCACGGAGCTACAAATCCAACTATATCTTTCTTCATTCGCCTCCACCAGTAGTGTTGCCTCAAATCTTGATACATTTTTGCGGCACCCGGATGAATGGAATACCGCGAGCTATGGGCTTCCTCCAGAATCAACTCCCGAAGCCCATCAACATTAGGTACACAAATCCGATCCAGCATCCTCAATACACCGTCATTACCAATAGTCACATCTTTGGCATCACCGTGCTGAACCTTGTCTTTGAGGACAAGCAAATGAGGGTCATCATACTGACGCTCCCTAATACGATCAAATAAGGAAGACCGAAAAACCACGCAAGCTAGAATCTGACTATGCTCCGAAAGATCCAATCTCACAAACTGGCTGGCTAAGGCCTAAACATCCATCGCCATAGGCCTCTTCGATACTGGTAAATAAGCCAAACTCCCCAAACTCTCTGCCGGTGACTCAAGGCATCGGCCACCATATTGGCCTTGCCCGGGTGATACAAAATAGTGATGTCATAGTCCTTCATCAACTCTAACCACCTCATCTGGCACAAATTTAGATCCTTTTGCTTGAACAGGTGCTGCAAGCTCCAATGATCCGTATAAATCTCATAGGGAACACCATACAAATAATGACACCAGATCTTTAGGGTGTGAACAATGGCAGCTAACTCAAGGTTCTGGAGTGGATAATTCTTCTCATGTACCTTCAACTGTCTGGATGCGTAGGCAATTACCCTACCGTCCTGCATCAACACTGCTTTGAGGCCAATTCTCGAGGCATCACAATAGCCCGTATAAGACCCCAAACTTGTAGGCAGTATCAAAATTGGTGTTGTAGTCAAAGCTGTCTTGAGCATCTGAAAGCTCGCCTCACACTCCTCCGTCCACTGGAACGGAGCACCCTTCTGGGTCAACCTGGTCATAGGGGCTGTAATCGATGAAACCCCCTCCACAAAATGATGGTAGTAACCCGCCAAACCAAGAAAACTACGGATCTCTGTAGCTGAGGATGGCCTGGGCCAACTCTGCACGACCTCTATTTTCTTCAGATCCACCTGAATACCCTCACTCGATAACACGTGGCCTAAGAATGCCACGGAATCCAACCAAAACTCACATTTCAATAACTTAGAATATAACTTCTCTCTCTCAAAGTCTAAAGCACAGTCCTCAGGTGTTGCTCATGATCTTCCCGACTCTAGGAATACACCAGAATATCATCAATAAAGACCATGACGAATGAGTCAAGATACGGCCGGAACACATTGTGCATCAAATGCATAAAGGCTGTTGGGGCATTGGTCAACCCAAATGACATGACAAGGAACTCAAAATGACCATACCGAGTCCTGAAAGCAGTATTCGTGATATCTAGCTACCAAATCTTCAACTGATGGTAACCTAAGCACAAGTCAATCATAGAAAACACCCATACGCATTGAAGCTAGTCAAATAGATCATTAATACGAGGAAAAGGATAACGGTTCTTCACTCTAACGTTGTTCAACTGGCGATAATCAATACACATACGCATAGAACCATCCTTTTTCTTCACAAACAAGATAGGAGCACCCCAAGGTGATACATTGGGCCGAATAAAACCCTTATCAAGTAATTCCTGTAACTGATCCTTAAACTCCTTCAACTCAGGAGGAACCATACGATACAGAGGAATAGAAATGGGCTAAGTGCTCAGCAACAGATCAATGCCAAAATCAATATCTTTATCCGGTAGTATGCCCGGAGGATCAGCTGGAAAAACATTGGGAAAATCTCGTACTACTGGGACTGAATCAACTGAAGGGGTATCAACACTGACATCTCTCACATAAGCTAAATACGTGTCACACCCCTTCTCAACCATATGCTTAGCTTTAAGAAAAGAAATAACTCTACTGGGAGTGTGATCTAAATTACCCCTCCACTCAACACACGGTGCACCTGGCATAACCAGTGTCACGGTTTTGGCGTGACAATTAAGAATAGCATAATGGGGTAACAACCAGTCCATGCCCAATATAATATTAAAATCTACCATGCTGAGCAACAATAAATCGGTTCTGGTCTCAAAACCACTAAGAGCAACAAAACACGACCGATAAATATGGTCCACAATAAGAGAATCTTCCACATGAGTAAAAACACAAATAGGGAAACTCAAAGAATACTGAGATATACCCAAATGCGGAGAAAAATAAGAAGACACATAAGAATAAGTGGAGCTTGGATGGAATAGAACCGATGCATCTCTATGACAAACCAGTATAATACTTGTGAT
The DNA here is from genome assembly GCF_000393655.2 of Nicotiana sylvestris. NCBI lineage: Eukaryota > Viridiplantae > Streptophyta > Magnoliopsida > Solanales > Solanaceae > Nicotiana > Nicotiana sylvestris. The sequence continues at coordinate 132,542,629 of NC_091062.1, read as the reverse complement.
GATAGAATCGGAGGCAACAACTTTGGTATGGGCAGGAAGGGCATAGTATCGGGCCTGGCCTCCCCCTCTAGGGAAACCTCTACCTCCCTAACCTCCACCTCTAGCTGGCTGCGCAGGTGGGGTAGCAACTGGAGCTGTAATCATAGCCTGAGAACTCTGTGGGGCACGCTGTGGCTGAGAAGTCTGTGGAGGTGCACCCCTCCCAAGTCTGGGGCAATCCCTTACCATATGGCATGTGTCGCCACACTCAAAACAAGCTTTGGAAGGACATGGCAGCTGTGACTGGCTCGGGCCAGGTCTGCAGGACTGACCTCTGAAAGCACCCCGTAGGAGGCACGCTAGAAATCAGAGGCGTATAATAAGGCTCCTAAGGCCTAGGAGGAGTTAGAATACCACTGGTTGCTGGAAGAGTTGAATGAACAGGGCGACTCATATAACCCTTACCATGATGACCTGTAGTTGGGGCACGGGCACCAGAATACTGGCCCGACTCTCGAGACCTCTTGGCCTCCCTCTCCTCTCTCTCCCTAGCATGCATACCCTCAATCTTCCTAGCAATGCTCACCACCTGCTGATAAGAAATATCCATCTCCAACTCACGATCCATGCTAGACCTGATGCTGGGAATAAGGCCCTCAATAAACCGGCGAACCCTCTCGCGAACTGTAGAAACCAAAGCTGGTACATGCCTAGCCAAACTAGTGTAACGGATAGCATACTCTGAGATAGTCATAGCACCCTAGTGCAAATGCTCAAACTCTGCACGCCATGCATCCCTAAGGCTCTGAGGAGCATACTCTCTCAGGAATAGATCTGAAAACTGAGTCCAAGTCAGTGAAGCAGCCTCATCCGGACTATCTAACTCATAGGTGCGCCACCACTCATAGGCGGCTCCTCGAAGCTAGAAAGTAGTGACGGAAACCCTACTCAACCCTGATATACCCCTAGTATAGAGAATGCGGTAACACTCGTCTAGAAATCCCAAAGCATCATCCAATTCTGGACCACTGAATACAGGAGGCTTGTACTTCTTGAACCTCTCAAGCCTCAGCTGCTCATCCTCGAAAACCGCTGCCCTATCCTTAGGTTGGTCTCGGACTGCAGGCTGTACAGGAATAATCTTAAGGACCTGCTCAACATGCACTCGCTGCTCAAGAGTACGGGTGGCGGGAGGTTGTGCTCCTCCCTCGGCCTGAGACATAGCTGCAGCAAGGGGAAGCAACCCCTTCTTGAGCCAAAGTGGTGTACATGCTCATGAACTGTGCCAGAGTCTCAAGAGGTGCTGGAGTAGTAGTAGCAGTAGGCGTATCAGGTGCTTGGACTCCGGCTAGAACTGCTGGCGGTATCTCGGTGGCAGCTCGTGTAGGTGCTCTGGCTGCACCACATACGCATCCTCGGCCTTTACCCCGGCCCCAACCTCTGATGGCTGCAGTAGGGGCGCAGGTGCCTGATCATCTCGGGTAGCATGTGTCCTCACCATTTGTGAGAGAATAGAAGATAGAAGCTTCGCATTATGATATCAAAATCTCGCACAACAAGGAAATCAAATGTAGTGGAATTTTCCTAACAGTTACATAACCTCTCAAAGATAAGTACAGACATCTCCGTACCGATCAGTGAGACTCTAATAAAACAGTTTGTGATTCATGACTCCTATGAACCTAGAGCTCTGATACCAACTTGTCACGACACCGGTTCACCGTCTATGAACCATCGTGACGGCACATAGTCTCTACGACTAGGTAAGCATAAAGTGCGTAAAATAAACCAAATTTGCGGAAGAAAACAATTTAAAACAAAAATAGAGTAAGTAAACAGCGTTTAAAAGTGTCGCTCGGCATATATAATATTAACTCTTAAAACTGATATATTTTCCCAAAACCTGGAAAACCATGAATCCACAAGCCTTGGAATGTCTACCACTATCTAACTCCAGAATATCTAACAAGGAAAGGAAATACAGAAGGGCTAATACAATAGGGAGAGTGGAAAGGGACTCCTCGGTCTACGGACGCAGCAGATATACCTCGAAATCTCTGGAACAGTCGCATCGCCTCAAGGGTGATAGGACTAAGTCAAGGTACCTGGATCTGTACATGAAAAACATGCACAGAAAGGGCATGAGTACGCCACAACGGTACTCAGTAAATTCCAATCCTAACCTCGATCGGGTAGTGACGAGGAAGGTTAGGGCCCTACTGAGGTTAAATAAAATATAAAGTTCGACAGTGTAGAACAGAACAGTATAAATAAGTACAGTAGTAAAAGTAACACAAGATATAAAGGGCAACAACAACTACTACAGAGACAAGGTAAACATAGAAAGAAATACGGTTCAGCACCAAAATAACAATAGGGGATCTCCTAGGATACCGTCCTGTAGTCCCAAATATACATATCCAATGGATCTCCTAGGATCCGATCCTGTAGTCCAACTCATAGTGCGCGGGGATCTACGAAATCCCGTTCCGTAGTCCCAAATGTGAATACCCAGTACTGGGGGAACCTACCGGGTGCAGTCTCATAGTTCCATATAATAGTCTAGGGGGATCTACCGGAATCCCACATCCGTAGTCCCAAATAAACAAACAAGGCGGATCTACCGGAATCCCGTATCCGTAGTCCCAAATGTAAGTACACAGTAGTAACAGGAAAATATTCAGCAAATGTCAAATTTCATATTAAGGCAAACAAGTAATTCTAGTCTAGCATGCTGCACAGAATTCAGGTAAAGCAGTTTGAGCAATTAAAGCAATTAAATCACTTAGACAAGCTATCCTAAGCTAACAACAGGCTTAAAGTGCAAATAATATAAACAGGAAAGGAAAACATACTAGTAATTACTTAATGAAAACCGGATTTTCAACAATTAGCACAAGTACGCACTCGTCACCTTATGTACAAGGCATTTCAATTAACAATAATACCAAATCCTAAGGGGAAGGTCCCCTACACAAGGTTAGGCAAACCACTTACCTCAAACCGGCTCAAATCAATCTGAAACCACGCTCTTGCCACGAGTACTCGACTCCAAATGGCCAAAATCTATTCAATTAAATTTCATAATGTAAATAACACTTCAAGTAGGTAATTTTACAAAGAAATTCTAAGCTAATACTCGAAATTAGGTAATATGACCAAAACGCCCCTCGAGCCCACGTCTCGGAATCGGGTAAAATTTACACTTCCAGAATCCTCACACTCTCACGAGTTCAGTCATGCCAAAAGTACCAAAATCATACCTCAAATGGTCTCTCAAATCATCACTCAAAAGTCCCCAATTACCACTGATTTTCCTTAAATTTTCATGTTTATATTGATAAAAATTACCTCAATAACGAGTTTAGGTTCCAAGAATCTTACCTCCTAGAAGTTCCCTTGAATTCCCTCTAAAAAAACCTCCCCAAAAGCTCACTTCCCAGATGAAAATGGTGAAAGAATAGCTCAAATTCGCGAAGGCAACTATTTATATGTTCTGCCCAGCAATCCCGCATCTGCAGTCCACCCATCGCATTTGCTATACCACTAGTGCGGTTGGGGAACCACTTATGTGGTTCTCACTTAAAACCTCTCTGCCGCACCTGCGACCTAGAATCTGCATCTACGGTCTCGTAGGTGCGGTGCATATGCCGCTTCTGTGGTTCCTGGTCCCTTCCTCATCTGCCCCTTTTGCGGCTGCGTTCCACATCTGCGGGAGTCGCACCTGCGGCCTCTCAAACGCAGATGGAGTTATAACAGCAGTCATAGCTTCAGCTACAACTCCAAACTCAAAATCCTTCCATCAACCATCCGAAATCATCCCGAGGCCCCCGGGACCTCAACCAAAGGCACCAACAAGTCAAATGCCCCTGCCCAAACTTATGCCAATCCTTAAAACACCTAAAACATCAACCATGAATTCAAGCTTAAGAACTCCAAAACTCAAAAAAATATGCTTTCGATCAAAAAGTCTACCATCCCTCATCCAAATGACCTGAAATTTTGCACACACTTAACATTCAACACTACGAAGATACTCTAACTTCAAGAATTCCATTCCGACCCTCGGATCAAAATTTCACTATCGAACCGGAAACTTCAAAATTCGACCTTTCGGCATTTCAAGCCTAAATTAGCTACGGACCTCTAAAACACAATTCGAACACGACCCTAAACCCGAAATCACCTAACGGAGCTAACAGAACCATCGAAATTCCATTCCGAGGCCGTCTTCACACTTTTCCGACTACAGCCAAATTTCCAACACTTAAGCTCTCATTTGGGGACTACGTGTCCCAAAACTCTCTAAAACTCAAAATCAAACATCCAGACAAATCAAAGTAGCAGAAATAAACACAGGGAAGGAAGTTCATAGGGAATGTGGTATTAATTCTTAAGACGATCGGCTGGGTCGTCACACTAACCCTAATTCATTATTTCCCAAACACGCCACCTCTGTATTTTCTCATCTCCTCCATGTCTCTCTTCGTCAAACCCTAGTGTCGTAATCCTATTTTCCCCTTCGATTCCAACTCAAAGATGGAATCCATGGACGATTTCCTTACCTTATTAGTTGTCTCCTATTACTGGTTAACTGATTATGGTATTATATAATCACTTGCCTAACATGGCAAGTGGATCTCTCTTGTTTTGAACCAAATCTAGTTCAAACCTTCACTTCTTTCCATCTATGTTCATTCTTCGTCTCTCTATGGTACGAATTTATGAGATTTTTTTGATTCTGTGTTTACTCTTAAAATTAGGGTTCAAATCTTTTAAGACCTGTTTAATTTTTGTTCTTATTTTTGTTAAAATCTCACCGCATGTATATGTTCTTTGCGACTTCTTCCTTAAAAAGTTTTGTCTAATTTATTTTTCCTTAAACTAGGGCTCAGATCTTTAAGATCTTTTCTAGTTCCATTTATGGATGAATATTGATGGGTTTTCAATGTCTTTGCCTTATGCTTCTTATGTTTTGATGATCTAACAAACTTATTGTTAAGAACTAGATAAAGAACCTCACCTACCTGGTGTACTCTCCAAATGAACAATGTTCAGCCTGATCTCCAGCAAGTGAGTGAACAACCACAAGGAAGAACACAACAGGGACCTGGTCACTTAGGGTTCTCCGATAGAAGTACAAGTCAACTGTACAAATGGAGCATAACAGCAAATAGTGACTATCCGTAACTGTTACAAAGCGGAACACAACAGGGACCTGGTCCCTTAGGGTTCTCTGACTGAAGTACAAGTCAACTATACAGCTGGAATGCAACTCCAGAAAGTGACTGTCTACATCTGTACACGCGACAGTGCAACAGATGGTGTTGCAGTCACTTCTCATTGGGAAGAAGCGTGTACCAAGATTTGACATCACCATTGTGATGTCTTTTGTATTATAACACCTAGTGCAAGGCACAATAGTTCACTTGACTATTTAGTGATATTATCTCTAGCATTATAGTGTTAATCCGTCACTGAAATCATTGGTGTGTCAAGAACAAGAAAACAACTCCACTAAAGGATAAGTTTCACAATGAGTCTATGTGTATCCATAGTTGAGTTGTAATCTTGTTATTTGTTCTTCATTGTAACTCCTAGCTTGCTTTATTAGAAGCTTTGTTTTAGGAAAACCAAAATCCGTAAACTTTCTAAGTTTATGTTGTGACTAGGGTTTGTCATAAATTTAAAGGCTTTGTGAGTAGAGAGTCACAAAGTGGCTTGTGGTAAGAGTATCACAAGTTAGTTACGTTGAATCCTTTGTAGTAGAGGTATTATAAAGTGGTTTGTAATAGTGAGATAACAAGTTAGTGAAGTTGAAAGCCTACAAGGGTAGGTCGTGGTTTTTGTCCCCTTGTGTGGATTTTTTCACGTAAAAATTCCTGTGTCTCATTTACTTATAGTTTTACTAGCATTCTCAGCATAACCTTATAGAGGACCATGTACTCTACTGTTTGGTGGACTCATATAAACTAACAATTGGTATTAGAGCAGGTTCTTTCTAAAAGGCTAACATCTAGAAAGGATCTCAATGGCTGCTCCACCCAACTTTGAGAAAGGACAATCAACCTACAAACCTCCTAGATTCAATGGTCAATACTACGCCTGGTGGAAGACTCGCATGCATAATTTTATAATGGATGAAGATTCAGAACTATGGGACATCATCTGTGATAGTCCACATTTTCCTATGAAGAAGCTTGAAGAAACTGGACCAATGGTGCCGAAAGATAGAAAAGAGTACAGCGACATTGACAGAAAAGCCATAGAAAAGAACTATCGTGCCAAGAAAATCTTGGTGTGTGGAATAGGACCCAATGAATACAATAGAGTCTTAGCTTGTGATACTGCCAAAGAAATGTGGGAAGCATTGCAAACCGCACACGAAGGAACTACTCAGATTAAACAGTCCAATATTGACATGCTCACCACAGAGTATGAGCTCTTAAGGATGAAGGATAATGATTCTATACAGGATATGCCCACCAGATTCACCTCCATCATAAATGAGCTTCATTCACTTGGAGATGTTATTCCTAGAAACAAGCTTGTAAGGAAAATCCTCAGTGTTTTACATAGTTCTTGGGAAAGTAAGGTAAATACCATCACTGAAGCTAAAGATCTACAAACTCTAACCATGGATGTGTTGATTGGTAATCTAAAGACATACGAGATGAAAAAGAAGAAAGATAGTGGAAGGAAAAAGCCGAAGAAGTAAAAGAACCTGGTACTCAAGGCTGAAAGCAGTGACTCAAGTGATGAAGATAGTGATATGGCCTATATTACTAAAACATTTCAAAAGATGGTTCGAAGAAATGGTGTTATACAAAAGAGGGACAGTTCAAGTAAGGCAGGGAATAATGATCTCTGTCATAGCTGCGGAAATCCATGGTATTTCATCAAAGACTGCCCACTCGCAAAATAGTAGCAATACAAACAAAATCCTGACAAAGCAGCAAAAAGGAACCTGGTTCCAGACTAACGATTCAATCAAAAAAGTGCAGCTGATAACATTGTGAAGCAGGCTCTTGCTGTTTGGAGAGACTCCTCCAGTAAATCAGACAGGGAACCAGATACAGAAAACAGTTCCATGATAGCAGTGGAAAGTGAAGCAACGAAGTATGACTCACTATTTGCGTTGATGGCTCAGTCTGATGAGGATGAAGATGATGAGGTAAATTTTAGGAATGTTCAGAGAAATCTGAAATCCTACACTTCTAAGAAGCTAAGGTCATTAGAAAATGTTCTAATTGATGCTTATTAGAGTCTTGATAATGATAAGGAGATCCTGACCAAAAAATTAGGAAAAGCTGAACAATCTAGAGATGATCTGGTATTCTGTGTAATGGACCTAAATGAGACCATAGCTAATCTTGAAAAAGAAAAGGAAGCTCTTAATGAAAAGATAACTAGTGTAGAAAATGAGAGATATGACCTGATGGTAGTGGTTGTTGACTTGAAGGAAACAATAGAAGGTCTCAGCAATGAGAAACATACTCTAGAAGGAAAAGTTTCAGCTAGTGAGCATGATAAGGATGATTATTTAGTGATAATCACTGACCTAGAGGAAACCATTGAGGGACTCAATAGAGAACATAGGACTGTGAGTCTTGGGAAAGTGAAGGAAGTAGCTAGTGAGACACACATCAAGCTTGAACATGAATTAAATGATGTGAAAACTAGTCTATGTGGTGAACTTGAGAAAAATCGGCAACTTCAAGCTGAATTGGTGAAAGTAAAAATTGATCTTGAGAAATCTCTGAAGTGGACCTGGTCCCCAGACGTTGTCACTACCACATATTTGAATAATAGTGGAAACAGGCAGGGAATCGGGTTCCAAAGGGAGAAGACTCCTTACAACCCTCACAGCAAGTAAGTCACTGTTCCTGATAACTGGTTGTGTACCTACTGTGGGAATAATGGGCACTTTAAAGAAAATTGCCCGTCCAGGGTTCAATCTGTTCATGAAAACAAAGTGTTTACTTAAAAGTGACTACCAACAAGGGACCAGGTACCGGTCACAAGAAACGAATATTGCCTGCATGGACTAGAAAAGCTCTTATCCATCCATTTTATCATAACAAGGGACCCAAACTAGTTTGGATTTCTAAATCTAACCAATAATTTGCATGTGCAGGGAACAGTGAGAGGAAGTGGACTACAATGAACCATGGATGCTAGATTCTCAAAGCACGTGACTGGAAGCAACATAGATTTCTTCTCACTGAAAGCCCTATAGGAAGGGAATGTACCCCTTGAAAAAGAAAAGGGTACATTCTCAGTGCTGGAAAGTTAGAAAATCTCTTTGTAACTCAATTGAGAACGTGTACTATGTGGATGTCCTGAAGTACAGTCTCCGGAGTGTCTCTCAAATCTGTGATAAAGGGAAAAAAGTAGAGTTCCTATCAAAAGTGTGCGCAGTTACCAATCTTGTAACTCGGAATGTGGTCTTAGTGGCCAAAAGAAACAATAACATCTACATTGCTGACTTTGAGTCCTTACAAGCTGGTGATATAAGATGCTTGAAGTTAGTTTATAATGATGCAGAACTTTGGCATGGAAGATCGGGGCAAGCAAGCTTCTCACCTTTGAATAAATTGATTCAGAAGGACCTAGTTCGTGGTATGTCAAATTCAAGATTCACCTGGACACTAGTTCTTAGAACAAAGGATGAGACTTTTGAGGTGTTTTAGGGCCTTTGTTAAGAAGATCCAAGTGAAGATAAAATTGAAGGCAGTATGCTTCAGATCTGACCACGGGACTGAATGTGACAATGCCAAAGTTGATGAGCTTGTAACAAGAATGGAATCACATGCAGCTTCTCAGCACCAAGGACTCCACAGCAAAATGGTATTGCTGAAAGAAAGAACAGAACTCTGGAAGACATGGCATGAACAATGCTCATCGATAGTGGAATCGCCAACAAATTCTGAGCAAAAGCAATAAACGCTGCTTGCTACTTAGTGAACAGATGTATGATCAGGTCCCTCATAAACAAAACCCACTATGAACTACCAAATGGAAGAAACCAAGGACAACTTATTTGAGAGTCTTTTTGAATGAAAATGCCATGGTTTCAAAAACAGGAAGGACCAGCTTGGGAAGTTTGATGCAAAAGACGATGAAGGAATCCTTCTGGGATACTCTCCACAAAGCAAAAGCCACAAAGTCTACAACAAAAGAGCACACTGGTGGAAGGAAGTGTTCTTGTGCTATTCAACAAGACATCTTCTAACAAAGGAGGAAACAATGATGATCAATATAATGAACCATGTCTGGCCCCTAGGAAATATCTAAGGTTTCAAATGGGAAGGCTGATATGATGAGTAAGATGAAGGAGACAGGTGAAAGTCAATGCAACATTCTCTTCCACTTCTCATAAGGAACCTGGTACGTCAATTGCCACCACTGAAGCTGAAGAAAGAGTGAAGATACAGCGCAAGGCACTCCACAAGTAACAGAACAAGGAGTGTAGGGAAATCCAATTAACCTGCCAAGTTCCTCTACCGATCAAACCTCAGTCCCAAACTGGATATGCAAAAGCTCCCATCTACCTGATAACTTAATCACCCCTCTTCATTCTGGTGTTAGACAAGAATTAAAAATTCAAAAAGAAAACTTGTAGTCCCTTCTATATTTCCACTCCATAATAGAATTCAATGTCAAGTCCCAAGGAATCCTACCTGAAGACTGGCAAAAGAAGTTTTAGATACCTAAGGGAACTCAGGACCTGGTCCTATATTACCCCTTAGGTTATAGTTTTAATCTTACTAGGTATGCTGATGTTGTTATGCAGGTTATCTTGTGGACAGGAAAAGCACTTCTGGAATGGCTCACTTGCCGTGATTATGTCTCATCTCTTGCGGCACAAGGAAGCAAAACTCAATGGCTTCGTCAACAACTGAAGCAGAATGTGTAGCGGTAGCATCCTTATGTGTTCAAACCCTTTGAATTAAGCAGCAAATGGAAGAATTTGGGGTATTTTCTGATGGTATACCTTCTCTATCCAATTTAAAACAAGAGGACCAAGCACATTGAGGTGAAGCATTATCTTCTGAGGATCAATATGGAGAAATGGTTGATCTGTGGAAAGTCCTGCGGCACAGAAGACCAAATTCTAGATATCCTCACCAAAGCCTTGAGGAGGGAACATTTTGGAAAAAACAAGGTGAAGCTGGGGTTATTGAAACCTAATGGAGAGCTTGATTCTCCATCAGTTGGCTATGAAAAGCACCTTCAGGTAAAATTAGCTAAAGTGTTCTCTGGCCAAGCCCAACTCACATCGATACCATTGCAGGTAAACACGCATGGCGATCATAGAAGCTAAAGGCATAGTTATGAACTGCGAAAGAAGCGCTGCTAAAATATTTTTAAAAAAAATGTTCTGGCATCAGGTTCCTGTACCACAGGTTAGTAATAATGTGCTTGTTCTGCATGCCTTCTCAAAATGATAACAAAATTAACTCAACTGCCACATCATCAAACTTTTCAAAGTCTGCATTTCATGTCTTGTCTTTCAAATCCCCTCATCCCCTCTGCACAATAACATTTTCCCACAAACTTACTGCCGTTTTTAGAACTATTCAGAACCCGTATCTCTCTCTTCTCATCATTAGTCCTTTTTCCAATAAAACTTTCTTTCTCCCTCACAGCAAGTCATGAACCTTCATCCCACAAAACTCTCTCACTCTACTTGTCTTCCAAATACTCCTATAATGGCAATCAAACGATCGCTTCCTTCTCCCACCATTAATGATAGGATCCTAAGAAGCTCAAATCTATTCAAGGACAAGGATGAAGCTTTGGAATCTCAAAGGGATCCATTAACAAGATCTCAAGTTAAAAAGTTGCAAAACAAGGTCATTGAACTTCAGGAATAATTAAAGAAGTTGTTAGTTGAAAGGAAGAGCTTAAGGATATGAGTTATCTAGCTATTATAATTATTTTATGGCTAAAATTCATGTCCAATAAGATGTGGATTAGATCCCAAGAAACATCTTTTGAAGACGGTCCAAATCAGGCCACCGTTGGATCAATTTAACACTTAAAATGTGTGCAAACTTGCAGCCCATGAAGTCCTACATAAAGCCACATATTTATAGCATAAAAAAGATTTACTTGATGTCCAAGTATGGTACAATAGTCGTGCTAGATGTTAAGTTCATGTTAGTGCCAAGTTGTTTGCAAATTTCCTTCAAGATTTCCAAGATTTTCAAGATTCTATCCAAGATTAGTTTGAGACTTATTTCCATATATTATGGGACTATATTTATTTCTTTCCTAGTTAGTTAAGATTATGTTTTCCTTTTTCTAAGATTTTTGGAATTACTTTCCAAGAATGACTTGGTTTTTGCTTCCTATTATTTTCCTTTTCCTAAGGTAGTTGGACTTGTTGTACAAAGTAGTTTAGGACTTTACTTCCTTATTTTTTTAGGCTTAATTTCGTGACCCCTACTACCTATATAAGGGGTGTTTTCTTTGTTTTTAGACTTAGATTATTCAGACTAATATCAATAAATATTGGGAGACATTTTTTGCACTCTTGTGTGGCTACTCTTGGATTTATTCTTCAACCTTCAAGTCTCAACTTAAGATGGTAAGATTAAACTCTTTTGAAATCTTAGATCACTTCTAGGTATTCAAGAAAGGTGATAAGTTTAGGCTTATTGTTGTTCATGTTATTTCGTGACCCCTACTTCCGCACGTTTATTGATTTTCTTGTTTTTCTTTAGTAATTCTTGAATCCCTTATCGTGTTGTTATCAAGTGGTATCAGAGATGGACTAATCATGATTTTAATCTTGATAATCTTGGGAGGTTCTTGAGCAATAAAAAAACAAAACAAAGAAACAAAAATCAGCCCAAAAAAGTGTTATTGCTCATTATTATTTTTAGAATTCAAGTATTATTTGGTTTCCTAGTCAAGAAAGGAAACAAGAAGAGGGGATCATTGTTTTTGAAGATTAAGAAAACTTCTTTCCTTATTCTTGTGGGTTTTCGATTTCCTAAAATTCTTTCCTGTTTTTTTCTACTAACCAATTCCTATTCTTCCTAGGTTTGGTCATTCACTTTTCTTTCTTTTTTTAACTCCATCTTATAACTAAGGGTTGTGACTAGCAAGGTTTATTAATAAATCTAAATATTAATGACCAAGATTTGCATTGAGCGGCAAAAGGCAAGAGAGGTGAGAATATTAGAAGGAAAAAGCCAAATTTAAGAGAGACACAATTTTTTTAATCTTTGTTCAAGATGTTTCAAACAGGTATATGAAGAAATGAGGCGAGATATGACTCAACAATTTCAAAAGTCAAACTTATAACATGCTGAAGGGAAGGAAAACAATGGTAAAGTAGCACTTATATGGTTGAGAAATTGAACTTACCTTATGTTGAGCATACTGAACCCTACATGTTTGGGTGAGTAAAGGTAGATAAAAGAGTGTTATTACTATTCTCTATTGGAAGGTAAGAGGATGTGATCTGGTGTGATGTGATTCCCATGAATAATTATCATATCTTGTTGGGAAAGCCATGGTATGACTATAGAAGAGCTTCATATAACATGAAAAAAAAAGAGATACTCTTTTGAGGTTAACGAGAGGAAGCTCATTCTTGGACCTTTGACTCCCTCAAAAATTTGTGAAGATGAAAAGACTGTTAAAGAAAATATGGAAAAATATCAGAGAAAAAAGAATAAGAGGAGTAAGGGAGTGCATGTTGACATCCCAGGAGAGGAAAAAGGAGAGGTTGTGTTGAGTAAAGAGAGTGGGATGTCAAGGAAGGAAAAGAGTGAGTTTGAGAGGAAAGAAAAGAGAGAAGGCCATGAAATAGAAAAAGGCTTTGAGGTAGAGAGAGATAAAAAAAAAAGATGGTTTGAGTGAAGAAAAAGAAGAAAACTTTAGCGAGAGAAAAGAGGCTAAGGGCGAGGAAAACGTTAGTCTTGAGATAAAAGCCAAAGAGAGTGTAAGTAAGAAAATATGTTCTTTACTTCCTAGCCCATTAACTCTTTCTTGTTTTAGTTCTTGTGGTTTTGTGCAGCCAAGTGTTGACAGACCTTTTGAAAGGGGAGATAAAGTTCAAGAGATGGTGGCAAAAGATCCAATTGGATTCCAACATGAATTTGGCGATATCTATCCTTGTTGGGTGGTGGAAGATAAAAGCTTGGTCAATTTCTTTGTTGTTGAATCTTTTAACTCTTTTGATCCTTATTTACAGGTTTATAACATGGAGTTCCCTAAAGACATTGCTAAGTTAGAGCCATTGCATCAAAGAATAAAAGGCGATGTTGTTCCATTAATAATAAGTCCAAGTATGGTATGTATAATTGGTTTATTCACATTCTTGGCCTTTCAAGAACACCTAAGGTATTTTTGGAGGTAATGAACAATACTCTTATTTCTTATGTTGGTGATTTTATAATTTTTGTGGATGATGATATTTTGATGCATATCAAGTCACTAATTGTAATATCTAAGTTCAAGTGCAAGAGTAATTTGCTTCCTTTTGAAATTGAGTATGATATAGATGATTATATGTTCGAACTTGGTGGAAAGAGGCATGAAATTTATGAGAAGAGGCTTGTGAATGAGTTAAATATTTCTTCTTCTCTTATTCAAGTGTCTAATGAGTTTTCGTGTGATAAATTGCTAGAACATGATTTTTGTTGTGTGATGGAGAGTTATTCTTTAAGCCATGTTGATTGTGAGCATGTAAAGATATTTGCTACTAGTAAAGAGGATATTCATGATTATTGAGACGCTTGTGATCAAGTATTCTTTCACGAACCTATCCATGACTCTTTTTGAGATAGTTTGAGCAATTGTTTAGAATCCATTCATGTTGGGGATATTATTGGGGAAAGTTATAATCATGATCTTGAATGTATTGAAACTTTTAGTTTGGGAATTATGGGTTCTTCTAACCTTCTTGTGAATTTATATGCTTCTTTGAATAACTTACATGTAGAAGAATCCATAAGATTTTTAATTGATACTTGGCTATATCATAAAAGTGACTTATTTGATAAATGTTGTAGAGATACTTGTTTTAAATGGATGCATGATCAATCTTTTGTAATTTCATTGTTATGCACATCTTTTGAATACCTTAAGAGACGTTTTTATGGGACAAATTTAAGTAGGCATAAATTTTATTGGGATGATGATGTCCATATGCTTTATAAAGGAGTATTTACACCTATTAGGCTTAATTGGATTAAGTGGACACATGCTCGCTATCTTGTTTTTGTCACGACCCAATCCCCGATTCGGTCGTGATGGCGCCTCTCGTGAAGACAAGGTCAGCCAACTAAACCCAATACATCCTATTTAAAGCGGTTAAACAGTTCATAAGCAGTTTAAATGTGATTAAATGATAATAATTAGCGGAAGTACAACCCGACATAGCCCAAACCTGGGTGTCATAAGTCACGAGCATCTATTAGAGTATAAATACAACTGCAAGGCCTGAAACATATAAAATAGGACTGATAACAAAAGGAAGAGATGCGGTGCTGCGAACGCTGGCAGTCACCTTACTAAACTCCGATAACTTAGCCTCCGACCAGCTCAAAACCTGCTACCGGGTGAACAAATATCTGCATCTGCACACGAGGTGCAGGGAGTAAAGTGTGTACTCCAACTCAGTGAGTAATAAAGGTAAATAATAACTGAGCAGTAAGAAATCACGAAAAATGCATCAACATGCTGTATAGAGCAGTCTAAAACCCTTTGAATAAAAGCAGTGAAACTGTGAAATACTTGGAAAAACATCTTAGCTCACTTTAAACCTCTTTTAACAATGACTTTTTCAACTGTTACGCAAATGAATGCAAACAAATAGTGCAGATAAGCACGAAAATTCGTCCTCGGCCACAACACTCAATTAACAGATAAATACTAGGCGATCAGATAGATATAACATGAAGTAGCACAAACAACAGATAATGGCAGACAGATGAAGTAAAGTAAACACGTAGAACAGTACCAACACCGCTGCGGAATGCAGCCCGATCCATATATCGCTGCGGCGTGCAGCCCGATCCATATATTTCGTCGATGGCGCTCACTGGGGGTGTGCAGACTCCAGGAGGGGCCCTTTACGGCCCAAGCGCAATATTAAGCCATCTCGTGGCATCACATCTAGGCCCTCGGCCTCATATCAATATCAGTATAACATTGCTGCGACGCGCATCCCGATCCCATAGTATCCTCAAATCTGGACCTCGGCCATACTCAGTCCAGAAATCACATAAGCCCCTCAAGCGTTAGTAAAAACAGTAGTTCTCAGCCTTAAAACATCATTTAATATATCAATTTAGTTTCAAAACCTAGTAAAAGTGGCTGAGTTGTGCAATAGTGGAAAACAATACGACTGAGTTCAAGTAGTAGGTCAAAACAACGAGGAAATAGTGATACAAATCCCCGAAGGGTTCAAATAGTTGGCTCGAAGCCCAAATATGGCAATTAGTCCAAATAATGATGATAACAAATAAGTTTCAATCAAATACGCGGTAAAAGCGTCAATCGGGATGGACCAAGTCACAATCTCCTACAGTAAACGACCCCACGCTCATCATCAAGTATGTGTCTCACCTCAATATAGCACTACGATGTGCGAATCCGGGGTTTCAAACCCTCAGGATATCATTTACAATCATTACTCACCTCGAACCGGTGAAATCTCTAGCTCGCGATGCCTTTGCATCTCAAATCGGCCTCCACGCGTGTCGAATCTACCCAAAAATCAGAATGAATACATCACAATATGCTAAAGGAACAAAACCGAAACGAAAACAATCGAAAAATATCAAAAATTCCGAAATTAGCAAAACCCGAGCCCCGGGCCCACTTCTCGAAACTCAAAAATTTTCACATCATTAGATTCCTTATCACCCCACGAGTTTATACATACCAAAAGTTCTCAATTCCGACCTCAAATGGTCCCTCAAATCCCAATTCAAAGGTTCAAAATCACAAGCCCTAGTTCTTCCAATTTTAGCTTAAATTCCATGAATTTCTAGGTTAATTTCACAATAGAATCACGTTTTTGGTTCATAAAACTTACCTCCAATCAATTCTCCTTGAATCCCTCTTCAATCTCCCTCAAAGAGCTCTCAAAATGATCAACTATGGTGGGAAAATGGCTCAAAATCGCGGAGGAAATGTATTATAAACTTTCTGCCCAGTTCTGATATTCCTTCTTCGCGAACGCGGTCAACGTCTCACGTTTGCGAAGCACAAACTTACGTTGACCAATTTTTGCCCTACACGAACACGTCACACCAATCGCGAACGCGATGCTTCTGCCCCCTACACCTTCGCGAACGCGACAACCTTACGCGAACGCGATGAACAAAATGCCCTGGACCCCAATTTGCTCTATGCGATCGCGAGTGCCTTCTCGCGAACACGATGCACTGCTTACCATCCTTTCGCAAATGCGAGGAACCTCTCGCGAACGCGAAGGCTTAATTCTGGTATTCCTCAAATCCTTCTACGCGAACGCGACATACCCCCTGCGAACGCGAAGGGTTATTTTCTGCAACACCTGAACTCCCATAATGTGCAACTTTTCAACTTAGAAAATGGTCTGATTGACCACCCGAAACTCACCTGAGGCCCCCGGGACCTCAACCAAGACCACAAACATGTCCTAAAACCTCTTTCAAACTTGTTCCAATCATCAAAACACCTCAAACAACACCAAAACCATCAATTCACATCGAATTCAAGCCTAAGTTTTTCCAAAAACTTCCGAAATATGCTTTCGATCATAAACCCAACCAAACCACATCCAAATGACCTGAA
This sequence comes from Nicotiana sylvestris, assembly GCF_000393655.2. Classification (NCBI taxonomy): domain Eukaryota; kingdom Viridiplantae; phylum Streptophyta; class Magnoliopsida; order Solanales; family Solanaceae; genus Nicotiana; species Nicotiana sylvestris. Next base: position 132,525,844 of record NC_091062.1, on the reverse strand, counting down.
ATTTTGCACACACATCCCGAATGACATAAAGAAGCTACAACAACTCTCGGAATTCCATTCCGACCCTCGGATCAAAATATCACCTACCAACCGGAAATCGCCAAAATACTAACTTCGCCAATTCAAGCCAAATTCTACACCGGACCTCCAAAACCAATTCCGATCAAACTCCTAAGTCATAAATCACCCAACAAAGCTAATCAAATCATAAAAATTCCGATCCGAGCTCATATACAAATAAGTCAACTCTTGGTCAAACCTTTCAAATTCAAAGCTTTCAACTGAGATTGTTCTTTCAAATTCATACCGATTTCCGTGAAAACCAAAATCAACGATTTACATTAGTCATAATACATCATACGGGGCAAGTCATGCCCAAGAACTGGAGATCAAAGTGCAAAAGTTCAAAACGACCGGTCGGGTCATTACATCCTCCCCCACTTAACACACGTTCGTCCTCGAACGTACCGAGAGTTGTTCTTAAAGCCAACCTGTAGCTGAATAACATTACCATGCATATACCCAGGGGTGATCCCATGTCACCCTATCTCATATAGGTCCGATAACACATTGCAACTGAATTAGCACAATCCAATCTGGCCCATAAGCCATAGAACCACATTTCCATTTCCGAAACCATCAATACAATCAAAACCTCACACCTATACTCTGAATAGACCCGAACCAGTTGTAATAACCCATGCCTGTAACCTTGGGAGCAATCCCATAATATACCACATAACTCAAGCACTTGTAGCGATAACTTCTATTCACAGCAGCTGCCCACAACAACCGAATACTGGTAGAAAACCTCTTATCAACTAAAGTTTCATTCCAACACTTTCATACACTGCCAACGATAAATGAAATACGCACTGAACCATAACCATTTCTCAGATCGACTATTCATGTAGCCACTTCTCCTTTGGAAAATACCATAGCAAATTTCTGAGCCGAACCTCGACATTATCCTCCCAACATGCTGAAATCGAATCTATTCGTATTCATTAATGATCCCAATGATCTCCTCTAATCCAACACATCACTCTGGTGACATGACACATCAATAGAAGCCTAAGCCACAACTAGCATAATACACGCGCCAATAAGCAACAGTCCTAACATACTCAATCATGAAAATGACTTAATGAAGGAGTTGTACCTAAAGCTCACCCGTACTACCACAACACAAGACTGAGGACCCGTCTCACATCATAGAAATAGAACACCCGAATCTAACCCGCAAGGTCATATCTCCACCTAGCTTCGCTGCAAAAATGCGTGATTCTATCCAAACACTGTTCCACATGAAACACCTTAGGTCACTATGCTCGAAATTGACAACCGCGCACAATTTGACGCCCGGAACCAAAGAAAATCTCTACACCCACGATGAAACAAGGAACACATACCATGCAGACCTGATACGACGTAACCGATACGCCATCCACCGAGCAACACCCAATTACTTTTCCCGCTCGACTTCCACTATGAATCCCAATAGAACCGCACCATATGTGCCCATAACCAACAAATCATAACATCTTGCAACACAGAAAGGCAACTCATAGATCTCCCAGATCACTAGTAAGCTCAATAACGGTCGAATCAACCTGTCCCTCAACAATATAGCTTGGGGCCAACTAAGCCGACTCAGCTAGAACACGCATCCACATTGGCCTGCTAACGAACTCCTTATCAAAGAAGCCCAAAGCTACTCCTTCCACTACTATAACTCCTGTCGGAGCCATACGATACAGTGCCCGGTGCCAAATCAATACCGAAATCAACAACCCTGCCCGGCGACATGCCCGACCGCAAAGAACACATCCGGAGAGTTCCTCAACACCGGAACTAAATTAGTGGTATAATCCTCTGCACTGACATCCATCATGAAGGCTCAATTAAGAAAGGCAATCCTTCCTAGCCATTCGCTGGGTCTTTGAAATGTAAACCACCCTACTAGAACATAATCTGCCACCCCTCGCCACTCAACCCGTGGCATTTTCCGGCATAGCCCATAGCATAATAGTATAGAATAACCCAACACTGAGACGACCAGTATGAACTCTAACATCATATCCAACATCTAACATACCAACCAAGAAAAATCCACTCGAGCCTCCAAATCCCGATAGTCGCTAAATAGTGCTGATACACACGATCCACAACCACAACATAGCCTGAATATGAGAACTTCCGTCTCCAAATCCACACGGCCCATGAATCACCACATCCGATCCCAATTTCGCCGTCCGAATACATGCTACGCCTAAAATACCCAATCATTCCATGATAGATACTCAGAAATTTCCCTGTGCCCCCAAGCAAACTCGAATATCACCAGTCGATCTAACAAGAAAGTGCCGCAATACTACCGAAGTACCATCAACTTAATCACATTGTCTTTTCTGAAACACATACCCTCGTCAAATCACCCCAATTAGAACTACCTCTTCCTTAATCATCTGAAACTGCTCGTGCTACCTAAGAATTCATGACTTTCTATTCAGAACTGAACTGTAACCTTCCACACGCAATTGTCAAACCTCCACAACCCACCACATATACCATACCATCTCAGGATAACATGAGAATTTCACCGTCCTTCCGAGCCACAAAAATCTACGTACTCAATTGGTCAAGAACCTTCCATTGGCCCCAATCTAGAAGAAAAATCACTATACATCTCATGCTCCGTATGCCCATAGAAAATATACATCTCTAAACCGTGGTAAAAACCATCAAGAACTCTCTGAGTTCCCTTTGCACAAATCAGACATGTCAGGACTGAATCCTTCTAACTTGATCAAGCAAAGCAAGCCATCAAAATGTAAGAGCATCGCCGCAAAATACCTGAAAGAACTCATTACCTTGAACACACACAAGGAATTAATTATATCCTTACCATACCGATTCGGTCTACTATCAAACTATTTCATCTATCTAAATTTCCTTCTGATTCATTTTCAACTTGATATTCTCTCTTGTTGTAGTACCATAATTCCTCAACCCAGGATCACCACACGAGACCCAAGCACAAGACCACACTATCTAAGACCTATAAGCCGCTGAATACTCACTCAATTACTCCCAAAAACACCATATTCCAGAACACTTTACTCTGAGGAACTTCCTGTGAATCTAAATATGTTACCTTTGTTTTCCTGATACTGATACATAGAGTCCTATATTCAATATAGAAATATCACAAGTCTTGACCTCTTCCCATGAAAATACAGTTTCTAACCCCATATACAACTTTAAGATACCCAATTGTTACATGTAGAACCTCGAACACATTAGAACCATTCTCGAGAGTCACTCACTCTCTTCAAACTGCAATTAGCCTAATCAAACAAACAGAACCACCCGTGCCTCATTAGCACCCTGACACCGCAGAATGAAATCCTCATCCCAACACATCCAGGCAACTTCCTGCTCTATGCACCGAGTATTCCTTACCAACAATAACTTAAGACATCCCCTAATTTTTCTTACTCTATGAAGCATAATATAACCTTTGTCAAAAAAATTCCACTACTCGAGTCATCCTCGGTATCAATTTCTGCAAGCCATAACTGATTCGCCTGTACGCCTCAAACTGGAACCAACATAGTACCTAACCGTGCAACCAACTACTCACAGTAGACTCCCCCACTTGGCTCGGTGCCATAGACCAAAATACACTCGATAACTCATAACACTTATACTCTATTGATGCCATAATACCATAGTGAGATTAAGCTCAAATCCTTTTGTAATATTGTGAAAACACAGATCGTCTAGTATTTTAAATATTCTGCAAATCTCGTATTCATCCCCGCAACAGTTAAGCCCACTCTCTTAAGAGACCCGAAATTTCAAATTTCAACACGCACTTTTCACTTACACATGAGATCTTCTAACATACACATAAGGATCACACCACTTCAGAACACTCCACAGGAGATAACCCACCTACTTCGCCTCAATCTAACATTTCAGTATACCTTCCACCGTCATACACATTACACAGTCGCTTGGTCTTCTTGAGTCTGAACTCGTACCGCAACATAAAATTTACTTCACTCTCAACTGGAAAACATGAAAAGATCCTTCACGCGCCCATAACTCAGGGCTATACTTCGAATCAAGATGGAATTCAAGTACCTAATAGTTCTTCTATCCTCCAGTCGGCCTTCCTCGTTACTTCCAAGTCGCATATATACATCTCGCAATACTAACATACTCACCACACAGTTATCCAACCATCACTTCCACTAATAGGGGAAATACTGAATATATAAGTGCAACACACTTGCTCACACAACCAGCACCTCGGTGCTCAAGCCATAGGCAAATATCCGGCCTCAAGTCCTTCAAACTGGCCCAACATCAAACTCACAGAGATCACATCTCATTCCTCGATCAGGAAATCACAAGCCATCAAGGCATATTTGATATTGAGTGCTCATGCGCACATACGAACACGTGGAAGGAATTCAGAGAATTACATTTCAAGCTGAATCAAGGACGCACGATAAGAATTTAAGAATGTGAAGTTTTCCTAAAGGTTCTGCAGCCCCTCGACGATAAATACAGACGTCTCCGTACCGATCCGCGAGAATCTACTAAACCTGCTCATGACTCGTGAGACCTAAATAACCTAGGCTCTGATACCAACTTGTCACGACCCAATCTTCGATCCGGTCGTGATGGCGCCTCTCGTGAAGACAAGGCCAGACAATTATAAACCCAATACATCCTATTTAAAGCGGTTAAACAGTTCATAAGCAGTTTAAATGTGATTAAATGATAATAATTAGCGGAAGTACAACCCGACATAGCCCAAACCGGGGTATCACAAGTCACGAGCATCTATTAGAGTATAAATACAACTGCAAGTCTGAAACATATAAAATAGGACTAATAACAAAAGGAAGAGATGCGGTGCTGCGAACATTGGCAGTTACCTCACTAAACTCCGATAACTTAGCCTCCGACCTGCTCAAAACCCGCTACCGGGTGAAAAAATACCAGCATCTGCACATGAGGTACAGGGAGTAAAGTGAGTACTCCAACTCAGTGAGTAATAAAGGTAAATAATAACTGAGCAGTAAGAAATCACGAAAAATGCATCAACATACTGTATAGAGCAGTCTAAAACCCTTTGAATAAAAGTAGTGAAACTGTGAAATCCTAGGAAAAACATCTTAGCTTAGTTTAAACCTCTTTTAAAAATGACTTTTTCAACTTTTACGCAAATGAATGCAAACAAATAGTGCAGATAAGCACGAAAATCCGTCCCTCGGGCACAACACTCAATTAAAAGATAAATGCTAGGCGATTAGATAGATATCACATGAAGTAGCACAAACAACAGATAATGGCAGACAAATGAAGTAAAGTAAACACGTAGAACAATACCAACACCGCTGCGGCGTGCAGCCCGATCCATATATCGCTGCAGCGTGCAGCCCGATCCATATATCTCGTCGACGGCGCTCACTAGGGGTATGCAGACTCCGGGAGGGGCCCCTTACGGCCCAAGCACAATATCAAGCCATCTCGTGGCATCAAATCTAGGCCCTCGACCTCATATCAATATCAGTATAGCATTGTTGCGGCGCGCAGCCCGATCCCATAGTATCCTCACATCTGGACCTCGGCCATACTCAGTCCAGAAATCACATAAGCCCCTCAGGCGTTAGTAAAAAAACAGTAGTTCTCAGCCTCAAAACATCATTTAATATATCATTTTAGTTTCAAAACCGAGTAAAAGTGGCTGAGTTGTACAACAGTGGAAAACAATACGACTGAGTTCAAGTAGTAGGTCAAAACAATGAGGAAATAGTGATAAAAATCCCCGGAGGGTTCAAATAGTTGGCTCGAAGCCCAAATATGGAAATCAGTCCAAATAATGATGATAACAAATAAGTTTCAATCAAATACGCGGTAAAAGCGTCAATCGGAACGGGCCAAGTCACAATCCCCTACAGTAAATGACCCCACGCTCATCATCAAACGCGTGTCTCACCTCAATATAGCACTATGATGTGCGAATCCGGGGTTTCAAACCCTCAGGATATAATTTATAATCATTACTCACCCTGAACCGGCGAAATCTCTAACTTGCGACATCTTTTCCTCTCAAATCGGCCTCCACACGCGCCGAATCTACCCAAAAACTAGAACGAATACATCACAATATGATAAGGGAACAAAACCCAAGCAAAAACAATCGAAAAATATCAAAAATCCCGAAATTAGCAAAACCCGAGCCTCGGGCCCACTTCTCGAAACTCAACAAATTTCACATCAGTAGATTCATTATCACCCCATGATTCATACATACCAAAAGTTATCAATTCCGACCTCAAATGGTCCCTCAAATCCCAATTCAAAAGTTCAAAATCCCAAGCCCTAGTTCTTCCAATTTTAGCTTAAATTCCATGAAAATTTAGGTTAATTTCACAATAGAAATACGTTTTTGGTTCATAAAACTTACCTCCAATCAATTCTCCTTGAATCCCTCTTCAATCTCCCTCAAAGAGCTCTCAAAATGATCAACTATGGTGGAAAATGGCTCAAAATCGCGGATGAAATGTCTTATAAACTTTCTACCCAGTTCTGATATTCCTTCTTTGCGAACGTGGTCAACGTCTCACGTTCGCGAAGCACAAACTTATGTTGACCAATTTTTGTCCTACGCGAACGCGTCACACCAATCGCGAACGTGATGCTTCTGCCTCCTACACCTTCGCGAACGCGACAACCTTACGCGATTGCAATGAACAAAATGCCTTGGACCCCAATTTTCTCTACGCGATCGCGAGTGCCTTCTCGCGAACGTGATGCACTGCTTCCCATCTTTTCGCGAATGCGAGGCACCTCTCGCGAACGCGAAGGCTTAATTCTGGTCTTCCTCAAATCCTTCTACGTGAACGCGACATACCCCTCGCGAACGCGAAGGGTTATTTTCTGCAACACCTGAACTCCCAAAATCTGCAACTTTTCAACTTAGAAAATGGTCCGATTGACCACCCGAAACTCACCTGAGGCCCCCGGGACCTCAACCAAGACCACCAACATGTCCTAAAACCTCATTCAAACTTGTTCCAATCATCAAAACACCTCAAACAATACCAAAACGATCAAGTCAAAAATCACCCAACAAAGCTAACCAAATCATCATACGGCGCAAGTCATGCCTGAGAACTGGCGATCAAAGTGCAAAAGTTCAAAACGACCGATCGGGTCATTACAGTTTTATTCTTACCATTTTTTCAGATTAGTGGATGCCATTTACTTGTGCTTGTCTTTATTTTCTTTCAAGGTCGAAATTCGAGGATGAATCTTCTTCAAGAAGAGGTGAATGATAGCGTCCTAAGAAGCTCAAATATATTCAAGGACAAGGATGAAGCTTTGAAATCTCAAAGACCGCCGATAACAAGATCTCAAGCTTAAAAGTTGCAAAACAAGGACATTGAACTTCAGGAACGATCAAAGAAGTTGTTAGTTGAAAGGAAGAGCTTAAGGATATGAGTTATCTAGGTGTTATAATTATTTTATGTCCCAAATTCATGTCCAATACGATGTGGAATAGATCCCAAGGAACATCCTCTTAAGAAGGTCCAAATCAGGCCACTGTTGGACCAATTTAACACCTAAAATGTGTCCAAACATGCAGCCCATGATGTCCTACTTAAAGCCACATTTTTATATCATAAAAAGTATTTACTTGATATCCAAGGATGGTACAATAGTCGTGCTAGATGTTGAGTGCAAGTTGGTGGCAAGTTGCTTGCAACTTTCCTTCAAGATTTCCAAGATTTTCAAGATTCTATCCAAGATTGGTTTGGGACTTATTTCCATATATTATGGGACAATTTTTATTGATTTCCTAGTTAGTTAAGATTATGTTTTCCTTTTTCTAAGATTTTTGGAATTACTTTCCAAGAATGACTTTGTTTTTGCTTCCTATTAATTTCCTTTTCCTAAGGTAGTTAGACTTGTTGTCCAAAGTAGTTTAGGGCTTTACTTTCTTATTTTTTTAGGCTAAATTTCGTGACCCCTACTATCTATATAAGGGGTGTTTTCTTTTTTTTAGACTTAGATTATTCAGACTATTATCAATAAAAATTGTGAGATTTTTCTTGCACTCTTGTGTGGCTACTTTTGAATTTATTCTTCAACCTTCAAGTCTTAACTTAAGGTTGTAAGATTAAACTCTTTTGAAATCTTAGATCACTTCTAGGTATTCAAGAAAGGTGATAAGTTTAGGCTTATTGTTGTTCTTGTTATTCTAAAGGGTCGGGTTTCACAATCTATTTCTTATTTTTAATTCTCTATCAAAGGCGATTAGTTCTTTGTTGGCTAACTGTTGTTGTTAAGATTCAATTTCAAGAATAGACTTCTTGAATTCAATCTATCTTTAATTTTCCGTCCTTTTTCGTTTCTTTATTTTTTTTAGCTTCCGTACGTTTCTTGACTTTCTTGGTTTTCTTTAGTAATTCTTGAATCCCTTATCGTGTTGTTATCAAGTGGTATCAGAGCATGGACTAATCAAGATTTTAATCTTGATAATTTTGGGAGGTTCTTGAGCAACAAAAAAACAAAACAAAAAAACAAAAATCAGCCCAAAAAAGTGTTATTGCTCATTATTATTTTTAGAATTCAAGTATTATTTGGTTTCCTAATCAAGAAAGGAAACAAGAATAGGGGATCCTTGTTCTTGAAGATTAAGGAAACTTCTTTCCTTATTCTTGTAGGTTTTGGGTTTCCTAAAATTCTTTCCTGTTTTTTCCTATTAACCAATTTCTAATCTTCCTAGGTTTGGTCATTCACTTTTCTTTCTTTTTCTAACTCCATATTCTTATCACTAAGGGTTGTGAATGGTAAGGTTTATAAATAAATCTAAAGATTAACGACCAAGATTTGCCTTTAGCGGAAAAAGGCAAGAGAGGTGAGAATATTAGAAGGAAAAAGCCAAATTTAGGAGAGACATAATTATTCTAATCTTTGTTCAAGATGTTTCAAACTGGTATTTAAGAAGAAAGGAGGCGAGCTATGACTCAACAATTTCAAAAGTCAAACTTACAATATGCTGAAGGGAAGGAAGACAATGGTCAAGTTATTTTTCAAACAAGAGCTAAAGTGATGTCTGCGATTTGTGCCCTTAGAATTGACAAAGAATATGGCTATAACTCAATTAGCACTTATATGGTTGAAAAATTGAACTTGCCTTATGTTGAGCATACCGAACCCTACATGTTTGGATGAGTAAAGGTAGATAAAATAGTGTTATTATTATTCTCTATTGGAAGGTATGAGGATGCGATCTGGTGTGATGTGATTCCCATAAATAATTATCATATGTTGTTGTGAAAGCCATGGTATGACTATAAAAGAGCTTCATATAACATGGAAATAAATAGATACTCTTTTGAAGTTAACGGGAGGAAACTCATTTTTGGACCTTTGACTCCCTCATAAATTTGTGAAGATGAAATGTCTGTTAAAGAAAATATGGAAAATATGAGAGAAAAATGAATGAGAGGAGTAAGGGAGTGCATGTTGACATCCCAAGAGAGGAACAAGAAGAGGTTGTGTTGAGTAAAGAGAGTGGGATGTCAAGGAAGGAAAAGAGTGAGTTAGAGAGGAAAGAAAAGAGAGAAGTCCATGAGATAGAAAAAGGCTTTGAGGTAGAGAGAGAGAGAAAAAAAAGATGGTTTGAGTGAAGAAAAATAAGAAAACTTTAGCGAGAGAAAAGAGGCTAAGGGTGAGGAAAAAGTTAGCCTTGAGATAAAAGCCAAAGAGAGTGTAAGTAAGAAAATATATTCTTTACTTCCTAACCCATTAACTCTTTCTTGTTTTAGTTCTTGTGGTTTTGTGCAGCCAAGTGTTGACAGACCTTTTGAAAGGGGAGATAAAGTTCAAGAGATGGTGGCAAAAGATCCAATTGGATTCCAACATGAATTTGGCGATATCTATCCTTGTTGGGTGGTGGAAGATAAAAGCTTGGTCAATTTCTTTGTTGTTGAATCTTTTGACTCTTTTGATCCTTATTTACAGGTTTATAATATGTAGTTCCCTAAAGACATTGTTAAGTTAGAGCCATTGCATCAAAGAATAAAAGGTGATGTTGTTCCATTAGTATATAAGTCCAAGTATGGTATGTATAATTGGTTTATTCACATTCTTGGCCTTCCTAGAACACCTAAGGTATTTTCGGAGGTAATGAATAATACTCTTATTTCTTATGTTGGTGACTTTATAATTTTTGTTGATGATGGTATTTTGATGCATATCAAGTCACTAATTATAATCTAAGTTCAAGTGCAAGATTAATTTGCTTCCTTTTGAAATTGAGTATGACATAGATGATTATATGTTCGAACTTGGTGGAAAGAGGCATGAAATTTATGAGAAGAGGCTTGTGAATGAGTTAAATATTTCTTCTTCTCTTATTCAAGTGTCTAATGAGTTTTCGTGTGATAAATTGCTAAAACATAATTTTTGTTGTGTGATGGAGAGTTATTCTTTAAGCCATGTTGATTGTGAGCTTGTAAAGGTTTTTGCTACTAGTAAAGAGGATATGCATGATTATTGTGACGCTTGTGATCAAGTATTCTTTCACGAACCTATCCATGACTCTTTCTGTGATAGTTTGAGCATTTGTTTAGAATCCAATCATGTTGGGGATATTATTGAGGAAAGTTATAATCATGAGCTTGAATGTATTGAAACTCTTTTTTTGGGAATTATGGGTTCTTCTAACCTTCTTGTGAATTTATTTGCTTCTTTGAATAACTTACATGTAGAAGAATCCACAAGATTTGTAATTGATACTTGGCTATATCATAAAAGTGACTTATTTGATAAATGTGGTAGAGATACTTGTTTTAAATGGGTGCGTGATCAATATTTTATAATTTCATTGTTATGCACATCTTTTGACTACCTTAAGAGACGTTTTTATGGGACAAATCTAAGTAGGCATAAATTTTATTGGGATGATGATGTCCATATGCTTTATAAAGGAGTATTTACACCTATTAGGCTTAATTGGGTTGAGAAGACACATGGTCACTGTCTTGTTTTATTCTTACCATTTTTCCAAATTAGTGGATGCCATTTACTAGTGCTTGTCTTTATTTTCTTGCAAGGTCGAAATTCGAGGATGAATCTTCTTCAAGAAGAGGGGAATGAGAGCATCCTAAGAAGCTCAAATCTATTCAAGGTCAAGGATGAAGCTTTGGAATCTCAAAGAGGGCCGATAACAAGATCTCAAGCTAAAAAGTTGCAAAACAAGGACATTAAACTTCAGGAACGATCAAAGAAGTTGTTAGTTGAAAGGAAGAGCTTAAATATGAGTTATCTAGGTGTTACAATTATTTTATGTCCCTAAATCATGTCCAATAAGATGTGGATTAGATCCCAAGAAACATCCTCTGAAGAAGGTCCGAATCAGGCCACTGTTGGACCAATTTAACACGTAAAATGTGTCCAAACTTGCAGCCCATGACATCCTACATAAAGCCACATTTTTATAGCATAAAAAGGATTTACTTTATGTCCAAAGATGGTACAATAGTCGTGCTAGATGTTGAGTGCAAGTTGGTGCCAAGTTGCTTGCAAATTTCCTTCAAAATTTCCAAGATTTTCAAGATTCTATCCAAGATTAGTTTGAGACTTATTTCCATATATTATGGGACTATATTTATTGCTTTCTTAGTTAGTTAAGATTATGTTTCCCTTTTTCTAAGATTTTTGGAATTACTTTCGAAGAATGACTTGGTTTTTGCTTCCTATTATTTTCCTATTCCTAAGGTAGTTGGACTTGTTGTCCAAAGTAGTTTAGGACTTTACTTTCTTATTTTTTAGGCTAAATTTAGTTACCCCTACTATATATATAAGGGGTGTTTTCTTTGTTTTTAGACTTAGATTATTCAGACTATTATCAATAAAAATTGGTAGATTTTTCTTGCACTCTTGTATGGCTACTCTTGGATTTATTCTTCAACCTTCAAGTCTCAACTTAAGGTGGTAATATTGAACTCTTTTGAAATCTTAGATCACTTCTAGGTATCCAAAAAAGGTGATAAGTTTAGGCTTATTGTTGTTTTTGTTATTCTAAAGGGTCGGGTTTCACAATCTATCTCTTGTTTTTAATCCTCTACCAAAGGCGATTAGTTCTTTGTTAGCTAACTTGTTGTTAGGATTTAATTTCAAGAATAGACTTCTTGAATTCAAGAAACCCTTTCTTGAATTCAATCTATCTTTTATTTTCCGTCCTTTTTCGTTTCTTTATTTTCTTTTAGCTTCCGCACGTTTCTTGATTTTCTTGTTTTTCTTTAGTAATTTTTGAATACCTTATCATGTTGTTATCAATTAACAGCACTCCCACTTCCCTATCATCCATAAAATCATCCCCAGAGATTCACTATTCCACTCCTTCCAATACTACTGTAACCACACTTGGTTCCTCCTCTTTTCCTATAGTCTTTAATTTTCTAACAAACCCTGTTTTCCTCCCATATATTGAAAACTTTAAGTCTCATCATTCCTCTGATCTCATCAAAGAACACTCAGGGGGTTTTACCTCTCAAGTGTTAGAGGTCTCTGAAGATGATCCTGATCAGTATCTGAACTCCTCCATTTTGGACTTAGTGACTCTCATAGAGTCACCAAAAAATGATGCAACACATAACATCATGGCTATCGCCGCTGAGAGTCTAATGAATGAAGGAGCATATCTCTCATTATCAGGGGGAAGAAACTCTATTCCTAGGAGATGTAAGAACCATAGTACTCCTTTAGTCTTTGGCTCATGAGATGTTCCCAGAAAAACCTACTGAAGAACCTGATTCTCTTCCAGGAAAACCCACTTCTGCATCTCCTGATCATCCTAAGCTCTTAGAGTCCTCCTCCAAGTCACCCGCTATCAGGTCACAGTAGAAAGAGGGTTTTGAGTCTACATTGCAGTAAAGTAGGATGAGTGTCAAGACAAGGAAAAAGAGGTTGATGAATCAAGGGGAACTTGTTACTGACAAAAGTGTTCCAGTAAGTGAGATTGACAAAAATGCTCTAAAGGAACTTGGTTCCTTAGTGAAAAAATCTATAAAAGCTCAAGAGTCTGTGGATAAAGCTTCCAATGAAACTATTGAGAAACAAAATGGTGCATTCGTGATGGGCAGCAGCAAGTCTAAGAAGAGTCCAGTTGAGCAAGCCATGTCTAAAGATGATATTATGAGGCTTGCAAGCTGGAAAGGAAAGTTTGTTGAAGAATCAAGCAAACAAAAACGGGAAATTGCTAGAGAACCTGGTCCTCTGAGGACCATGCCCAGTGATACTGGTGTTTGGTAGCAGAGATTAAGAACTCAGAAAGCCTTGTGGGGTCGTACATTTGACCCAGCAATTTCAGAGATGGCCAGTAAGAGACAAATTCTGGAGATAATGGAATTTCAGCAATGGGAACACCTGTTTCAAGGGAGCATGCCTCTGGTGTACGAAGATGTGGTACAAAATTTCTACGCATCTCTCTTCACCGTTGAGGGGGATCACATTTGTGTGCTAGTAAATAGAGTAGACATTGTACTCGACGCTTCAACATTGGGAAAGGTTCTTAGAATTCCATGTGAAGGAATGTCTTCAGTCAAAGGTGTCTGTGGTGTCAACATTAGGAGAGCTATCATGAAAGATCAATTTATTCAGCAGGGGGAACAGGTGCATAAGAAGGTATTACTTCCTGAGTATCAGCTTCTTTTTTAACTGGTCAATAAGGTGCACTTACCTCGTTCTGAGAGACGGTCCATTGCTACAAAATCGGATATGTTCTTAATGGAGGTGCTGGATGAGTTTGTCCCAATCAATCTGCCAGCAATCATGATAGATCATATGCAAAAGGTGGCAAACTTTAAAGATGGGAATCATGGGCTACCATATGGTTTTCTCCTCACTCAAGTGTTCAGATTTTACAAGGCCCCATTGGGTAATCTCAGAGTAGGCACATGCAAGCAAACCTTCTCTAAAACCACTTTGGAAGAATGTGAGTGCGTAGAAAGAGTTGGTGGAATCATCTCGACCATTTCTCAACTGATGAATGCTCAAAATGCAGCTTCTGAAGAGATTAAAAGGTTGACGGCTCAAAATGCCATACCGGAAACTCAGCTCAGTCAAGCAGTTAAAGGACCCAATTCCCTTAATGAAGAAGTTGCCCACCTGACAAAGGAAAATGCTAAGCTTCGCGCAAAACTGCTTGAAGAACAATTGTATGAAAATGCCCGACTGGACCTGGTTCTCAAAACCATTGTTGCCTCCTCTTCCAAGCCTCACTCTTCTAGTGCCCCTAGGATCCTCTCAGTGGCCATCTATTTTTTCTGTAATGTTTTGTGGTTGTTGTTTTCTTTTTGTTTGTCTTTTTGTGATAGGCATGCTGGATTTCACCACTACTGCTCCTTTTTTGCTCAGTCCATTATTAATATTAATGAAACAACTCCTCCTTTTTCATATAAAACGTTGCTTTCCTATGGCTTCTCTTTTCTATCATGTTGCGTGTTGCCTGCTTGTGTATCTTTTTAATAATGCCAAAAGGGGAAAATAAAGGTACGAGTAAAGGTCAGGGGTTCAAGGGTCAGGGAGTCAGGGGGAACTTGTGCAAGGTAGGAGTAAAGGTCAGGGGTCAGGGAGTCAGGGGGAACTTGTGCAACTTCCTGCAAATACAAAGTTCCCTGTTTAGTTTCTGGTACCTTATCTTGTTATCTCTACTCTAAACAAATATCATCACTGCCTAAGTTTGGCATCATCAAAAAGGGGGAAATTGATGAGTTTTCAATGTATTTGACTTATGCTTCTTATGTTTTGATGATCTAACAAACTTATTGTCAAGAACCAGATAAAGAACCTTACCCACCTGATGTACTCTTCAAATGAACAATGTTTAGTCTGATCTCCAGCAAGTGAGTGAACAACCACAAGGAAGAACACAACAGGGACCTGGTCCCTTAGGGTTCTCCGACAGAAGTACAAGTCAACTGTACAGATGGAGCATAACAGCAGATGAAGTCACTAGTGTGTTAAGAACAAGAAAACTACTCCACTAAAGGATCATTTCACAATGAGTCTATGTGTAACTGTAGTTAAGTTGTAATGTTGTTATTTGTTCTTCATTGTAACTCCTATTTTGCTTTCTTAGAAGCTTTGTTTTAGGAAAACCAAAATCCGTAAACTTTCTAAGTTTATGTTGTGACTAGGTTTTTTCATAAGTTTAAAGCCTTTGTAACTAGAGAGTCACAAAGTGGCTTGTGGTAAGAGTATCACAAGTTAGTTAAGTTGAATCCATTGTAGTAGAGGTATTACAAAGTGGCTTGTAATAGTGAGATTACAAGTTAGTGAAGCTGAAATCCTACAAGGGTAGGTCATGGTTTTTGTCCCCTTGTGTGAGATTTTTTCACGTAAAAATTCCTGTATCTCATTTACTTATAGTTTTACTAGCATTATCATCATAACCTTATAGAGAACCAGGTACTCTACTATTTGGTGGACTCATATAAAACTAACAATCTTTTTTAGCGGTCCGTATATCTGTCTATATGCATGTGGTTATGATTCCACTCGCCCAGAATTAGGGCCCGGATCTTTTCAGATCTGTTAGGTTTCCTTAATTCTGAGCATGTTCTCTTTAATGTTTTCACGTATCTATATGTATCTATATTATTCCTCTAGTTATTTTCGACTAATTTACTTACCTTAAAACTAGGGTTTCAGATCTTTCTAGATCCATTTTGGTTTTCAATTTCTTAATTACTTTTCTTTAATACTGTCGTTTATGTGTCTCTATACATTTTATTACAACTCTTTGATATTGATGCTTCTTACTTGCCCTAAAATTGGGGTTTTGATTCTTCATAATCAAACCAAGTCAGTTCGATTCTAGTTTTCCTTTTAAATTCTCTTGTCTACACTCTGTACTTTATTTTACTGCTGATTTTTGGTTTACTAAAAATTAAGGTTTAAATCTTTTATTGATTTTCTGATACTTTTTCCTTCCTCATATGTGACTAATACATTCCTTATTTACCACGAGATTGCTTGTAAATTGATATTTTCATATTTCTAATACTCGATTGATTACATGCTGTTATGCCCTGTTAATTTACTAAACCTTGCATTATTTATTCTGTGATTGATTTCTTTCCTTATGCATATATATTTGATTACTTCCCTTATTTGTTCTCTTAACTGAACACTATTTAAATCCTTCTCCCCTTTCCCCTTAGGACAAATGTACAACTCTCGAACTTTCCTATTCTCACTACTAAAACCTAAGCTCTTTCTTGGTCATGTTCTGATTTCTACACTAAGTGGCTATTATTTGACCGGAGCCAAGGCCAAATTATTCTGGAACTTAACTGTTACTGCATTTTTATTTTCTTTCTTCTTAACTGGTATGCCCTAACATTTGCAGTTTCCTTCTCTATGATTTGTTTGATTAACCTGTTTCAATTCCTAGCATGATCCTATCCTCTATCCAGTAATTTGATAATACTGTTAACTTAAGACCAAGGCATTTAGAATAACATGAATCTTCACACAGGTTAGTTTAAAGGTTTGATTGGTTTGCTTTATACCCGTTCTAAATTATGAGCATGTAATCAAGTATGTTTGTCCTTAATCCATATGTCATGTCTTTTCAGTTCAAATGCTTCTGCCTAATTGCTTCTGTGACTAAGCCATGATTGTTTCAAATACTAGCATAGGAACTTATCTTACTTTACCATGTTTGAATTGTATGTTGAACCTGAAATTTGTTTGTTTCTTGGAGTAGTTCTGCCTGCAACTCTGTATTCTAAAATTTCTCTCTTCTAAAAATTGAACTATTTCAAAACTTTCCCCTTACCCTTTATGCACTGGTTTTCCAACCTCCTACTCTTAGTCATTTAGGTTCTCACCACCCCCAATGTGAGCACTGCCTAGGGTCCTTGAGACTCCTTTGAACTCTGACACATTGGGGTTGGTTTTCCAATCTTTTATGAACTCTGTGCTGAATGTGTAGTTCTGGTGTGAGCATTGGCTAGAGTCCCTGAGGCTCTTAGGGAACTTTGACATACTGGAAGCCTGGTTTTGATGTGCTGTGAATGGATCACTACTATGCTTCAGAGTTGTTGTGCTTGAAGGCCTGGTTCTCAGGTTTAGATTGGGCCTATGAAGGCTTCCTATAGGTAATCGTCACTCTCATGTAATTCATTCATTCTGGGCTGTAATAATCTCTGTACTAACAGATTTTGGGTCAATTACTAAAAGCTGGGGGGTCTAGTCTTATATCTTTCTGTTGAAATTGGGTTGAAATCCTGCCTATAGGACTTAACTATGTTGATTGAATTATATGGATATTGTACTGTGTTTAGAGATCCTGCCTATAGGATTTTTCATGATCATTTGCATGATAGAAACCTGCTTATGGGACTTCAGGTTTGGATTCCGCATTAGAAATCCTGATTATAGGATCTACACATATTTTCAACTCAATGTGCATTAGTGACCATGCCTATAGGACCTTGTTTGTTTGAGTCAATTATGCTTCCTGGAAATCTGTTAATTTCTGTCTAAATACAATTAATAGATATCATGCCTATAGGAATAAAAATCGGTTCCAAACATAGAAATCATGTTTATAGGATTTATAACTAATAGATATCATGCCTATAGGATAAAATCAGTTCTGAAACTTAGAAATCCTGCATGTAGTAGTTTAAATCAAGTCAGTAATTAGAAATCATGACTATAGGGTTTAAGTCAAATTCAGCAATTAGAAAGCACGCCTATAGGATCTAAAAGCAATAAAACCGTCTTTATGAGTTAAAATCAGTGCTGCACTTAGAAATCATGCCTATACGTCTGTCATTAACAAGCTCGTAGAAATCATGCCTATAGGATCCTATTAGTCTATTCTAAATTCAAGCGTTCTTGTAAATCACTTAGGCAATGTACCCACAGGACTCACTAATGATTCTGGGTTTAAAACTATGACGTACTACTGCTTGAAATCCCATATCCATGTTGGATAAAATAAGTAGGCATACAAATAGGTCTTGATGCTAGCTACCTTTATCCCCTATTTTCTCGCATAGATATCCTGCCTATAAGATTTCTAAATTAATGAGTTTGCTGGTTCAATTGCGTGCCTTGTTGCTTATGTGTGGAGGTTAATATGAGTCTATACATGCTCTTTATCTAAAAGTCCTATTTGTTTTTTGTGTGTCGCCTAGATTTCACATTTTTAAGTAACATAGGTTGGTATAGAACCGTCGCAAATAGAGGTCCTAATACCTCCAAGACAATAGGTAAGGGACGGGTAGTGCACGCGTAGTGTGCGGTTTAGAATCAATTAGTGCGCTTAAGTAATAACTTAAAGATAGTAATTGGGTAGTAAAGGAGATGATAGCCCCTGCACTAATGCTATGAGTAAAACCCTGACCTAAGGGAGTTGCAAAGCATTGCATGGAATAATCCTATAGGCTAAAAAACATAGGACCACCCCCTATACTCTTATTTGAAATAAACTGAATATTGTATTTGTCCAAATTATTTTCTTCCCCTTTAAGACTAATTCGCTTAATTTAAGTTCGACCGGGACCCACCGTTGTGGACCTCGAGGGGTGTCTAACAACTTCCCCTTGAGGTAATTTCGAGCCTTTGCCCGATCTCTGGTGGTGTAGACTGCTTATACGAGTTAATTGCTCTAGGTGCCTAACGCATATTAAATCTGTTAGGTGGCGACTCTTTCAAATCCAATTCCCTACCCTCATGGAAAGGAGTTGTCCCAGAAATGTCGAAACCAGATTTTGTGAGAAAAAGAGGGCGCGACACATGCAATATTCAGAAGTGTAGTATCAGTACAACCGACACAATGTACTTGTAAGTAATAAACCTAACCTTAGGTTGAAAGTAGTGAAGAGCTGGAATAAAAGTCGGGTCAGACATTAATAGCCAACAATAGTTCATAATAACATAATGCAAGTAATAAAAGAAGTATCTCCGAACTAGAATGCTCAGCTTATTCACAGATCCAAAAAATTGGCATGCTTTTCAAGTGCTAGTGAAAACCCAAATCCTTTACCGAAATCAACGAAAATATGAGTAAGTTTGAAAACTATAATTTTTCCCAAAAATCCGTTCAACAATAAATAAGATGTTTCATTTTCTTTCTTGATAGCAGTTATATAATACATCTCTATACCCATATGTCAATATCTGTGAGAAGTCAGGAATGACATGATATCATACAGCATGAGGAAAAATGTGTCTCTATGTTGTACGTCAAGTGTGCATGCCTAATGCGATGCGACTCAGTGACAAAACCATATGCATACTCTCAGAGTATCAATTCACTCAGTCCTCCTAGTCACTCAGTCCTCACAGTCACTTCGTCCTTACAATCACTCGGTCCTTACAGCCAATCAATCCTCCCAATCACTCTGCACTGGGCAATCGTACTCAGTAGGTACCTACGCTCATTGGGGGATGAATAGACTCCGGAGGGGCTATTTTATCCCAAGTGCTATAGCAAGCCAATCATGGCATAAATCAATAAAATATGATGCATCGTGCAGCCCGATCCCATAAACATCCTTACCTTCAGGACCTCGGTCTCACTCAGTCCTCAATCTCTCCAGTCTCTCGGGATCTCAATGTCATGAAAAATTAGCCAAAAATAATGATGTAATGTATCCAAAAAATAACAGTAGTGACTAAAATATGATATGCATATGAATGCGTATGACTGAGTATATAAAGCAATGAGAGCAAATAATTCAACAACAGGAATGACCACAGTGGGTCCCAACAGGATAAGTATGTAGCCTAGACATGGTGTCTAACATGGATCATAGCTCAATAGCTCAAGTACATAAAATTTTTATGATTACAGGTAAGGTCAGGTAACTACACAGTGCCACAGAAATAACAGAATTACAATTCACACGGTGCACGCCCACACGCCCGTCACCTAGCATGCGCATCACTTCAACACCAATCATATATCATATAATTGGGGGTTTCATACTCTCAGCACTAAATTGGGGGTTTCATACTCTCAGCACTAAGTTTAGAAGAGTTAATTACTTCGAACAAGCCAATTCCAATACCGAGCAAGCCAAGTGATGCTCCAAAAATGCCATCTCATGCGTTACGACCTCGTAATGGCTCGAACTAACCAAAAACAACTCAAATACATCAAACAATGCTAAAGGAACCAATCCCAATTGAAAAATAACGAATCTTTAATCAAAAGCCCAAAATCGGCCAAAAGGCCCAACCCGGGCCCGCACCTCGGAACCTGACAAAACTCACAAAATCCGACAACCCATTCAATTATGAGTCCAACCATACTAATTTCACTCAAATCCGGCTACACGAGATGAAGGTTGTGTCATCAATATATCATCAACTACTTAAATTCCCAACTCTGGAGGGAATTAAACAAATAAGAGAAGACCAACTTGCGGCAATCGAGATGAATACGATCTCAGTTTCCAGTAGCAAAGGGAAAGAACATGCGGCATAGCAATTACAAGAACTGACGCCTGCCCCTAAATCAAACGAAGAAAATAAGGGGGAGGAGTCGTCGGACCTTTATCAGGTACCAAGATATTTCTAGATACTAGAAGAGGAAGTTCCACTTGGGGACAGGACTAAACCCTGAGCTCAGGTCAGGATTCATTGAATTTCTCAAATTTAACATTGACTGTTTTGTGTGGTAGCATGAGGATATGACAAGTATCCCACCAGAAGTGACCGTGCATAGGTTAAGTCTGGATCTTAACATCACACCGGTGAGGTAGAAAAAATGCCCTATTGCCGAGGCCAGAAACAAATTCGTCAAAGAAGAGGTAACTCGTTTGCTTGATATCGTTTCTATCTGGGAGGTAAAGTATCCTAACTGGCTAGCTAACGTAGTAGTAGTTCCCAAGAAAAGTAATAAATTTTGCATATGCGTAGACTATAAAGATCTAAATAAGGCATGCCCCAAAGACTCGTTCCCATTGCCAAACATTGGTCAAATGATTGATGTAACAGCGGGGCACGATTTAATATATTTTCTCGATACTTACTCTGAGTACAACCAAATCAAGATGAACCCAGAGGATCAGGAAAAAACTTCATTCATAGCGAATTTCGGCACATATTGCTATAATGTGATGCCTTCTGGGCTAAAGAACGCCATAGCCACTTATTAGATGCTAGTAAAAAAAATGTTTGAGAAACAAATAGGGAAAATCATGGAAGTATACATAGATAATATGCTAGTTAAGTCTTTGAATGTAGGTTATCATTTTAAACACCTGCAAGAAACCTTTGACATCCTAATGAAGTACAACTTGAAGCTTAACCCCGAAAAGTGTGCATTCGGAGTCAGCTCTGGTAAGTTCTTGCGGTTCTTGGTGTCACAAAGTGGGATCGAAGTCAATCCTAATAAAACTAAAGCCATTGAAGACATCTCTGACCAGCTATCAAACGTGAAAGAGGTTCAAAGGTTGACAGGAATATTGGCCGCTTTAAGCAGATTTATTTCCCGGTCTTTGGAAAAATATCATCACTTCTTTTCATTTCTCAAAAAAGAAGAACAACTTTGAATGGACTCTAGAATACCAGTATGCTCTGAAGGATTTGAAAAGGTATTTGTCAAGTCCTCCATTATTATTGAAACTGGAGGAAAGTGAACAATTACTGATTTACTTAGCGGTCTCAGAGGTAGCGCTATGTGTCATTTTAGTTCGTGAAGACGAAGGTACGCAATCTCCAATTTATTATATTAGTAAAATTTTAATGGGAGCGAAAACTCGCTACCCGCATCTGGAAAAATTGGCCTTAGCTCTCGTTGTAAATGCCTAATTTTTGCTTCTCCTTTTTTACATTATATGATTACTATATGTGCATTTATAGATTTTTGGATTAGATTTTAGTTTAATTAGTTTTTAAAGGGGTTAATGGATTGGGTTTATCATCTTAAAGACAAAATTGGCCCAAAAATTGGATCAAACTCGCAGGCCCAGTGTCACGACCCAAATCCATGTCAGGCCGTGATGGCGTCCAGCACCGTTGCTAGACAAGCAAATAGTGAACAACCTAGTGATTTCCCATTTTAACGAGTTTTCCAATATAGAAATTTTTCCATTATTTAAAATATTTAATAAGAAACTGATTTAAGTTAATAAATGAAGGCAATTAGAAACATTTATA
The DNA here is from genome assembly GCF_000393655.2 of Nicotiana sylvestris. NCBI lineage: Eukaryota > Viridiplantae > Streptophyta > Magnoliopsida > Solanales > Solanaceae > Nicotiana > Nicotiana sylvestris. The sequence continues at coordinate 132,503,620 of NC_091062.1, read as the reverse complement.
ACCATAGGAACAGAACCCAAAAATCACTAGTCTACTAATATTTGTCAAGATCCAGTGTCACAAGTATGTGGGCAATTAGTAGAATATACAAAAGATGTTTATCCTACTACCCGAAATAAAATAGACAGCAACAAAACAAAGAGAGACTCTGGCATGCTGCTGAACGGCTCGGAAGGGGGCAGCTCACTGTAAAATCTCGAACAGGATCAAGTATGTGCGGACGGGTAACCAGAGGTACCTGCCTCAGATCATGTACAATTAAGGATAAAAGTGCAGTATGAGTATATAAACAACATGTACACAGTAAGTATCCAGTCTAACCTCGAAGAAGTAGTGACGAACGGTCGATTTTGACACTTGCTATGGGCTAACAATAATATATTAAAAATATTATACTAAGCATGAATTTCGTGAATAATACTGAAAACTCAATAACAGGAAATAATAAATTCTTCTTTCACAAGTATTAATTCCAAGTTTAGTTTTATCATTTAACAGCTTACATTTCAAGACATTTAAACAATATCAATTATGGAGAGTTCCAAAGAATTTTCATGCACAAATTGTGTCGAGGTCGTACGACCCAATCCAACATAATATTTAAACTGTGCATTGCCGAGAGTCGAACGGCACGAACCATAGATGCATCTATCTGCTACCGAGGCGTTCGGCCCATTCCACAAATAGCAAATATTTTTAAAGAAAACAAAAAAAAATTACAATTCTTTTATCAAATAAGTGAATTTAACCTTTTCATTTACAGTCAAGTATTCCATTCAATCTTCAAGTAAGTGAATTTAACCTTTTACAGTTCTTTTATCAAATTCCAACATGACTTAAGCAATTAAATTAGCAAGTAAGGGCACAAACATTTTAAATAAAGCATGATACGGGTCCTAAACTACCCGGACATTAGCATAATAGTAGCTATGTACGGACTCTCGTCACCTCGTATGTATGTAGCCCCCACAAATAGGTACACACATTTATTTAATTCTCTATGGGGTTAATTCCCTCTTACAAGGTTAGAAAGGAGACTTACCTCGTCCTAAAGCCTACTTCCCAGTTCAAAAAGGTGCTCAAACCTCAAAATTTGGTGCCAAATGACTCAAAACTAGTCAAACATTACATAAATTAATCATTCTATGCTCAAAAGTTCATATCCCCACAATTAAAGTGATTACCCAATCCAAAAAGAAAGATTCCTAAAATTCACCTCCAGGTCCCATATGCCCGAATTCTTGAAATTTTCGAAGAAAGTTGTTACCCATAACTTTAGGAACATAAATATATGATTTTCACTAAGTTCCATAATTATTTTCGTGGTAAAATCTCATTTTTTTAATAAACCCTAGGTTTTTCATCTAATCCCATGTTTTCTACCAATTTTCATGTTGCAATCTACCCATAATCTATGTATTAAACTCACATTAAGTAGAAATTACTTAGCTTACAAATCTAGGTTGAAATCCCCTCCTTAAAAGCTCTCAAATCGCTCAAGAGCGGAAGAAAATGTGATAAAAATGGCCTAAGTCCGTATTAAATGACCCCTAAATACCCAGCGACTTTTGCACCTGCAGAAAAGCCATCGCAGGTGCGCATTTCCCTCACCTTGACAGTCTCCGCATCTGCGGACAGAAGGGGTCGCTTCTGCGAGCCTAGCCGCACCTGCGACCATAGCTCTCGCACCTGCGGTCATGTAGGTGCGCCTAATCATCTGCATATGTGGTTCATGGGCTGCCCTTGATTCCTCACTTCTGTGGCTCGTGGCTTGCACCTGCGAGCCCGCACCTGCGGCTGGCCAAGCGCAGGTGCGATTATGACAGATCTGGGGAGCTTCAGCTGTTGCTTCAAGCTCTCAACTTGGTCTGAGCCTCGTCCGATCGACACTCGGGGCCCTCGGGACTCCTCCCGAACATACCCACAAGTCTGGAATCATAAAACGGACTTGCTAGAACTCTCGGAACACCCCAAACAACATTAAAACTAAGAATCACACCCCATAACCAATTGAATCAAACTTATGAACTTCAAGTTCTTCAATTTTACTTCCAATGCGCTGAAACTTACTTAAACTACTCGGAATGACACCAAATTTTGCGTGCAAGCCTTAAATTACATTACGAAACTATTCCCACTATCAGAATTTCGTTAGACCTCGATATCACCAAAACCTGCTCAAAACCAAATTTGAAGAACTTCTAAAACCTTCAAGAACCAACTTTGACTATTAGGCGCCAAAACACTCTCGGGTTATCCAAAACCCGATCCGAACATACGCCCAAGTTTTAAATCATCATACAAACCTATTAGAACTGTCAAATCCCAATTCCGAGGTCGTTTACTAAAAATGTTGACCGAAGTCTACCTTGGCCTTTTAAGCCAACCATGAGGAACCAAGTCTTCCCATTTGAACCCGAACTTTTCCAAATCACTAACCAACCATCCCTCGCAAGTCATAAATTAGTAAAAACATGTATATGGAGTCTTATTTAGGGGATTGGGTCATTACATTCTCCACCTCTTGAACAAACGTTCATCCTCGAAGGGGTTTAGATTCATCCTCCACTGAATCTTTACCGTGAAATCCTCTTGGATCTCAACTGGAAATCCTTTCTAGCAGCAATGGCAATTGGCTCCTCCTCATAACTCGAGCTCTCATCTAGCTGAATTGTGCTGAAGTATAACACATGTGACAAGTCGGTGTGATATCTCCGAAGTATAGACACGTGAAAAATCGAGTGAACCCTTGATAGGCTGGGACGTAGAGCAAGCTCATATACAACCTCCCCAACTCGCCTCAACACCTCAAATGGGCCTATAAAACATGGGATTAGCTTTCCTTTCTTCCCGAATCTCATAATACCCTTCATCTGTGAGACTTTCAAGAGAACCTTCTCGCCTACCATAAATGATACGTCACACACCTTCTGATCCACGTAACTCTTCTGTCTAGACTGTGCTGTGCGAAGTTGCTCCTGAATCAACATTACCTTTTCCAAGGCATACTTCACCAAATCAGTACCATATAACTTAGCTTCGCTGGGCTCAAACCACCCATGGGAGAACGACATCACTGACCATATAAAGCCTTAAATGGGGCTATCTCGATGTTGGACTGATAACTATTATTATAAGCAAATTCGGCCAAAGGAAAGAACTGATCCCACTGTCCCTCAACTCCCTCTGTACGGCTCTCCATAAATGTGAAGTAAACTGAGGGCCTTTATCTGATATGATGGAAATAGGTACACCATGAAACCGAACTATCTCTTGAATATAAATCCGGGTCAACCTCTCTGAAGTATATGTAGTCACAACTGGAATGAAGTGTGCCGACTTGGTCAACCTGTTGACAATGACCCAAGTTGTATCAAACTTCCGCAAGGTCCGTGGCAACTCAACTACTAAGTCCATAGTAATGCGCTCCCATTTCCACTCAGGTATAGTCATTTGCTGAAGTAGGCCACCTGGCCTCTGGTGCTCATTTTTGACATGCTGAAATTTAGGCATGTAGCTACATACTCAACTATGTATTTCTTCATCCGCCGCCACCAATAGTGATGTCTCAGGTCATGATACATCTTTATAGAAACTAGATGAATGGAATATGGAGAACTGTGTGCCTCTTCTAGAATCTTCCCTCTCAATCCATCGACATTAGGAACACATAGACGACCCTGGAGTCGCAGATCAGCATCCTCACCAATTGAAACCACCTTGGCACCTCCCTGTAGTACCGTCTCTCTAAGGACCATCAAATGCGGATAATCAAACTGTCGAGCCTTGATCTGCTCCAATAGTGAAGACTGAGTAACAACACATGCAAGAAATCAGTTGGGATCTGGAATGTCCAACCTCACAAGTCTTTTAGCCAAGGACTGAATGTCCAAAGCTAGTTGCCTCTTCTCTGCTGAAATGAATGCCAACCTACCATACTCTCTGCCTTTCTGCTTTAGGCATCTACGACTACATTTGCCTTACTCGGATGATAAAGAATGGTGATGTCATAATCCTTCTGTAACTCAAGCCATCTACGCTACCTCAAATTGAGATTCCTTTCCTTGAACAAATGCTATAAGCTGCGTTGATCAGTGTAAACCTCACATGACACCCCATAAAGATAATGCCTCCAGATCTTAAGAGCATGACAATCACGGCTAACTCTAGATCGTGCACAAGGTAGTTCTTCTCATGAATCTTTAGTTAACATGAAGCATAAGCAATAACTTTCCCCTCCTACATCAGTACACAACCCAAGCTAATATGTGAAGGGTCACAATATACTATATACATCCTCAAATTGGAAGGCACCACTAGAACTGGTGTTGTAGTCAAAGCTATCTTGAGCTTCTAAAAGCTCGCCTCACAATCATCGGACCAACGGAATAGAGCACCTTTCTGAGTCAATCTAGTCAAAGGTGTTGCAATGGATGAGAACCCCTCTACAAACCGGCGGTAATAACCTACTAAGCTTAAGAAACTCCTGATCTCAGTCGCCGAAGTGGAATGAGGCCAACTTTGAACTACCTCAATCTTCTGGGGATCCACCTTAGTACCCTCGCCTGATACAACATGCCCCAAGAATGCCACAGACTCTAGCCAAAACTTACACTTGGAGAACTTAGCATATAACTTCTGTTCTCGCAATGTCTGAAGCACCACTCTCAAATGCTGCTCGTGCTCCCCCAGGCTGCGTGAGTAGATCAAAATGTCATCATTGAAGACAATGACAAACGAATCAATATTAGGCCTGAACACCCCGTTCATCAAATCCATAAATGTCGTTGGGGCATTAGTCAAGCCGAAGGACATCATCAAAAATCATAATGGCCATATCTAGTACGGAAAGAAGTCTTCGAAACATCCGAGTCTCGAATCTTCAACTAACGATACCCTGATCTCAAGTCGATCTTAGAGAACACCCTAGAACCCTGCAACTGGTCAAACAAATCATCAATACGTGGCAATAGGTACTTGTTCTTGATGGTAACTTTGTTCAACTGGTGGTAATCAATGCACATTTGCATAGTCCCATCTTTTTTCTTTACAAATAACATTGGTGCACCCCAAGGTGATACACTTGATCTGACAAACCCTTTTGCTAACAACTCCTCAAATGGCCAAATGCACATGCAAGTATAAGCGGTCGTCAAGTAATAAAGTGACTAAAAGTCGGATGCCGAACCCACGAGGACTTATGATTAACTATTAACTAAATTAGACTATTCTAATTATCTAAACAAAGATAAAACCCAAAAGTAGTGATGCTAAAGCAATTAAACTAAAAAGAAAATAACTAATGAACTTGAAACAGAGGAAGAGTAGATTTTTATATTATCAATATGATGAAAACGATCTAGTGTTATGGGCTATCTAACATTCCTATTGTATTCTACAATTAAATTGACTAACTAATTTATCTAGTTTAGTGGTTAACAGGGTTAATATTGCTCATAAGAATCTGTCGAGTTCTTACTTGCCTATTCAAGCTAACCTAACGCTTATATTAACAAGAACGCATTTATAATTCCTGTAAATCAACCAAGCAAGGCAATTAGGTATATATATATCCTAACCGCGAATTTGTTCCCCGATGCCCAGGCTTAACAACTTGCACTACTCAATCTTATATGCAATCTAGAATTCCCACTTTCGAGTTCAACTCTAGATTCGTAGATAGTATTCAATTGGTGATCAAGAAATCAAATAATTAAGTGCAAGATAGAATAAATAAACCAATTGATAACCTAAGAAATCAAAATCAATATTCGAATAACAATAGTCATGAAAGAACCATAGCCTTAGAACGTGAAGTTTTGCTCCACATAGACGTGGTAATCAAACAACAAATCATACAAAGAAACATAACAATTACTAAGTTCGGTGGAAGAAAAGATGAAACCCGGCCTCCACGGTGGCTCCTTGCTCTCCCTAGATCGAATCCCCCTTCAAAGTGGCATTTTTAGGTCTATTTATATGTGTAGAAAAAGACCTAAATGTGTAGGTCAAGTCCTAGTCAAACCAGGAGATGAAATAAATCTTCCAAACTCGGAATGGATCGCCCCAAGCCTGGCGTCGCCAGGCATAATGCCTAGTTAAGTTGGCCTTTTCCTGGCCTCGCCAGGTCTAACGCCTACATATAGGCCTAGCGTCAGTAGGCTAATGCCTGCTTTAGGCCTGGCTTCGCTAGCATTCTCTTTTTCACTATTCTCGAGCACACTTTCAATGTTTAAGTATCTCTTTTGCTATACTTTCATCTCCAATTCACCTACACATAAAATAGACTCCATTACGCGCAAATAAACTATAATTTACCATTAAAGCATGTAAAATGCAAGGCACATAATGTACGAAACTATGGAATTATAGCCCCACGTCAATACCCCACACTTAAACATTGCTCGTCCTCGAACAATCAAACAACACTTATAGACACAACCTTTTTAAACAATCCTCCTAACTCATCACACCAAGAATCTTTAAAGTAGACTAAGCACAAGGGTGTAACATCTTCACCTCAAGATTTGACTCACAAGTACCATGCATTATTTCACAATTCACTCACTTACTCTAACATAGAGGTCAATGACATTACCTTTTCTTCATGAATCAAGTTCCCTCACACAACAAAACAGAGTATTCCACACACAATAAAATTTAAGAACAATTAGGAACTCAAGATAGAAAGAATTCACTCACTCTCAGAAATAACATTCATATGCTACAAAGGATGCACCATAGGCTTGCCCGTAGTGTACTACTCTACTAACTGAGCTCATTCAGTCTAGGATCAAGTAGGGCTTTCATTGGTTGTAATGTAGGCTACGGGTCGGGTATGATACATTTGGATATAAGAGTGGCTACACATCCCTAAGCACTTTAATACATATACTTTAACATTCAAACCCCATAATTATTTCAAACCATAGCTCCACCTTCACATCAATGTATATTAACTCCACATATCTTTAAGCACAATTACATCAAGAGTCACCACTATCACGGAATACTTTCCACAGCAATACAACTAATTTTTTCTTTTCTTCTGTTTTAATTCAAGCGGCTCTTACTTTTATCAAAATAGTGCACATTCCTCCTTATTTCATTAGTTCCACTCAAAAGCAACACCAACCGCCCTACACTTTAACTTTTACAAAGTTCGTAACAATTCAAGTGCTCATGAGAGGTGAAAAGGTTCAAATATATGATCAATTCAAACAAATGGGTAAGGCTTGTAATGTGATTGCCAAAGAAATAGGATTACAGGCTCAACGAGGTTAACTACGATACATAACAATTAGGCAGGGTAATATATATATATATATATATATATATATATATATATATATATATATATATATATATGGCTCAACAAAGAAACGCCTATATCACTTCCAAGACTAAACAAAACTACAATTTCACTTTCAAACACACGGGACAAGTTCTAGACATCAAATGCAATGCATAGAATAACATACAAATGTCACGCACACCTTGCAAATAACTCACTCAGGTTTGGACTCATCAAGATACTCTAGTCAAAATAATTAAGCAAATTTAAGATTATACAATTTAAGGTACTTATACAAGAGTTAAAAACTGAGCCTAAGTGTCACAACCAAAGTACTCACTATCCTCAAGTCATAACAAAGTCAAGCGATATTACTTCAGTTCAATTCACATCACCATGGCTCCTCTTCTAAAAAAATAAAACTACCTACACTCGGTTCAAGCAAAAATTCTTGTAACGATCTGACTGGTTGTTTTGAGAAACTACGTCTGGTTTGGTAGTTTGAGGTCATGAATAACTTCACATAGTGTATTATGACTTGCGTGCATCAGCGGTTCGGGTTTTTGAGAAGTTCGAAAAGGATTTTTAGAAGTGACTTTCATTTGAGAAGCTTGGAGTTGAAAGAATTGAACAAGATTTGACTTTTGAGTAGTTGACCTCAGATTAGAGTTTCGATAGTTTTGATAGGATCGGGTGGTGATTTTGCACTTAGGCACCCGTCCGAAATTAGATTTGGAAGTCAGTGGGTTGAATTGAAGCAATTCGGCAAAAGTTAGAAAAATTGAAGTTTGGAAGATGGAAGAGTTTGATCAATAGTAGACTTTTGTGATATCGGGGTCGGAATTCGATTCCGAGAATTGGAACAACTTTGTTATGTCATTTGGGACTTGTCTGCAAATTTGAGAACATTTCGGGTTGGTTTGATAGGTTTCGGCACGAATTTTAGAAGTTGGAAGAATACAAAGTTCATAAGTTCGATTCATGGTGTGATTCATCATTTAGGCGTTGTTTGATGTGATTTGAGACCTCGGGTGGGCTACGGGTCATTTTCCCTTATTTTTTAATTGCTATTTTCTACTTCTGGTGTTCTTCTTCACGATCGCGAACAGCCTTTCGCATTCGCAAAGTGTTGCTGCCTCGAAACCTCGAATTCCTTCTTCGCATTCACGTTCAACATCCCATGTTCGCGAAGGTCTGTCTTTTCCCTCATCGCATTCGTGTTCCTTCCACGCATTCGCGTAGTTATGCCTTTTCACTCTTTGTGTTCGCGAACCTATTGTCGCATTCGCGAAGCACATCTGGGAAGCCCTCATCTTTCCTTCTTTGCGAGTGCGAATATCCTTCCGCGTTCGTGATGCTTTAGCATCTGGGCAGAATAAATAGTACTCTATTCTGAGAGTTTGTCATTTTCACCATTTTTGGAGTTCTAGAGCTCGGTTTTGGGCAATTGTTTGTGGGTTTTTCAGGCAGTTTGATTGGGTAAGTGTTCTTCACCTAGTATTTAATGTATTACATGATTTTATCTTCATTTTTATCATTTAATTTGTGTTTTGGGTTGAGGAAAACTTTGGTTTTTGAAGAAAACTTCTAAAATGAAAAATCATGATTTGAGAGACCAAATGGTATCGAAATTTGATAAATTTTGTATGGTTAAACTTGTATCGGAATGGGTATTCGAGTTTTGTAAAAAATTTCGATTTCCAAGGTGCGGGCCTGGGGGTTGACTTTTGGACCGATTTTTAGAATTTGATAACTGTTGAAACTTTATGATCCGGAATACTTTTTTATGAGTTTTATTTGTGCTTTAAAGTTATTTTGGTTATATTTGAGACGTCCGGAGATTTTTTTCACCCGAGAAGTTCATTTTAGAGTACTGGTTTGTCTTCTTTGAGGTAAGTATCTTGTCTAACCTTGTGTGGAGGACTTCCCCTTAGGATTTGAGTCTTCTACGCTAATTATAGTCCATTTACGTGAGGTGACGAGTGTGTGCTCGGACTTATTTGTGGGAAATTTGCCTTTTAGGGTTCTTAGGTCCTTAAATTTACTAAATGGGAAGTTGTTCTGATATGATTGAGTTTCCTATTTGCTAGTTTTACCTCTACATGCTTTATACGATGTTGTTAACACCTCTTAACCTCTTGTTATTTGTCCCTTGTTTGCCTTAACTGAAGTGATTGCCCTCCTTATTGTTTTGTTATTTCTTAATTGTGAGTTCCTCTATGACTCCGTGCATATATGCTACATGTCCAAATTGTTGTGGTTGCCTGTGTAGTTATCACGTGTCTTACATGTCCAAATTGTTGTTGTTGCCTGTGTAGTTATCACGTGTCTTACATGTATTGTTATTTTTGTAAAGGTTATTGTATTCCTTTGATTTTTACGTGATTCTCTTGTTGTCTTGTAGTCATACTCTTGTTGGTAGAAATTCTTGTAATTGAGTTGTTGATTTGTCGTTGTTGATTTACATTATGTACGGTGGGATCGGGTTTCACGCTGCAACAGGAGGAATAAGGGTGAATTGATATTGTACGGTGGGATCGGGTTGCATGCTACAATATGAGGAATAAGGGTTAATTGATATTGTACGGTGGGATGGGGTTGCACGCCGCAACAGGATGAATAAGGGTGAATTGATATTATATGGTGGGATCAGGTTGCGCGCCGCAACATACTATGTTTATTATTATGATATTGATATTATATAGTGGTATCGGGTTGCACGCCGCAATAGGAGGAATAAGAGTGATATATTGAGTAGGAATAAGGGTGAATTGATATTATATGATGGGATCGGGTTGCGCGTCGCAACATATCTTGTATTTTGGTATCCCCTATTTTACTGTATTGACTTCGTGCAAGACTTTGATAATTTGTATTTCTGGTTTTCACTGAATTTTGAGGATCTAGTTATTGTCATTGACTTATTGACTTGCCGTCATTTCGTGAGTTCTTTTCCTAATACTATTATTCTGGTGAATTAATTTTCTAAGTAAAATTTACTATGTTAAAGTCATTTCTTCCTGCCCTGCTGAGTGGTTAATAATATAGTGATTTAAAATAAATGAATTAATATCATGCTACCTTGTATGACCTTTAAATTAGAACTCGTTGTGTATATTCAGTATTACAAATTCAAATAAATTTTATATTTTATTTCAACTGGTTTCTCAACTAAATTTTCTTAACCCGTCTAAGGTTGTAATTTTCTTAAAAAGGAATTGCTATTATATTTTAATTTAATAAATTCTATATTAAAGGCAATAGCTTTTTTGATGTTTTATTCTTTTTATTATTTAAAAAGGGTATTATCTTCACTCAATTGATTTCTAAAAATAGCTTCTTGATTTCTCGCTTATTTCCTATTGGGTCTAGAAACTGTAAAACTACTTTATGTATATAAATGGAACATCTTGAATATTTTAAATTTGCGTTTGTTACGGATATTATGTACTGAATAGCACGTGGATTCTGTCGTGCAAAGTGAGGTGGAAATATGTGGGCACTAGATGCCATGTGTGTTAAAGGTTTGGAAATTGTGAATTTTTATATGAGGTTACGAATATAGAGATGGTTGGAATCTGTGTTTTAGAAATGATGTGATTGGTTATGTTAGTATCGCTTTCCCTTATTTGATCACATTTTACTTGTCTATATCCTAACTGTGTTGGTGTGTAATTACCAGGTTATTTTTGTTACCATCCGTGTTTTCCCTTATCGTTTCTATTGTTGTAATTTGATTTCTCCCTGCTATTGGCACTACTTTGTTATCATTATCCTGTTAGTTTATTATCATATCCTGTTCAATTTATTTGACCAGTAGGGGTCATGAGTGTTCCTCATCACTACTCCACCGAGGTTAGTCTTGAACTTATTGGGCACCACTGTAGTATGCTCATACTACACTTCCGTATATTTTTGTACAAATCCAGGTATTTGATCGTTTGTAGCTGTGCAGATCGTCGATGTGGAGATTCAAGTAAACCTGCTGATGTGTTCGCAGGCCTTGGAGTCACCTTTTGTTATATTTATTTCCATTGTTTCCTTTTATTCTAGAACACTGGTGTATTAGATATGTATAACTACTCCTATTTTCGATCTCTTGTCCGAGTTCAGATCTTCCTTCTATTAAGTCTTTAATTCCATCTGTAATTTTCTCACATTGAGCCTCATATATTGCTAACTTTTCAGCTTGTTCTACCAGCCAAGATTGACTCATAATCTCCTCTTTTTCAATATTTTCCTCTTGCTGGTACTCGCTCTCTTCATTTAATTCTTCCATATTGGCCTTCATTCTTGTGATTGCTGCCCTCATTCTTTTCATATATTTTTTGAGTTCATCCTGTTGCTCTGCTACTTGCCTCAGAATATCCCTAATATATGTGTTATATTCCATATCATGCACTTCATTGCCCCTATCAAGCTCACAAACAATGTTAGAAAGATCATAAAAAAGGCTCAGAGAAGGATGAACAGAATTAGGACAACCATCCCAATGGCCATCTTGACCACTACATATAATACAAATATTCCACTCAAAGGATTGAGATTGTGCACACAACTCACTCCCGGGAATATTCTGACAATTTTTCCACCAGTGAGGTCCTCCATAACATGCACAAGGATCATCAAAATAAGAATAACCATCATTCGAATAATTTTCATTCCAAGATGCCATGTCAAAATAAATAAATAATACTAACTAAACTCAAACAATAAAAAATGAATAGATCAAAAAAATGTCTAATCTAGAAAAATAGTTAATTTCTAAGTCCCCAGCAACGGCGCCAAAAACTTGTTGCGGCCAAATGCACATGCAAGTATACGCGGTCGTCAAGTAATAAAGTGACTAAAAGTCGGATGTCGAACACACGAGGACTTGTGATTAACTATTAACTAAATTAGACTATCCTAATTATCTCAACAAGGATTAAACCCAAAAGTAGTGATGCTAAAGTAATTAAATTAAAAAAAAATAACTAATGAACTTTAAACAGAGGAAGAGCAGATTTTTATATTATCAATATTATGAAAACGATCTAAGATTATGAGCTATCTAACATTCTTATTGTATTCTTCAATTGAATTGACTAACTAATTTATCTAGTTTATTGGTTAACGGGGTTAATATTGCTCATAAGAATCTATCGAGTTCTTACTCGCCTATTCAAGCTAACCTAACGCCTATATGTCTATGGAGTTAGAATCAACGAGAGCGCATTTATAATTCCTGTAAATCAACCAAGCAAGGCAATTAGGTATATGTCTATCCTAACCGTGAATCCGTTCCCCGATGCTTAGGTTCAAGAACTTGCTCTACTCAATCCTATATGCAATCTAGAATTCCCAGTTTCGAGTTCAACTCTAGATTCGTAGATAGTATTCAATTGGTGATCGAGCAATCAAATAATTAAGTGCAAGATTGAATAAATAACCCAATATGATAACCTAAGAAATCAAAATCAATATTCGAATAACAATAGTCATGAAAGAACCACAACCCTAGAACGTGAAGTTTAGCTCCACATAGACATGGTATCCAAACAACAAATCATACAAAGAAACATAAAAATTACTAAGTTTGGTGGAAGAAAATATGAAACCCGTCCTTCACGGCGGCTCCTTGCTCTCCCTAGGTCAAATCCCCCTTCAAAGTGGCGTTTTTAGGTCTATTTATATGTGTAGGAAAATACCTAAATGTGTAGGTCAAGTCCTATTCAAACCAGGAGACTAAATAAATCTTCAAAACTCGGAATGGATCTCGCCCTAGGCCTGGCGTTGCTAGGCATAACGCCTGGTTAAGCTGGACTTTCCCTGGCCTCGCCAGGTCTAACACCTACATACAAGTCTGGCCTCGCCAAGCTAACACCTGCTTTAGGCCTGGCTTCGCCAACTTTCTCCTTTTCACTATTCTCGAGAATACTTTTAACGTTTAAGTATCCCTTTTGCTCTACTTTTATCTCCAATTCACCTACACATAAAATAGACACCATTACGCACAAATAAAGTGTAATTTACCATTAAAGCATGTAAAATACAAGGCACATAATGTACAAAATTATGAAATTATAGCCCCACATCAAACATGCCCCAAGAATGCCACAGACTCTAGCCAAAACTCACAATTGAAGAACTTAGCATATAGCTTTTGTTCTCGCAATGTCTGAAGCACCACTCTCAAATGCTGCTCATGCTCCTCCAGGATACGTGAGTAGATCAAAATGTCATCAATGAAGTCAATGACAAATGAATCAATATAAGGCATGAACACCATATTCATCAAATCCATATATGTATGGGGCAATAGTCAAGCTGAATGACATCATTAGAAACTCATAATGGCCATATCTAGTACGGAAACTAGTTTTCGGAAAATCCTAGTCCCGAATCTTCAACTAATGATACCCTGATCTCAAGTAGATCTTAGAGAACACCCTAACACCCTGCAACTGGTCAAACAAATCATCAATGTGCAGCAACAGGTAGTTGTTCTTAATGGTAACTTTGTTAAACTAGCGGTAATCAATGCACATCCACATAGTCCCATCTTTCTTCTTTACAAATAACACTGGTGCACCCCAAGGTGATACACTTGTCCTGACAAACCCTTTTTCTAACAACTCCTCAAGCTGCTCCTTCAATTCCTTTGGAGTCATACGGTACGATGGGATAGATAAAGGCTGGGTACTGGAGCCAAATCAATGCAAAAATCAATATCATGATTTGGTGGCATGCTTGGAGGGTCAGAAGGGAACACATCGGCGAACTCTCGGACTACTGGCACTGATCAATCGTTAGAGACTCTGTGGTGGTATCTCGAACATAGGTTAGATAAGCCAAACAATCCTTCTCGGCCATATGTGGAGCCTTCAGAAAAGAGATAACCTAACTAGATATACTAACAGATGAACCCTTCCACTCCAATCTAGGCAACACGGGCATCGCTAAGGTAACATTCTTAGCATGGCAATCAAGGATGGCGTGATATGGGGATAACAAGTCCATGCTCAGGATAACTTCAATGTCGGTCATATCAACCAACAGAAGGTCTGCTCTAGTCTCGTAACCACAAAATGTGACTGCACAGGATTGATAGACCCAATATACAACCAAAAAATTGCCCACAAGAGTGGACAAATAAACAGGAGTACCCAAGGACTCACGAGGAATATCTAGGAAATGAGCAAACAGAGATGATACATATGAATAGGTAGACCCTGGATCAAATAATACCGAAGCATCTCTACCGCAGACGAAAATAATACATGTGATCACAGCATCTGAGGCTACTACATCTGGTCTGGCCGAAAAAGCATAAAATCTCGCTAGAGCACCGGCCGGCTGGCCTCCGCCTGATTAAACAGTAGCTGGCTGACCTCCCCCTGCCTGGATTCCACCTCTAGGATGGCCTCTACCAGCCTTCCCTCTGCTTCTGGGCGACCGAACAACCGGTGCTGTAATCATGGACCACTAGCATTGCTGCATTGCCTTGCCCCGAAGCCTAGGGCAGAATCTCCTCACGTGACAGAGATCTCCACAGTCGAAACAACCACTCGGTGCGATGATCTGCTACCCTGAAGTCTGACCCTAATGGCCTGAAGACCCACTGGATGAACCCTGGATGGCTGGTGGGCGGTAAGAACTCTCTGGTATGGCACTAAAATAGGGTCGTGCCGGAGCACCCCGAGTCGTGGCACCTCTAAACTCTTCAGAGAAATGGGTCCTCTTGTCCTACTGTATTTTCTCTCTACCCCTCTAACGGTAGCCCTCAATCCTTCGAACGATCTCCACTATCAGCTAATAAGAAGACTTTATCTCAACCTTCCAGGCCATATTAGCCCTAATACCTGAGTGCAATCCAACAACAAACCTCCGCACTCTCTCTGCGTTAGTAGGAAGTATCATAAGTGCATGGCGAGACAACTCAAAAAATCTCGCCTCATAATCTGTCACACACATCTGTCCCTGCTCAAGCTGCTCAAACTGATAGAGCAATTCTTCCCTATCAGAGGGTGGAATATACCTATACAATAAAAGCTGCGTAAATTGGCCCCAAGTCATGGGAGGAGAACCCACTGGGCTGATGAAAAGATAAGACTGCCACCACCTACGGGCCCTACCCTCCAACTGGAAAGTAGTGAAATCCACCCCATGAGACTTCAATATCCTCATGTTATGCAGTCTGTCCCTACACCGATCAATGAAGTCCTGGGGATCCTCATGCTACTCGCCTCCGAAGACATAAGGGTGTAGCCTAGTCCATCTGTCCAATAGATTCTGCAGCTTGTCGTCCGCAACTGGTCTAGGCTCAGGTGCAGCAGTTGTAACTGGTTTAGCTCCGCCCACGGGTAGTGCACCCGGGGTCTTATATATGGCAGTTGCATGCCTTGGAGCCTGTGCAGTAGGGGTCTGTGCTCCCCCTCCCACCTGAGATGTGGCTGGGTCTGCTGGAAATAGACCAGCCTGAGTCATAGTATCCATGAACTACAGCATACGACCCATGACCTCCTGAAAGCCCGATGCTGACGTGAAATCTACCGGGGCTGGCTGTGCTATAGGCATATCGCCCTGCTCTTTGATGATGGGATCCTCCACTGGATCCGCTAGTGATGCAATTGGGATATCTCTAGGATGCCCTCATCCCCTACCTCGGGTTGGTGCCCTTCCCCGACATCTACCTCAGTCTCTAGCAATGGGTGGAGCAGCTCCTCCCAGGTCGGGAACACCCGTTGTACGCGTCCTCACCATCTGTGAGGGAATGAGAGAAAGGAACTTAGTATACCATCAACTGCACGATAAGAGATTAATTAAGAGTAGTTTCCTAACACCCTATAGCCTCTCGAGGATAAGTACGGACGTCTCTGCACCGATCCGCAAGACTCTACTAGGTTTGCCCAAAACATGTGAGTCTTATGTGCACCTAGTGTTCTGTTACCATGGTGTCACTGCCCAACTCCATGTCAGGCCATGATGGCATCTAGCACCGTTATAAGACAAGGCAATAGTGAACAACCTAGTGATTTCCCATTTTTAACGAGTTTTAATATAGAACTTTTTCCATAATTATTAAGATTTAATACGAAACCGATTTAAGTTAATAAATGAAGGCAGTTAGAAACATTTATAACCATACGAACATAATGCAAAATCAATAGTCTACTAATGTGTGTCAAGATCTAGTGTCACAAGTATGTGGGAAACTAGTAGTATATACAAAAGATATATATCCTACTGCTTGAAATAGAATAGACAGCAACAAAACAAAGAGATACTCTGTTGAACAGCTCGGAAGCGGGTAGCTCACCATGAAATCTTGAACCAGGATCAAGTATGTGCACTGGAGGGGTAACCAGATGTACCTGCCTCAGATCATGTACAATTAAGTACAGAGCTGTAGTATGAGTATATAAACAACATGTACCCAGTAAGCATCCAGTCTAACCTCGAAGAAGTAGTAATGAAGGGTCGACTTTGACACTTACTATGGGCTAACAATAATATATTAAAAATATTATACTAAGCATGGATTTCATGAATATTACTGAAAACTCAATAACAAGAAATACTAAATTCTTCTTTCACAAATATTAATTCCAAGCTCAGTTTTATCATGTAACAACTTACATTTCAAGATATTTAAGCAATATCATTCTAGAGAGTTCCAAAGAATTTTCATCTGCAAATTGTGCCGAGGTCGTACGGCTCGATCCAACATAATATTTAAATTGTGCACTGCCGAGGGTCGAACGACACGAACTATAGATGCATCTATCTGCTACCTAGGCGTTCGACCTGCTCCACAAATAGCAAATATTTTAAAAGAAAACACAAATTTTCTTATTTGCAGTCAAGTATTCCATTCAATCTTCAAGTATGTATTCCATTAAATCTTCAAGTAAATTCATCTCATCGCTACTCGAATTAGCATCAAATCCCTTGCTATGGTAAATATCGATAGCTAATCCCATGCCCGTTTTGATGGTTGGCGAATCATTAGATCATGTTCATTTTGTGTAATCGCTTAATTATATGTTTGATTTAACCATGAATTATTTCTATGATCGCAAGATGATTTAGCTTATTAATGCGATTAGTTTCTGTTTAGTTAAGAGTTTTGTTTGCTCATAGTTGTTTAATGTAACAATTAGTTTGTATGTGATATGTTAAGTTTAATTTGTTAGTTCGGATAATACATTTGTTTGGTTTTAGTTATTAAGTTCTGATTTCTCCTATTGATTAATAGTTCAAATTGTTAAGTCTGGTTAGGTCATATTTTAATTTTTGATTTGTTTTGAGCAAGTAGATTGGTGTTGTTGGTTTAAATATGAAGTTTAGCTAAATCAATGATGGAATAACATACTTTAGTAGCCTACTTTCACTAGTAGGGTGGCTGAAAGGACTCTTTTTCTTCCCTGCTTCCTCTATAATAGGTTTTCAAGTTGTCTTTGCACCTTTCGAGCAGTCCTTGAGCAGTGTTTTGGTACACAAAGTCAGTCATTTTGGACAGACTTTTGGTGAACCAAAATCTGTCCAAAATGTGGCCTTCTTTGCCTACTTAAGGGATGCCCTGATACCAACTTTTCACGACCCAAATCCCCGAACCCGGTCGTGATGGCGCCTCTCGTGAAGACAAGGCCAGCCCGACCAAAACTGATCACCTCTTTTAAATAGTTAACCATCATAACAGTAGTAACATATAATATAATGCTCATAAATTGCGAAATTCAACGATAATAACAGCAGGAACCATCCCGATATAGCCCAAATCGGGGTGTCACAAGTTATGAGCTACTACAAAATCTGCTATAGGTCTACAAAGTATGGAATCCGATACAACAGTCTGAAGAAAACATAAATGATAGAGGATAAGAGAGACAAGGGATTGCGGACGTCAACAGCTACCTCGTAACTCCAAATCACTATCTAGCCTGGAAGGAATCAGCGCTCAGGTGCGGACTCTGCTATACCTGAATCTGCACACATGGTGCAGGGAGTAATGTGAGTACTCCGACTCAGTAAGTAATAATTACAAATAATGGATGAAAGTATGAAAACACGTAAAGGAACAAAGCAATTCCATATCAAGCGGTAAAATCACTTAAAGCAGTAAATCAGTGAAGAAATCAAATGATATTCCTTTTTAAAACAAGAAAAACAGGTAATTTAAATGGTAATTAACAAGTAGAAATCCGCCCCTTGGGAAAAGTATCAATCGCTTAGCATAGTATCAGCCCCTCGGGCTACCTCACAATCACTCAGCATAATGGTCAGCCATTGTTACCTGACCAACTTTCATCAAACAGTGTCATTGTTACCACTATTTCAAATCACTCAGCATAATGGTCAGCCATTTTTACCTGACCAACTTTCATCAAACAGTGTCATTGTTACCACTGTTTCAAATCACATGGGTACCCGCGCTCACTGTGGGTATGCAGACTCCGGAGGGGCCCCTTACGGCCCAAGCGCTATATCAATCCACCTCGTGGCATCATCACTCAGCATATCCTCACATCACTCAAGCCACCGCATGGCATAAATAGTATCTTAGGCCCCTGGCCTCATATCACTCAGCATATCCTTACATATGGCCCTCGGCCTCACTCAGTCCAGAAATCATCATAAGCCCATTGGGCATTAGTAAAACAGTAGTCCTCAGCCCAAAACATGATGTAGAAATATCATTTTAGTTTCAAAACTGAGTAAAAGTGGCTGAGTTTGTAAAACAGTAGATATCAACAGGACTGAGTTCAAATAATAAGTCAAGTAGTGAGGAAACAGTGATAAAAATCCCCGAAGGGTTCAAATAGTTGGCACGAAGCCCAAATATGGCATTCAGCCCAAATCATGATGGTAACAAATGAATTTCAGTCAAATATTCAGAAAAGTCATCAATCGGGATGGACGAAGTCACAATCCCCAGTAGTGAAAAACCCCACGCTCGTCATCCAGCGCGTATCTTGCCTCAATATAGCACTACGATGTGCAATCCAGGGTTTCAAACCCTCAGGACATCATTTACAACCATTACTCACCTCGAACTGGCTAATTCTCTAGCTCACGATGCCTTTGCCCCTTGAATTGGCCTCCACGCGCATCGAGTCTATCCAAAATCAGAACGAATACGTCACAATATTCTAAGGGAACAAAGCCCAAGCAAAAACATTCGAAAAATATCAAAAATCTCGAAATTAGCAAAACCCGAGCCCCGGGCCCACATCTCGGAATCGGGTAAAATTTATATTTTCAGAATCCTCATACCCTCATGAGTCTAACCATACCAAAATTATCCAATTCCGATACAATTTGGTTCTTCAAATCATCAGTTTACATTTTTGAAAGGTTCCACAATTTTCTTCCCAAATTCCATCTCAAATCACGAATTAAATGATGAATTCAGTGATAGATTCATGTACTCTAATCAAATCTGAGTTAGAATCACTTACCCCGACCAATTTCTTGAAAAACCTTCAAAAAATCGCTAAAATCCGAGCTCTCTAGGTCAAAATATCAAATAAAACCCAAAACCTCGTATTTATAGAGTACCCCTCGGATTCCGACACCGCTGACCGCACAAAAATGACCGCGGTCCACGCAAACCCAGCGGGGTCCGCGCAAAAATGACTGCGGCCGCGTAGGTCTTGCTCTGTAGGGGCAGGCTTTAGTATTTTGGCCATAACTTTCGCTACAGATGTCCAAATTGTAATATCTTTACCTTTCTGGAAACTAGACACAAAGGGCTACAACTTTTGATTCTGAATCACCTCAAAATTTCTTGTGGATCAAAGGATATGAGCTTCCGAAGTAGGATCAGCAACCTGCAGTCTTCACGACCGCGGCCGCGGCCACTTTGACTCAGCCAGCACAAGGCCAGCGCGGCCAGTGCGTAAAGGGGCGCGGTCCGCGCCAAAACTGCTGCTCCCTCCATTTTTCTAAGTTCCGGGGTGTCCGTACTCGCTCAAAACTCACCTGAAACACACCCGAGGCCCCCGAGACCTCAACCAAAAGCACCAACGCATCCTAAACATTATTCAACCTCATTCCAATCATCAAAACACCTCGACTAACACCAAAATCATCAAATCACATCGAATTCATGCCTATGAATCTCAAGAACTTCCAAATTCCATTTTTGATCAAAAAACCCAACCAAACCACGTTCGAATGACCTCAAGTTTTGCAGACAAGTCCAAAATGACATAACGAAGCTACAGAAACTCTCGGAATTCTATTCCGACCCTTGGATCAAAATCTCACCTATCAACCGGAATTCGCCAAAATACTAACTTCGCCAATTCAAGCCTAATTCTACACCATACCTCCAAAACCACTTCTGATCACTCTCCTAAGTCACAAATCACCTCCCGAAGCTAACCGAACCATCGGAACTCACATCCGAACCTTCTAATACATAAGTCAACATCCAGTTGACTTTTCCAGCTTAAGCCTTCTTAAAAGAGACTAAGTGTCTCATTTCTTACCAAATCCTCTCCGAACTCAAACTAATCATCTCGATCCCATAAAACACGGATAGCGAAGCATAAAGAAGCTTAAATGGGGGAAATGGAGCGGTAACTCATGAGTCAACTGGCCGGGTCATCACATCCTCCCCATCTTAAACAAACGTTCGTCCTCGAACGAGTCAAGAGACATACCCGAAGCCTCAAACAGATGAGGGTATATGTTCCGTATCTCCCACTCGGTCTCCCAGGTAGCCTCCTCCACGGGCCGACCTCTCCACTGCACCTTCACTAAAGCTATATCCGTTGATCTCAACTTCCGAACCTGGCGACCCAAAATAGCTACTGGCCCCACCTCAAAGGTCAAATCGTCATCCAACTGAACCGTGCTGAAGTCCAAAACATGAGACGGATCCCCAATATACTTTCGGAGCATAGAAACATGAAATACCGGATGCACACTCGACAGGCTGGGTCATAAAGCAAGCTCATAAGCCACCTCCCCAATCCTCTGAAGCACCTCAAAAGGCCCAATGAACCGAGGACTCAACTTGCCTTTCTTCCCAAATCTCATAACACCCTTCATGGGCGAAACCTTCAGCAAAACCTTCTCACCGACCATGTAGGACGCATCTCGAACCTTCCAGTCCGCATAACTCTTCTGACGTGACTGCGCTGTACGAAGCCTCTCCTGAATCACCTTCACCTTCTCTAAGGCATCCTGAACCAAATTTGTCCCCAATAGTCTAGCCTCGCCGGGCTCGAACCAACCAACCGGAGATCTACACTGCCTCCCGTACAAAGCCTCATATGGAGCCATCTGAATACTCGACTGGTAGCTATTGTTGTAAGCAAACTCTGCAAGTGGTAGAAACGTATCCCATGAACCTCCAAATTCAATAACACAAGCACGCAACATGTCTTCCAATATTTGAATAGTACGCTCGGACTGTCCGTCCGTCTGAGGATGAAACGTTGTGCTCAACTTTACCTGAGTGCCCAACTCTCTCTGCACGGCTCTCCAAAACTGTGAAGTAAACTGAGTACCTCTATCTGAGATGATGGAAACAGGAACGCCATGCAACCGAAAAATCTCCCGGATATAAATCCCTGCCAACAGCTCTGAAGAATAGGTAGTACACACAGGAATGAAGTGCGCAGACTTGGTCAGCCGATCCACAATCACCCAAATAACATTGAACTTCTTCAAAGTCCGAGGAAGTCCAACTACAAAGTCCATCGTGATTCTCTCCCACTTCCACTCGGGAATAACCATCTGCTGCACTAAGCCACCCGGTCTCTGATGCTCATACTTCACCTGCTGGCAGTTGAGACACCGAGCTACAAATCCCACAATATCTTTCTTCATTCTTCTCCACCAATAGTGCTGCCTCAAATCCTGATACATCTTCGCGGCACCCGGATGAATGGAATACCGCGAGCTATGGGCCTCCTCCAGAATCAGCTCTCTAAGCCCATCCACATTGGGCACACAAATTCGGCCCTGCATCCTCAACACAACATCATCACCGATGGTCACATCCCTGGCATCATCATGCTGGACTCTGTCCCTAAAGACAAGCAAATGTGGATCATCATACTGGCGCTCTCTGATGCGATCATATAAAGAAGACCGAGAAACTACACAAACCAATAACCGCCTGGGCTCCGAAATATCCAACCTCACGAACCGATTGGCCAAGGCCTGAACATCAACTGCAAGAGGTCTCTCCCCAACTGGAATATATGCCAAACTCCCCATACTCACTGCCTTTCGGCTCAAAGCATCGGCCACCACATTGGCCTTTCCCGGATGGTACAATATAGTGATATCATAATCCTTAAGCAACTCCAACCATCTCCGCTGCCTCAAATTAAGATCCTTTTGCTTGCACAAATGCTGAAGACTGTGATGATTAGTGAACACCTCACAAGATACGCCATACAAGTGAGGCCTCCAAATCTTCAATGAATGAACTATGGCAGCCAACTCTAAATCATGAACAGGGTAGTTCTTCTCATGGGGCTTCAACTGTCGAGAAGCATAAGCAATAACTCTACCCTCCTGCATCAACACACAACCAATCCCAACTCTTGAAGCATCGCAATACACAGTATATGAACCTGAAGCTGATGGCAAAACCAACATTGGAGCTGTGGTCAAGGGTGTCTTGAGCTTCTGAAAGCTCTCCTTATACTCGTCCGACCATACGAATGGAGCACCCTTCTTAGTCAACTTGGTCAAGGGCGATGCAATGGAGGAAAATCCCTGAACAAACCGGCGATAATAGCCTGCTAACCCAAGAAAGTTACGAATCTCTGTGGCTGAGGATGGTCTGGGCCTACTTTGAACCGCCTCTATCTTCTTCAGATCAACCTATATACCCTCGCTGGACACCACGTGCCCCAAGAAAGCCATTGAACTGAGCCAAAACTCACACTTGGAGAATTTTGCATAAATCTTCCCTTCCCTCAGTCTCTATAACACAACTCTCAAATGCTCCGCGTGCTCCTCCTGACTACGCGAGTACACCAGGATATCATCAATGAATATAATAACGAACGAATCCAGATAAGGCCAAAATACATTGTTCATAAAATGCATGAATGTTGCTGGGGCATTGGTTAGCCCGAAGGACACAACAAGAAACTCATAATGACCATATCTGGTCCTGAAAGCAGTCTTAAGAACATCTGAATTCCCTGATCTTCAACTGGTGATAACCCGAACGGAGATCAATCTTGGAGAACACCCTCGCTCCTTGAAGCTGATCAAATAAATCATCAATGCGAGGCAAAGGATACTTGTTCTTAATTTTTACTTTGTTCAATTGCCTATAATCAATGCACATTCTCATCGTGCCATCCTTCTTCTTCACAAACAAAATCGGTGCACCCCAAAGGGATACACTAGGCCTAATGAACCCCTTATCTAGGAGTTCTTAAAGTTGTTCTTTCAATTCCTTCAACTCTGCTGGTGCCATACGATATAGCAAAATAGAAATGGGCTGAGTGCCCGGCACCAGGTCAATACCAAAATCAATATCCCTGTCCGGTGGAATGCCCGGCAGGTCTGCAGGAAAAACATCGGGAAAATCCCTCACAACTGGGACAGAATCAATACTAGGAGTCTCAGCTCCAACATCCCTCACAAATGCTAGATATGAAAGGCAAACCTTCCCAACCATACGTTGGGCCTTCAAGAAAGAGATCACTCTACTAAGGATATAATCAGTCACACCACGCCACTCGATCCGCGGTACACCCGGCATAGCCAAAGTGACTGTCTTAGCATGACAGCCTAGAATAGCACGACACGGAGATAGCCAATCCATGCCCAAAATGACATCAAAATCCACCATGCTCAATAGCAATAGATCCACTCGGGTCTCCAGACCCCCAATAGTCACCACACATGACCGGTACACACGGTCTACAACAACAGTATCGCCCACTGGGGTAGATACATGAATAGGTAAAGCAAGAAACTCACAGGCCGTACCCAAATAACGAGCAAAGTATGATGACACATAAGAAAAGGTGGAACCGGGATCAAATAATACGGAGGCATCTCTATGGCAGACTGGATCAATATAGCTCTTAACTGTGCAATCAACTTAATTAATAGCAAACTCCCCAACTTGGATCAAAGCCATATAACAAAATGCACTCAATAAATCATAACGCACATACTCTATTGTTGTTGTAATACCATAGTGAGATTGAACTCACTCCTTCATAAGCTTGTGGAAACACAAATCATCTGGAATTTTAACTCTTCTGCAATTCTTTCATTCACTCACATAATAGTTAAGCCCACTCTCTAGGCAGCACAATTTAGATTTCAACGCATATTCTTCACTTATAAATGAGATCTTCTAATAGACAACATAAGGATCACACCACCTTAGAACACTCCGCGAGAGATAAACCACTTGTTTTGCCTCCAATTAACATTTTGTATACCTTCCACTGTCATACACATTACACAGTCACTTAATCTTCCTGAGTCTAAACTCATACCGTAACATGAAATTTACTTCGCTCCAAATAGGAGACATGAAAAGATTATTCACGCGCCCATAACTCGGGGCTACACATCCAATTACAATGGAAATCAAACACTTAATGGTTCATCTATCATCCAACAGACCTTCCTCGCCACTTCCGCGTCATATAGATACATCTCGCAGTACTAACATACTCATCACGTAGCTATCCAGCCGTCATTCAAACCAATAGGGGCAATACCGAACATATAAGTTCAAAACACTTGCTCACACAATCAACACCTCGGTGCTCAAGCCATAGACAAAGATCTGACCTCAAGTCCTCCAGACCGGCCCAACATCAACTCATAGAGATCACATCTCGCCCCTCGATCGGGGAATCACAAGCCGTTGATGCACATCTGATACTGAGCGCTCATACGCGCATACGAACACGTGGAAGGAATTTCAAGAGTTACTTTTCAAGCTAAATCAAGGACGCACGATAAGAATTCAAGAATGTGAAATTTTTCCTAAAGGTTCTGCAGCCTCTCGAGGATAAATACAGACGTCTCCGTATCGATCTGCAAGACTATACTAAACCTGCTCATGACTCGTGAGACCTAAGTAACCTAGGCTCTGATACCAACTTGTCACGACCCAAATCCACGAACCCGGTCGTGATAGCGCCTCTCGTGTAGACAAGGCCAGCCCGACCAAAACTGAACACCTCTTTTAAATAGTTAACCATCATAACAGTAGTAACATATAATATAATGCTCATAAATTGCGGAATTCAACGATAATAACAGCAGGAACCATCCCGACACAGCCCAAACCAGGGTGTCACAAGTTATGAGCTACTACAGAATCTGCTATAGGTCTACAAAGTATGGAATCCGATACAACAGTCTGAAGAAAACATAAATGATAGAGGATAAGAGAGACAAGGGGCTACGGACGTCAACAGCTACCTCGTAACTCCAAATCACTATCTAGCCTGGAAGGAATCAGCGCTCAGGTGCGGACTCTGCTATACCTGAATCTGCACACATGGTGCAGGGAGTAATGTGAGTACTCCGAGTACAAATAATGGATGAAAGTATGAAAACACGTAAAGGCACAAAGCAATTCCATATCAAACGGTAAAATCACTTAAAGCAGTAAATCAGTGAAGAAATCAAATGATATTCCTTTTTAAAACAAGTAAAACAGGTAATTTAACAGGTAATTAACAAGTAGAAATCCGCCCCTCGGGCACAGTATCAATCGCTCAGCATAGTATCAGCCCCTCGGGCTCACTCTCAGTACAGTATCAGCCCCTCGAGCTACCTCACAATCACTCAGCATAATGGTCAGCCATTGTTACCTGACCAACTTTCATCAAACAGTGTCATTGTTACCACTGTTTCAAATCACTCAGCATAATGGTCAGCCATTGTTACCTGACCAACTTTCATCAAACAGTGTCATTATTACCACTGTTTCAAATCACTCAGCATAATGGTCAGCCATTGTTACGTGACAAACTTTCATCAAACAATGTCATTGTTACCACTGTTTCAAATCACATAGGTACCCGCGCTCACCATGGGTGTGCAGACTCCGGAGGGGCCCCTTACGGCCCAAGCGCTATATCAAGCCACCTCGTGGCATCATCACTCAGCATATCCTCACATCACTCAAGCCACCGCATGGCAAAAATAGTATCTTAGGCCCCCGGCCTCATATCACTCAGCATATCCTCACATATGGCCCTCGGCCTCACTCAGTCCAGAAATCATCATAAGCCTCTTGGGCATTAGTAAAACAGTAGTCCTCAGCCCAAAATATGATGTAGAAATATCATTTTAGTTTCAAAACTGAGTAAAGTGGCTGAGTTTGTAAAACAGTAGATATCAACAGGACTGAGTTCAAATAATAAGTCAAGTAGTGAGGAAACAGTGATAAAAATCCCCAAAGGGTTCAAATAGTTGGCACGAAGCCCAAATATGGCAATCAGCCCAAATCATGATGGTAACAAATGAATTTCAGTCAAATATTCAGTAAAGTCATCAATCGGGATGGACCAAGTCACAATCTCCAGTAGTGAAAAACCCCACACTCGTCATTCAGCGCGTATCTTGCCTCAATTTAGCACTACGATGTGCAATCTGGGGTTTCAAAACCTCAGGACATCATTTACAACCATTACTCACCTCGAACTGGCTAATTCTCTAGCTCACAATGCCTTTGCCCCTTGAATTGGCCTCCACGCGCGTCGAATCTATCCAAAATCAGAACGAATACGTCACAATATGCTAAGGGAACAAAGCCCAAGCAAAAACATTCGAGAAATATCAAAAATCTCAAAATTAGCAAAACCCGAGCCTCAGGCCCACGTCTCGGAATCGGGTAAAATTTACATTTTCAGAATCCTCATACCCTCACGAGTCTAACCATACCAAAATTATCCAATTCCGATACAATTTAGTCCTTCAAATCATCATTTTACATTCTTGAAAGGTTCCACAATTTTCTTCCCAAATTCCATCTCAAATCACGAATTAAATGATGAATTCAGTGATAGATTCATGTACTCTAACCAAATCTGAGTTAGAATCACTTATCCCGACCAATTTCTTGAAAAACCTTCGAAAAATCGCCAAAATCCGAGTTCTCTAGGCCAAAATATCAAATAAAACCCAAAACCTCGTATTTATAGAGTACCCCTCGGATTCCGACACCGCTGACCGCATAAAAATGACCGCGGTCCGCGCAAAACCAGCGGGGTCTGCGCAAAAATAACCACGGCCGCGCAGGTCTTGCTCTGCAGGGACAGCCTTTAGTAATTTGTCCATAACTTTCGCTATAGATGTCCAAATTGCGATATTTTTACCTTTCTGCAAACTAGACACGAAGGGCTACAACTTTCGTTTTTGAATCACCTCAAAATTCCTTGTGGATCAAAAGACATGAGCTTCCGAAGTAGGATAAGCAACCTGCAGTCTTCACGACCGCAGCCGCGACCACTTTGACGCGGCCAGCACTAGGCCAGTGCGCCCAGCGCGAAAAGGAGCGAGGTTTTCACCAAAACTGCTGCTCCCTCCATTTTTCTAAGTTCCGGGGTGTCCGTACTCGCTCAAAACTCACCCGAAACACACTCGAGGCCCCCGGGACCTCAACCAAAAGTACCAACGCATCCTAAACATTATTCAACCTCGTTCCAATCATCAAAACACCTCGACTAACACCAAAATCATCAAATCACATCGAATTCAAGCCTATGAATCTCAAGAACTTCCAAATTCCATTTTTGATCAAAAACCCAACCAAACCACGTCCGAATGACCTCAAATTTTGCAGACAAGTCCAAAATGACATAACGAAGCTGCAGAAACTCTCAGAATTCCATTTTGACCCTCGGATCAAAATCTCACCTATCAACCGGAATTCGCATACTAACTTCGTCAATTCAAGCCTAATTCTACATCGTACCTCCAAAACCACTTCCGATCACTCTCCTAAGTCACAAATCACCTCCCGAAGCTAACCGAACCATCGGAACTCATATCCGAACCCTCTAAAACATAAGTCAACATCCGATTGACTTTTCCAACTTAAGCCTTCTTAAAAGAGACTAAGTGTCTCATTTCTTACCAAATCCTCTCCGAACTCGAACTAATTATCTCGATCCCATAAAACACGGATAACGAAGCGTAAAGAAGCTGAAAAGGGGGAAATGGAGTGGTAACTCATGAGACGACTGGCCGGGTCGTCACAACTTTACACACACACTCTATCACACATTTGCTGAACAATTTTTGCACCCTAAGAAATACAACTTTGAGAGTAAAAAAATCAGCAACTGAAGCATCCTTTAGTAAGCTGAAATTGAGAGCTTTCTAAGTGAACTTTAGAGTGCAAACTTTTAGAATAGTATAAGTCTTTTTTAGAGCTTGGTTATGGGCTTCTTCTCTAAGGTTTTCGGGCTGTTTAAACATGAATTTGCGTTGTTTTCTATTGTATTTATTGTTGTTTTTTCCTGCCGAGCTCTATTTTTTCATTGCTATATTTATTTTCTACAATTTAGGTATTTCTTAAATTTTTCAATGCGGATTTTTATATCCAATGGATGAGGATATGGGTCTTTTTCACCTCCAATGATATGCTTGATGTGCTTTACTGTTATAAATGAATGTTTAACATGTTACTCATGTAGTCATATTTAAGCATGTACATCTGTAATATTTGGTTAATCTTTCATTTTTCTTTACATATGTAGCTCAAACAACATTATATTAAGTTTATCTAGTTAAGGAAAAGAAACATTTTTTTCCAGAATTATTATGTAAAGTTTAGTTTCCCTTTGCCTTGGTTTTATTTATTTTTGGTGTTCGTCATTTTAACTTCTCTCTTAGTGCTAAAAAATAACTAATAGTAATACTTCTCTTCTTGGTTAAGTTGATATGAAGTTGGGGAATAGTATGTGATGAGTGTGCGAAAGAGAGGAGAGAACCAATGAAAGAATTTCTTAATTGTGTCATTGCTATTTTGAACTTTTGTTTGGTTGAGCTTGATGCATATGTTTTTCTCAGTTACATGTCTAGGAGTCCATGTTCATTAATGCATTATTTTTAGCTACATGTCATAGTTGGGTTTACATTAGTTTTTAGAATACTTTAGGTCACCATCACCTTTGGTTTGAATTTGTTGGCCACATCTTTTTAACATCAAGGCTACTAAAAAATTTGAATTTGTCAAGTTTAAAATAATAAACAAGTTTTGACTCAGTCTTTTAAACACTAGGCTTCTTTATTAAAAAATAGTTTTATCAAATGAATTAATTTGACTGCTAGGCAACTAGTAGGCGCGCGTCGACTTTTTCATTCACAGACTCACTTGTGTAGCATGATGTTTAATATTTAATAAATTAGCTCAATTATATCATACCATATCCAATAGCTTTAATTAATTGCTAATTAATTCTTTGCTAAAATTGCGGACTCATTTGCGTAACACGATAGTTGATATTTAATTAATTTTTCTGAATGTAGTAATTTTTCCAAAACTAATAATTCTTGTCATAATTGTGGATTCGCTTGTGTAGCGTTGTTATGATAAAATTAATAAATTTCATCTCGATCACGCATTCGTTTGCGTAGTGTGGCTATGACATCTTATTATTTAAAATATTCTTTAATTTTTCTAATAATCAAGAAATAAAAGTGGGTAGGTAAAATATTAAAATTCAATAAAATACAGTTTTCCCAAAATTAATTCAAACCATTTCTAGTCAATAAACGCGACGTCCAACAACCACAGGACTCGGGAAATGCCTTACACCTTCTCCTCGGTCAACAGAATTCATTACTCGGACTTTGTATTTGCATACCAAATAATCATAGAGTCAAACCTTCCTTTGACTAGGGATTCAAATAAAATGTGACTTTGAACAATGAAAAATCAATTCCAAGTGGCGACTTTGTAAATAAAATAATCCTTACTCAAGTTTGTCGCTTTAATTGAATAAACTCTTTAACCTACAACAATCCATAACATACAATATATATATATATATATATCTTTTTGGGGTAAAAAGGTGTGTGACAGCTCTGGCGAATCCACTGGGGACTAACCAGAAGTCGGGCTTGTACATGTTGACTTTTATTTGGCTTTATTAGTTTTGTATATAGTGTGATTTAGTTGGGCCTAATGTGCTACTTGTATACTTTTTACCGCTTTGATATTGTCAAACTGTATATTATAAACTGTGTTCTCATGCAACCCCTTTGAGTCTTCTTGAATTAAAATTGGGCATTTTCTTAACATAGCCCGCTATCTTTGAGATAGCCGAGGTACTTGCCACTCGGTGAATGATTTTAGTCACACATTCTTTATGTCGGGAGCACCACCAGCTAAGCTAGAAAGCAATACTACTGGTACGTTGATCCTCCTCGGCTCTAATTATCAGCTCGAGTAAGCCAGTCTAGATACCTTTTCCACTAGGATTTAAACCTAGAAAAACAAACCTCCTGCCGGATATCCCTAGTGGGTTCGCTTTATTTGCATCATGTGCATTTGACTTAGTAGGGCTCAACACAGGGGTCGGGTTCTATTTAGGACAACCACCTTGTTGAGACCATTATGTTAATGTTATGTGCTACATGTTACATTATTTGGGAGGCTTGCATGTCGACCGGCTTTAGAAAAGATCAGATGAATGATCAAAGAAAAAAATATAAAAAAATGCATTCACCTGATTTCAGTACAAATGTCCTTCATTCTAGAAAAACTGATGTGGTCTAGTGCGTATGGGTTTTAAAGATTTTCATAAAAAATAGTCGGGTTTGGCCCATATTTTTCAAAAAAAAATACGGAGAAGAAGAAGCATAAAAATTACGCATCTCCATGAAAATTTTAGAAAAAATAAAATAGTTATTTTTGGTCACCTTTTACTGTTTTGCCCTCGTATCCAGCCATTTTTTTACTAAGACAGCCTTAAAATCTTCCTCGAAAGTTCTAAAGGGCCATTTTTGTAAAAATAATTACTTTGTCCATTTTTTTTCTTTTTACCATTTTGCCCTTATACAAAAACAACAACAACAAACCTAGTTCGATCCCATAAATGGGGTCTGGGGAAGTAGTATGTACGTAGACCTTACCCTTACCTCATAGAGATAGAGAGGTTATTTCTGATAGACCCTCGGCTAAGGAACAATGAAGATAAAGAAACCAAGTAGCAAAGAATATTAGGAATAATGTAACGTGGTAATGGGCATGAATGTTAAAACATGCATAATAAAGAACCATAAAAAGAAAATTACAAAAATAGTCCTACTACTACTAGTTGACCTAGGAGGAACATACTACTAGCTGTCAACCTACAATCCTAATCCTCGACCTCCACACCTTCCTATCGTAGGTCATATCCTCGGTAAGCTTAAGCAATGACATATACTACCTAATTACCTCTCCTCGATACTTCTTAAGCCTACCCCTTCTCTTCCTCAGATCCACCATGAACTACCTCTCTACCTCCTCACCGGAGCATCAATGTCTCTGCTCTTCACACGCCCGAACCATCAAAGCCTCGATTCTTACAACTTGTCCTCCACAGATGCAACTCCTACCTTGTCCCTAATAACTTCATTCCTAATTCTGTCTTTCCTAGTATGCCCACACGGCTACTTCATCTTTTGGACATGGGACTTCTTGACAGGCCAGCACTCAACTCTATACAACATAGTCGGTCTAACCACCACTTTATAGAACTTACTCTTAAGTCCAGGTGGCACATTCTTATCATACAAAATCCTTGAGGCGAGCCTCCATCTCATCCACCCTGTTCCAATATGATGAGTAACATCTTCATTAATCTCCCTGTTGCCTTGAATAATAGACCAAAGTTACTTGAAACTATCTCTCTTAGGGATGGCCTAAGTACCAGTCCTCACATTCACTTCTTCTTCATGCATCCCATCACTGAACTTGCACTCCAAGTACTCGGTTTTTGACCTACTCAACTTGAAACCTTTAGACTCCAGCTTTTGTCTCCAAACTTCCAACTTAGCATTAACTATGCCTTCTGTCTCGTCAATCAGGACTATGTCATTAGCAAATAGCATACACCATGGCACCTCCCCTTGTATGTGATATGTCAGCACATCTAACACTAAGGTAAACAAAAACGGGCTAAGAGTTGATCCCTGATGTAAGTCCATCTCTACTAAGAAATGATCTGAGTCTCCTCTCGTAGTCCTCACCCGAGTTTTTGCACCCTCGTATATGTCTTTAATCACCCTAGTGTACGCCACCGAGACACTGCTAGCCTTCATACATCTCCATAGGACCTCTCGCGGGACTTTATCATAAGCCTTCTCTAGGTCGATAAATACCAAATGCAAGTCATTCTTCCTCTCCCGATACTGCTCCACCAATCTCCTTAAAAGGTGAATGGCTTCTGTAGTAGATCTTCCTGGCATAAATCCGAACTGGTTCTCGGAAATAGTAATACTATGTCGCACCCTTATCTCCACCAGCCTCTCCCAAACTTTCATAGCATGACTTAGCAGCTTGATACCCCTATAGTTGTTACAGCCCTTGATATCACCTTTGTTTTTATACAATGGGATCATCAAACTCCGTCGCCAATATTCGGGCATCTTTTTTCATCCTGAAAATGACATTAAACAAAACAAGTAAGCCACTCCAAGCCTGCCCGACCCACTTCCTTCCAATATTCCACTGGGATCTCATCTGGCCTAGTAGCCTTACCCCTGCTCATCTTTCTCATTACCCGCTCCACCTCTACACTCATAATATGCCTACAAAACCAAATATTTCTGACTCCCTGAATTCTCCAACTCACCTAGCACAATGTTTCTATCCCCTCCCTCGTTCAAGAGACTATGGAAGTACTCCTGCCATCTACGCCTGATACACGCCTCTTCCACCAGAACCTTACTATCTTCATCTTTGATGCATCGTTGTTGGTCCAGGTCCCGAGCCTTCCTCTCCTTAATCTTGGCTAACTTGAACAGCTTCTTGTCGCCTCTTTTGCCCCCAAGATCCTCGTACAATCACTCAAAAGCTGCAGTCTTAGCCGCCATGATTGCCAATTTTGCCTCTTTCCTTGCCTTCTTGTAACACTCCCTACATGTCCTTTTCTCCTCCTCGTATGTGCTTTCCACTAGCTTCAGATATGCCACTTTCTTAGCTTCCACTTTTCCTTGGACCTCCTCATTCCACCACCGGTCACCTTTGTGGTCTCCCGAATAAACCTTCATTACCCCTAGCACCTCTCTAGCAGTCTCCCTAATGCAGTTCGTTGTCGTGGTCCACATGCAACTCGCATCCCCACTACTCCTCCAGACCCCCATTGTCACGACCCTAAACCCGGACCCGGTCGTGATGGCACCTCTCGTGAAGACAAGGCCAGCCGACACACTCCCAATTCATTTTTAAGCAATTAAATAATAGAACTAAGCCTTAATCATGATAATAAATCCCCAAAATAAGGTAAATGATGCAGTTTGCGGAAAAAGACATAACCCGAAATCGGGGTGTCACCAGTCATGAGAATCTATAATAATACTACAAGTCTGAAAGAGCCTACTACACTATTACATAACTAAAATAGAAGGAAATAAGATAGAGGGAGAAGCACTGGGCTGCGAATCGCCGGGCAGCTACCTAGTGGATCTCCGAAATCTGCTGGACAGCTCTCAACCCTCGCAAGCAAGACATGATATGCTTGAATCTGCACACGGGGTGTAGGGAGTAAAGTGAGTACTCCAACTCAGTGAGTAATAATAATAAATGCAGACTGAGTAATAAGAAATCACGTAAAGGCACATCAACAAACTATAAAGAAGCAATAAAAGCCAGTAAAAACAATAAAATAGTGAAAAATAGGTAAAGTCACTTTAGTTCAGTTAAAACTTCTTTGGAATGCCCTTTTAACAGTTAAGCAAGTAAATTATAGGCAATTAGGAAAGATAAACACATCAAGAATAGCCCCTGGGCACAATACCAACAGAATCAGCCCCTCGGGCAACACATGGAACAATATCAGCCCCTCGAGCTATATCTCCCATCACAATGGGTACCCGCGCTCACTAGGGGTGTGTAGACTCAAATAGGGGCCCCTTATGGCCCAAGCGCAATATCAAGCCATCTCGTGGCATAATCACATAGGCTCTCGGCCTCATATCAACAAGTCACCTCGTGGCGTACAAATCTCAGGCCCTCGACCTCAAAATCATAATCAGTGTTTCCTCACAACATAGGCCCTCGGCCTTACTCAGTTAGTATCTCATAAGCCACTCGGCAATAGTAAAACACGATGCTCAGCCCAAAATATCATTTCAAATATCGTTTTAAGTGTTAAAGCAGAGTAAACATGGCTGAGTTATGAAAACAGTAGATTATAGCATGACTGAGTGCAAGTATAAAGTCAAAACAGTGAGGAAATATAAATAAAAATCCCCTAAGGGTTCAAATAGTTCGCACGAGGCCCAAGTATGTCATCCAGCCCAAAACATGATGATAGCAAATAGTTTTCAGTTAAATACGCGGTAAAACAATCATTCTGGATGGACTAAGTCACAATCCCCAAAAGTGTACGACCCCACGCTCGTCATCTAGCATGTGCGCCACCTCAATATAGCACAACGATGTGCAATCCAGGGTTTCATAACCTCGGGACAATATTTAAAATCATTACTCACCTCTACCCGGTCCAAATCTCTACCTTGCGATGCCCTTGCCCCTTGAATCGGCCTCTGGATGCTCCAAACCTAACAAAAATCAGTGCATAACCATCAAAATATGCTAAGGGAACAAAGTCCACTCGAAAGAAATTACAACATAAATCCCGAAATTGGCCAAACCCGACCTCCGGGCCCATGTCTCAGATTCTGGTAAAAATTACATCAATGGACTTCTTATCACTCCCCAAGTTCATTCATACCAAGAGCATTAAAATCCAACCACAAACGGCCCCTCAAATCCCAAATTCTAGGTCTCCAATTACAAGCCCTAGTTTCTTCAATATTAGGCTTAATTCCATGATTAATTAGGTAGAGTTCACATTAGAATCGAGTATTAAGTCCATAAATCTTACCTCCAAGTGTTCCCCTTGAATCCCTCTTAAATCCTCTTCAAAAAGCTCCAAAATACTCAAAATTGGTGGAAGTTAACCCCAAAATCGCGGACAAGATGACTATTTAAACATTCTACCCAGGCCTCCACACCTTCTTCCCGAATGCGGTCAACGCCTCGCATTCGCAAAGCACAATTAACTTTGACCAAATTTTCCTCTTACGCAAACGTAGCCAATCCTTGCAAACGCGGTGACTCCTCAACTACACCTTCGCGAACGCGCTCCCCTTCTTGCGAATGCGATGAACAACTCCACCTGAACCCCAGCTGCTCAACTTCCTCTACGCGAACGCGGCACAACCTCACGAACGTGATGCACAACGAACCCATCCCTTCGAAAATGCGGAGCCTCGCGTACGTGAAGGCTAAATCCTTAGCCTTAACAGTTAACCCTTCGAGAACATGAGGGCCTACTCGCGAACACGATGGTCATTTCTCTGCAACACTGAACAACAGTTTTCTGCATTTTTCCAAAACATGAAATGGTCCGATTGACCACCCGAAACTCACCCGAGGCCCCCGGGACCTCAACCAAACATGCCAACATATCCCATAACATCATTCAAACTTATTCCAACCTTCAGAACGCTCAAAACAACATCAAAACACCAAATTCGCATCGGATTCAAGCCTAAGAATTCCAAAATCTTTTAAATTACGCTTTTGATCAAAAACCCAACCAAACTACGTCCGAATGACCTGAAATTTTGCGCACACATCCCAAATGACACAATAGAACTGCTACAACTCCCCAAATTCCATTCCGACCCCTATATCAAAATCTCATCTATCAACCAGAAAATGCCAAAAATTCAATTTCGCCAATTCAAGCCTAAATCTACTCCGAACATCCAAAACACATTCCGATCACACTCCTAAGTCCCAAATCACCTTTTGAAGCTATCCGAACCATCGGAACTCACATTAGAACCCTCTAACACATAAGTCAACATCCGGTTGACCTATCCAACTTAAGCTTCCTCAAAAGAGACTAAGCGTCTCAAACCTTCTCAAAACCTTTCCGAACCTGAGCCAACCAACCCAATCACACATAGAACCAATAAATAAAGCAATAAGAAGCAAAAATGGGGAAAACAGAGCGATAACTCATGAGATAACTGGCCGGGTCGTCACACCCATCACCAACAACTTCTCCCCCAACTCCTGAGCATTAACCTGAGTCAAGGCTCCCCACTTAATCTTAGGATGGTCATACTGCTCTCTTCTTCCTTGTTCTCCTGACCTCCAGGTCCATTACCAAGAGCCTATGTTGCATCGACAGATACTCACTCGGTACAACCTTGCAATCAGTGCAAAGCCCCTATCACCCCTCCTAAGGAGAGATAATCAATCTGATTCCTGGCTACCTTACTACGGAAGGTCATCAAGTGTTCCTCCCTCTTGTGGAAACATGAATTAGCTAATACTAAGTCAAAAGCTTTAGCAAAATTCAAAAAAAAAGTACCACCTTCGTTCCTAACTCTGAAACCAGACCGACCATGCACGTCGTTATAACCCGTAGCAGTCACCCCAATATAGCCACTAAAGTCACCCCCTATGACGAGCTTCTCGATGTGTGGAATACCACGTGCAACCTCATCCAAATCATTCTAGAAGCACCTTTTGACCTCATTACCCAGGCCCACTTGAGGCGCGTAAGCGCTAACCACATTAAAAGTGACCCTATCAACCACTAACTTAATAGTCATTAACCTATCATTCACCCTCCTAACATCTACTACCATCTCCCTAAGATCCCTATCAACTAAAATACTTACCCAGTTCTTGCTCGCAACCCCTCGTGAATACCATAGCTTAAACCCTTTAACATCTTGAGCCCTCGTACCCTTCCATCTAGTCTCCTAGACACATGTTATATTAATGTACAACCATTTTTGCCAAGACAGACCTTCCACGAATGTGCTGAAAGTCCATTTTTTTTTAAAAAGATAATTTTATCTGTTTTTTCTATTTTGCCTTTGTATCCGGCCATTTTTGCGAGATAGCCTTAAAATCGTCCTTGGAAGTGCTGAAAGGCCATTTTTGTAAGAATAGTTACTTTGTCTGTTTTTGTTCGCTTTTTACAATTTTTGCCCTTCTATACGGCTAATTTGCCAAAGACAGCCTTAAACCTTCTATGGAAGTACTAAAAGGCTATTCTCCTAAAAATAGCCATCATTTCTAGTTTGGTCTGGTTGTATTTATCGAGATAGTCTTTTAACCTCTCTCGGGAGTAATGAATGGATGTTTTCGTAAAATTAACTATTTTATTTATTTTGTCTACTTTTTATCATTTTGTCCCTATGTTTGGCCCTTTTTTGAGACAGCCTTTAAAGCTCTCTCGGGAGCACTAAAGGGTTGTTTTTGTAATAATAGCTATTTTTCCTACTTTTTATCATTTCACCTTTTGTGTCCGATAATTTCAAAAAAAATGATAAAAAATATATTGAGTCCTAAATTGGTTTTTATAAAATTAAAGAAAAAATTGGAAGTTGCATATAGTTTAAGTAAGTCCTGGCCCCTTTTCTTTTTCTCAGGTTCACCATGAATTCTCAACAAAGAAGCAGTCAGAAAAGGGTAAGGGGCAAGACACCTCCTATATTCTTGATCAGAGATAAGACCCCGAGTAGTCTCAGTAATTGGTGGGCTAGTTTCGCCACATGGGAACAGAATCAAGTTTTTAAGCACCTTAAGTTCCTCATAAACATTATGGGAGTTAAGCCCAACAGAGATTTAAATGTTGAGTCCTTAGTGGGATTTTAGGATTCTGTGAACAATGCCTTCAAGTTCAAAGAGTGTGAATGATGCCAACACTGGAAAAATTAGGAGGGTTTACAAGATTGGGGAGAAACCTTGGTGGGGAAAAGCCTGCGGCTTCGAGAAAAGCTGGCGTGAACAATTTCTTGAAGAAGTTATGCCTCCGTCAGACTCCAATGGCCTGCTTGAACGAAGATTGGGTTCCATTGAAATATTTTTATGACAGATTTAGAGATATGAAAGGGTTTGAGAACTTATAGGGCTCAAAATTTGTCAACCAATTGAGTTATGACGCCTGGAGGGATTTGAGAATCTTCACATCTATGATATCATTTCTGGGAATCATGGTCTTTCCAGAGTGTGGTGGGCATCATAGTTCGATTGGTTGCGGTCATCTTATTTCTGCAAAATAGCGAGGATTATACCATTCTTCTCATGATCATAGGAGATATTTTTCGAGCTCTGACCCGCTACCAGGAGGGTAAAGATTACTTCGAGGGATGCAACATTCTGTTGCAGATGTGGTTCATAGAGCGCCTTTATCATCATCTAATAGTAGTAAATTTTAGTGATAATTTGTTGAACTACATTGGGTGTCACCCTGACAGGGCCGCAAATTGTAATCTTCTAGAGGGGCTGAGAGCCTGCCGAACATTACTTGGTTCATTGAATACTGATAGAATTACTTGGAACTATTATTGGTTCCCTTTCGCTAGGGTCATGCATATGTCAACATATTGCTCGTTCTTTATACTCATGGGTTTCAGAGGTTTCCAACCCTGTGCACCTCTCATGTCATGTGCCAGCTAGGGAGAGAGCAGAAGAGGCCCCAGGTTGAGGATATGCGTCCGTTTGTATGGGAATTCAAGGGAGAGGAACCTCCCAAAAGATTCATATGCACAACAAGTTTGGTTCGGTAGAAGGTGTTTTGACTTGGATGAGATGGTAGCCGATCGTGAACTTGGAGAGGTGAGCCTCGTGTATCTTGAGTGGTTTCACAATCAAGCGATCTCGGAGCAAAGTCCAGAAAGATCCATAATGAATGTGTTTGATTGGGAGGATGAGATTCGAAACAGAGTTGGGCTGGCTACGGAAGATATTAAAAGGGATTATGAATAAACCTTTGGAGCACTACAAGAAAACTCGGCATCATTAAAATGGATAGGGATCTACAGTATGATGCTTTCGAGAAAGAGAAAGCTTAGTGGGAACAAGAGAAGGAAGCAGTCAAGGCCTAGATTAGGCAAAAAAACAAAGTCACAATTGTTCAACAACAAGAAGAAAGAGAAGCCCAGTTCAAGGGGTCCGTGATCATGAGCGCAGAGGTTTTGCTCCATTAATCCAAGGTCTAAGGGATTAGTTAGAGGGAGTTGAGTCAAGTAAGAAGCGCCAGATCGTAGAGTTTGAAAT
The DNA here is from genome assembly GCF_000393655.2 of Nicotiana sylvestris. NCBI lineage: Eukaryota > Viridiplantae > Streptophyta > Magnoliopsida > Solanales > Solanaceae > Nicotiana > Nicotiana sylvestris. Next base: position 132,464,069 of record NC_091062.1, on the reverse strand, counting down.
AGAAATACATCAATACAAAAAGTGATTGATCGGTTAGAGGCGGAATCACAAAAAGTTCAGTGCCAGAGAGATATGGCCTTGGAGCATGAGCATGATGTGCTGGATCTTCCCCAAACTTGTAACGACCCGACCGGTTGTTTTGAGTATTTGCACTTCGCTCAGTTATTTGAGGGCATGAGTATCTTCGTATGGTGTATTATGACTTATGTGAATCGTCGGTTTTGGTTTTTAGGTTATTCGGAATTTGATTTGGAAGAATGATTCTCAACTAGAAGCTTTAATTTGAAAGGTTAGACCAAGTTTGACTTTTTAGTATTAGACCTCAGATTGGATTTCTGATGGTTCCGTTAGCTCTGCTTGGTATTTTGGACTTAGGAGCGTGTCTGGATTGTGATTTGGAGGTCCGCAATAGAATTTGGCCTGAAATTGCAAAAGTTTAAATTTTGGGAAGCTTAACCCGGAGTGGATTTTTTGATATCGGGGTCAGATACCGATTTTGGAAGTTGGAGCAGGTTCGTAATGTCAAATTTGACTTATGTGCAAAATTTGAGTTCAATCGGACGTGATTTGATAGGTTTCGGCATCGGTCGTGGAAGTTGAAGTTTCAAGTTCATTGATTTTTAAATCGAGGTGTGATTCATCATTTTGATGTTGTTATGTGTGTTTTGAAGCCTCGAGTAGGTACGTGTAATGTTATGAAACTTGTTGGTATGTTTGGATGTGGTCCCGAGGGGCTCAGGCGTGTTTCAAATGCATTTTGGGCTATTTTTCCTTTATTTTGCACTGTTGTGTTCTGCTGGTTTCCTGGTGTCTTAGTCCTTCATCGCGTTCACATAACAAGTGTCGCGAACACGTGGTTTATTTTTATGACAGTAGCATTTATTCTTCGCTTTCACAAATATATGTTACGCCCCATGTTTTTGTACGTGAACATATTTCGTAAGTCAATTGATGTAAGCTCGGAAATGAGATCTTCTTTAAAGTATATAAAGTGATTTAATGTTGTCACACCCCATACTTCAGACGTCACTGTCATTATAGGATTATCTAATGTAAACTCAAAAAGGATGAAATCCTTCTACAAGGATAAGAAAGGTTTACTGAAGTCTTAAGTTAAGATAAATATGAGACTTATTAATCATGATTTAAATGATTTTAAAGTCATCATATGACTATATATGATGTTTGGAAATGAAATATAAAGTTTGGGAAAAATCGGATATAAGTTGCGGAAAAACCGACAAAGGATTTGCTTGTAATGAAGTGTTTTGAGCAATACATTCTATGTGTTATATGAAGTCTTTTTGGGACATATTATATACCAAAATGAAGGTCATTGAACCTAGTTTCCAATGGTCCAAACCATTTATTCATACGACATTAGGGTAGAGAAATATGAATTTATAAATTAGGGTCGCCAAGTCACGTCGACGCACTTCGGAGAAATTGGCAGTTTTATAGGCCAGGTTGCGATGCAATTTTCTCCCAATCTATTGAGAGTTACATGGAGATATTTATATGGAATTAAATTCCTATGTGTCTAGTTTCCAACGCTGCAAACCGTTTGTCAATATGATATTGGATTAGAGAGATACAAGAGTCCGAAGTTGCACCGCTCAAGCTGCCAAGCAGGCAGCTTACCCACCTGCTTGGAGAATTGAGGCGGTGGGAGTGTAAGTTATCGTATCCCTTGTATATCTCGTCATTATACACAGAACACTTACCCCAAAACACTCTCAATGCTCTCTAAGAGCTTATCTAAGATTCCAAGAACCAAACTAAAGGGAAATCAACTCACATCATCATTAAAGGTGTTAAAGACTACAAGAGAATGCTTCTATGATGTTGTAATGTGATTGAGGGCTATTGTGAGCTAAGTTGAGATAGGGTGTCGAGTTTTAGATGCTTTCCAAGGTATTTATAACATCTTCTTGATTTTGCCTAAGACTAATCTTGTGTTGGTTGTGTTGTTTGAGTGAAAAATCATAAGATAGCACTTGAAAGAACATGAGATATGGTTGTCTCTTTGGTTGGGCTGTTTTGTGGATAAATATATGGTTTGTGGTGGCTGAAAATTGTGAGAAATAATTTGATAATGTTGTGGATGCTATTGTTAAGCTTTTCTAGGTGTTAATTAAGTTTATTGAAGAAGAAACGATGAAAAATATGTGATTTCCTGGGACGCTGCATTTTATGCCCGCAGGTCCTAAAAGAAAGGTTGACAATTCTCCCAGTAGGCTCAGCTCAGCGAAAGGTGTTGGTGCAGTCCACTTACTCCGGAGTTTCCTATTTGATTAGTATGATTTGGACATGTATTGACTGGTATGGCGGGGCCCTATCCAGACCTTTATGATGTTTATGTACTCTTAGAGGCTTGTAGACAGATGTCAGGTATGTAGATACTTGTATGGCCTTGTCGGCCTATGTTTTGAGTTTACAAATGATCATGTCAGCCTTATAGGATCGTATGTAACATGTATATGTTTCTATATCATGTTAGGTCATCCTATGTCTAGTATTCTCTTATGTTTTATTCTGATTATCTCATGACGGCCCTTTTGGTCCATTTACCAATGATAGTATGATAAGAAAGATATGTTATGTCGGTACTCAGTTGAGTAAGGTACCGGGTGCCCGTCGTGGCCCTTCGATTTGGGTCGTGACAAAAGTGGTATCATAGTAGTTCTATCCTATGGAGTCTACAATCCGTGTCTAGTAGAGTCTTGTTTATGGGTGTGTCGTGCACCACACTTATAAGCAGAAGGCTACAGGGCATTTAGGACTGTCACTCTTTCTGCTTACTCTAGATCGTGTGGTAGAGCTTAGTTGTAAGAATTCAATTTTCTAAACTCTATCTTATCATAATACGACAATTCTTACATCCAGAAAGATGGTTTGTAAGAGATATAGCTATGTAAGAGTTGAGTAAAAGGAACTCGACTTTTTGCATCATGCTTATGATGGATAAATATGAGGTATTCAGCAGAACATGTGTGTACTAAAACGTGTAAGCTTCTTGACAAGGAACCTTAAGGTAAGAATATCTATCCACCCATATGGTGAAAAGTAATGAGAGATTCGGAAGGCAGATACAAGTTTCAACAAGTAAAAGAAGCAAGGTGAAGGAGGGTACGAGGCGCCCAGTTAATGAAGATTTTCAATATTCACAATTCAGGAAGAGGAATATAAGACTTTTGATTTACCTTCAAAAATAACAGAGGTATGTACAATTGGCCACACCCATCTCAGTTATGCCCTATGGGGGGTAACAGAAGTAGTATAAGAGAAAGAATGACATTAGGATCTGGCAGGGGTTAGAGTAACCCAAAATGGTGGCTGGATTGTTTGTGTTAGTTGACATTTCTAAAGGATATTGCAAATGTGCCAATAAGATCTACTTGTGAGACACCTAGATGGCACACTCTAAAATAGTACAGCCAGATATGAATACTACAAAGATAGGCACTAAAAGCCTTTAAGGGATAAATATTACCTTAGTATGGCTCCTGTACTTAATAGAGAAAGAATATTAGGCAACCTGAAGAGCCAGTGGATGGAACAAGGGGAGCTAAAAGCAAAAGAATATCTTACTAAAGTTCTCAGAATAAAGTGATAGATAGAAATGTTAGCAGGGAAATAAGAAGAGAGTTAATGAACCATTATGAGTAAGATGTGATACATGGGTAACAATGGTAGAAAAAAATGATAGTATTACAGTGTCTATAGTCAAGGGAACGAAAAGACAAGAGGTGATAGGCCTTGAGGCAATAAAAGAGTATAAGCCATAAAGTCATATCTCCATTTCAAAAAAATGAGTTGGTGACTCCAACGTGATTACCAGAAGGAAAAGTTAGATCCCCCGGAATAATAGAAATCAGTATGGGCTAGTGAACAAGATAAGCTGACATGAATTAGGGACCGAATGATTTGATAATAGTCGACATCAAGAGAATTTCAAAGATTACTTTCCGTCGATAATAGAATGGACAATAGAAGAATAACCTTTAAAGGTCATTCAAGAAGATGCTTCCCTAAAATGAGCACTGTAAGTAAAGTTAAGCTTAAGGGACTAAGTATGCTCGTTTCACTAGGTGTCACTCTTGTGAGTAAGGAATTCAATTATCCTTGGTACAAAAGGGTTACCGCAAGGTGAGTAAGAGTCCATGAAGATGTGAAAAGACTCCAAAAATTAAGATGTAATTATGGAATAGTAAAGAAAGAATGCGGTAAAAAGGTGAAAGGAATGAGATTGCATCTATTCAGATCCTACAGATTTGATACGACTCCAGAACATTATGCAAGCATGACGCAGGGGAGAGGCAATAAGGGTTCCAACACAAGATGTTATTGACAAATAAGTGCAAATGAACACTTAATACATAAGGAGCCAGTGCGAGAGGTAAGTTAAGACTAGTTAAGAAAATAAGGAAGTAGGCTTCAACTTAAGCATAGTGACATAAAGAAGAAATGGTCTTGTAACAATAGTATCACAACAACATTGTATGCACTCTATAAAAAAGTAGCACCTATGATGGCTAATGAACAGGAAGAAGAAAAAAATCAAAAGGTGATATTCAAGATCATATGGGTTACATGGAATTCCAACATATGAGGGCACTAATATGAGCCAAGTATTCATGCAACAAGTGGCAGAATGACTAGGACAAGCTATTGCTTACATTTAAAGATAACTGAGAAGGTACGAAAGGAAAACTATGATGCTACCAAGTAAAGGAAGGTTTTGAGTAGTATGAATCGATATGTGTAGGTCACATGCTAAAGTATCGTGTAGCGACACGGTTTTAGGTAGATAGGAGTAACGATGTGAAAAGGTGAGTGAGAAGGTGATGAGAATAGGTAAGTCCTTAAGATTAAGCCCATCAAAACAAGAGAGTCGATGGTTTCCATAAGCTATAGAAAGCTCGGTACAGTCTGAATGAACTTAGAGGAGACTAAGAATAGGGGCAATTGGAAGAGATGAAATGTTGCCCTTGTAGTAGAATAAAGGTGTAATTGTGATAAATAAGAGGATGACGTTTGAGCCTTCAATTGAGTAATGATTTAAAGAAAATGGATTTCATGGTTGGCATAGTATTAGAATACCCCCATAAGATGAATCACGTTGGGATGATATGAAGTACGGTTATTGAAGTATAGTATCCACCGTAGGTGGATCAGGAAAATCACTTCAGATGTTCCCCAATGAGACATGAGCCCTAGTGACAATGTATTACATCAGAGACGATGGTTGGAGCTACTGAAAAACTATGATTTTGATATTTTATACAATCTAGGGAAGGCGAATGTAGTAGTCAACGCCCTTAGCCGTACATATATGGGTAGCCTATCATATTTACAGCCAAAGAAGAGTGAGATAGCTTGTGAGATTCATCAGCTAGCTAATCTTGGAATTCGATTACTAGATTTAGGTGGTACCAGAGTTACTATTCAGGACATGGCAACATCCTCTTTAGTAACTAAAATGAAGGAATGCCAGTATGAAGATCATGTGCTAGCTCATTACCGAGATACAACCCCTCAAAAGGAGAAGACACCATTTGAGGTTACAGGAGAGGGAGCCCTCAGATATCAGGGTCGATTATGTGTTCCTAATGTGGCAGGGTTGTCGCACCCCCTTTTTTCCCTTCGCGGAGAGAAGTCCCAGTTTCGACATTCATAGGGGTAATAACTCGTTTCCTTTTGGGATTTGGGTATTTTGAAGAGTCGCCACCTAACGGATTATGGTGTGTTAGGGCACCTAGAGCAATTAACTCTTAGACTAGTTTGCATTAACAGTGATTTAGGGTAAGGGCTCGAAATAACCTTGAGGGGAAGGTGTTAGGCACCCCTCTCGGTCCACAATGGTGGGTCCCGACCGAACTTGTACTTATGTGAATTAGTCCTTTTAACAAATAAATAATCTAAACTCATACTTGCAAATAAAGGCGTGTTTTGGTATTTTTTTAAGTACATGCGTTATTCAAGTAACGAAAAGAAAAGACTAGAATAAGTTACACATATATAAAGGAAAGTAAAATTTATTTAAACGACGGGAGTTGGGAAAGAGGGATCTTAGGTTGGTTAGCCTACAGGATCATACCCACACAATGCCCGGTAAACACTCCTCAACGAAGGGCTACACGTGACATTAGCGCGTAGTCATCATATTCCTTACTACCCAATTCCCTCCCTTGGTCATAGCCTAAAGCGTTCTAGCAACCTTGAAAGATATCGTATGTGTGCACTACTCGTCCCTTCCTCTGGCCCTGGAGATATCTAGGACCTCTAATTTTAGGTAGTTCTAGACCATCCTAAAGTTTTAAAGGATAAAAGTCTAGGCGTCAATCAAAACAACTAGGACTGCACTTAAAGGAGGAACAAATAAAGGCTCACATTTTACCTCCACAATCATAACAAACAAATGCACGTCTCAAACAACAGTTTCAAGTATTTAAGATAAAACCCTAAAACATGATATCTACGTGAGCAAAAAGTATACAGCATTGAATTAGGATTGAAGTGTCAAAGACCGACAGATTTTAGACCTGTGAATGTGAGCAGTTTTAAAGCACAGTTTTATAGTCACAGAGTTTTAATTGCCCTATAGGCTTGCCTAGGCGTAATAGTGATGTCCTATGAGCATGATATCTATATTGATTAGGAATGTAGTAAAACAGTGATCAATTTTAAACGGACAACTTGAGATCTATAGACATACTTTCTAATGGTATTGATTTAAGGCAATGTTTGAAAACTTATTAAAGAAGCGACAGATTAATTGACTAATCCAATTCAGAATAAACAAACGTTAATTAAACTACTTTTCTAATTTAGATGGTTTTAAGTTCTATAGGAATGATTTCTATTAGAGCTGATTTTGATTCCTACAGGCATGTTATCTAAGTATTAAAAGTTGACTTTAACCCTATAGGCATGATCTCTATTATTAAAGCCACTTAAATCCTATAAACATGGTTTCTAATTATGTGAAGTAAAGCATGCAGAATTTATTTTAAACCAAAGCAGATCCTATAGGCATGTTATCTAACAGATCATATTTTGAATCAAAATAGACCCTATAGGCATGTTATCTACCCAATTTACCCACAATACACAACTACCCACCCTTTTTCACTAATCATCCCAATGTTTGTTTACAATAATCATTACAGACCAAGAAATAAATATGAATTACATAAATACATAGAAGCTAAGCTATAGGGAGCCTGAAGAAGGCCCAAAACAATCATGGTGTACCAAGCCTTCACTGATCTGAAATACCCAAAGTTCCATAGCCCAATTCATGTCTAGGTGTGTCAGAGTTCCCTAAGGATCTCGAGGATCTCGGGCAGTGCTCATACCCAGACTTTCCTAAAGCAAAGGCTGATTATGTGCAGTGTGGAAGTGTCAGTCCTGATATGCCTATGTTCAGAGATATCGCAAGGGTCTCAAGGCAGTACACATATCAGGGGGCAAGAACTTAGCAATCTAAGAGTAAGGTGATAGTGCATAATGATTTGAAAGAGTTAGGTAAATAGTATAAAGAAGGCCTTAGGAAAAGAGTTTTCGGAAACTTGTACTGGTTTGAGTGGAAAATAGTTTGAGAAAACATAAAGAATATGTTGGGATCAGAGAGCAAGTCATAGAACATACAGTTTCAGAACAGATTTCACACAAGGGAAAGGGGTAGGGGAAAACCTAGAATGCACCTTAGTGATGGGCAAATAAATACACATATTGTAGTTGCAAAGTTAAGTTGAGAACACATAGGTCTTAGACACAAACAGGATCTCATGGGTGAAGTACAGCAAGTTAAACTTGGATGTACAAACTAGACAAACACTTCATGAAGCATTCAAGCTTTTAGAAATACTAATCATATACAAAACAAGCATAATCTAGACATGCTGGATGAGACAGCAAACACAAAATGTAGCTTAGACATACTAGTGAACAAGTTATCCAAAGCAGTATTGGCATGCTAAACAATGCACTAGTTATAGCTTCTAACATAACAGATTTAAACATGTTGTGTGATACAGTAATCTAGGCATGTTGAATGCATAATGAATAGAGTAGCAACAAGAACTGGAATTTACCACTAATGAACTGTAGCAACCAAGAAACACATAGTTTTTTGGAATGTGAATTGAATCAGGACATACCAGTTAAAGAGATAATACAGAGTATAGAGCAGAGATGGTGCAACCATGAACACTACATCCTTCATGAATAACCACTCAATAATTCCATGATTTCCATATACCCATAGAGTGTAATACATCCTGTATCCAGGAATTCCCTTACTCGAGTCATCCTCGATCTCAACCTCTGAAAGTCATAGCTAATTCTCCAGTATACCTCAAACTGAAACCAATACAACACATAACTGCGCAATCAACCCGTCAATAGCAGACTCCCCCACTTGGCTCAAAGCTAAGGATTAAAGCATATGATAACTTACACCCCATACTCTATTGCTTCCCAAAATCTCACACTGAAATTCAACTAAATCTTTCATTAGTTCATGTAACACAAACCATGTAATATCTCAAATCATCTGCAAATCTCAAATTCACCTTGTAACAGTCAAGCCAACTCTCATAAATGATCCAAACTCAAATTGCAACACATATAATTCACTGGTAAAAGAGAACTCGCTACAAAACAACATAAGGATAACACAAACCTCAGGACACTCCGCAGAAGATAACCCACCTGCTTTGTCTCGAACGGGCATCTCTCTATACATTTCCACAGTTACCACTAATATGCAATCACTTAATCTTCCTGAGTCTGAACTCATATCACGACATGAAAATCTACTTCACTCCACAACTAAACAACATAAAAGGTTTTTCAACACACCCATAACTCGAGACTATACGTCAAATCAAGACGGAAATCAAGCACCCAATTTACATCTCAATAAAACTCTTTTCGTCAAATCCAATCTATATGAAAACATCCCGCAGTCATATCATACTCATCACATAGTCATCCAATCACAATTCCACTAATAGGGACACTACCGGACATATAGGTCCAAAAGCACGTGCTCACATAATAAACATCTTTGTGCTCAGGCTATAGTCAAAACCCGACCTCAAGTCCTCCAGTATGGCCCATCATCAACACACAGAAATCACATCTCGCACCTCACCCAGGGAATCACAAGCTATCGATGCACAGCTGATACCGAGCTCTCATGTGTGCATACGAATGCATGGAAGGAATTCAAAGGATTACGCTTCAAGCTGAATTGATGCCGCACGATAAGGAAAGAAATATGGGAAGTATATCTTTATTCCGTGTAGTCTCTCGAAGATTGGTATGGACGTCATCATACCGATCCGCAAGACTCTACTAGACACTTGCTCATGACTTGTAGAACTTATGAACCTAGAGCTCTTATACCAATCTGTCACGACCCAAAATCCACTAGTCGTGATGGCACCTAAATCAACCTGTTAGGTAAGCCAATTAACAATTATCCATTTCTAATTAAATTAATAAAACAATTAAATGGAAGAAATTATTAGAAACTTATATATTTCCCAAGGACTGGTAGTACAAATCATGAGCTTCTAAGAATAGAGTTTACCAAGCTGATATGAAGAAAATACATATTTTGTTTGAGAAGTAATAAATAGAGTTTTATAATTCTAAGCTACCATGAACAAGAGGCAGCTACAACAGGAACACATGTACATCTTCAAATCTAGCTCCTATCGAACGCAACAACCTCAACAGCCAACATCTGCACGCAATGTGCAGAAGTGTAGTATCAGTACAACCGACCCCATGTACTAGTAAGTAACACACCTAACCTTAGGTTGAAAGTAGTGACAAGCTGGAATATGGTCGGGTCCAACACCAATAGCCAACAACAATTCATAACAATGTAGATCATATAAATAAGGAAGTAACTCAGAAATAAAATTCTCAAATTTTTCACAATTTACCGAAAATAGTTCCATTTTTCAAGAATAACAGTGAAAACCTAAATCCTTTACCAAAATCATCAAAAATATGAGATAGCTAGAAAACTATATTTTTTCCAAAAAAAAATCCTTTTTACAATAAATAATATGTTTCATTTTCTTTCCAGATAGCAAGTATGAAATACCTCTCTATGCCCACATATCAATGTGTGTAAGAAGTCATGAATGACGTGATACCATACAACATGAGGAAAAATGCATCTCTATGCTTGTATGTCATCTATGCATGCCAATACCATCTATCTCACAGATGAATCATGTACTTACACTCCCAGGGTACTCAATCTCACTGTCTCACACTTTCCACTCATCATGCTCAACCACTCGGTACTGTAGATGGCCCATACAGCCTAAGGATGATCCATCTCGGAACATATACATTACTGACCATCAGTCACTCAGTACTGAGAAAGGCCAATACGGCCCCATGGAGAAGATCCATCTCCAGGTAAACAAATGCTTCAGATAAGATCCATGTCCAGGGAAGATCCATCCCTCAATATAATCAACCACACTCACTGGGGGTGTGTATAGACTCCGCGGAGGGGGGGAGGGGCTTCAGCCCAAGCGCTATCATAAGCTAGATCAAGGCATAAATCAATATAACATGTTGCGGCGTGCAACCCGATCCCATAATTGTCACTCATAATCAGGCTCTCAACCTCACTCAACCATCAATTTCTCTAGTCTCACTTACAGGCTCACAATATCATGAAACTATCCCGACAACAATGATATGATGTATCGATAAACAACAACTAAGACTGAGATATGATATGAATGCAAGAATATGACTGAGTAAAAAATATAAAAGAAATCAGTGAGATGACAGCAAGAAACGACCACTATGGGTCCTAACAGTACCAGCATAAAGCCTAAACATGATATCTAGCATAATTTACCGCTCAATTACTTATCACATGGTGAAAACATAGATATCAACAAAATAGGGCCACTAAATAGTGCCATGAAAACAACGGAGTCACAATTCACAAGGTGCATGCCCACACGCCTGTCACCTAGCACGTGCGTCACTTCATCATCAATAACATAGCACATAATTCGGGGTTTTATATCCTCAACACTAAGTTTAGAAGAGTTACTTACCTTGAACAAGCCAAATCCAATACCCAGCAAACCAAACGATGCTCCAAAAATACCATCACGCACGTAGCGACCTCCGAACGGCTCAAAACTAGACAAAAGCAACTCAAATACATCAAACAAAGCCCAAGGAAACAATTCCAAATGATAAAGATCGATTCCTAAATCAAATCCCAAATCCGGCCAAAAATCACACCCGGGCCCACGCCTTGGAACCCGACAAAACTCACAAAATCCGACAATCCATTCAATTACGAGTCCAACAATACTAGTTTCACTCAATTCCGACTCTAAATCGATGTTCAAAACTCAAAAATTCATATTATGAAACTTTAGGCCACAACCCCCAATTTCCTCTTTAAAATTCATCAACCAAACGCTAAAATCAAAGATAGATTCATGGAATATAATCAAAACCGAGTAAAGAACACTTACCCCAATTCATATGGTGAAAATTGCTTCAAGAATCGCTTTAATCTGAGCTCCTTAGCTCTAAAAATGTAAAAATGGTCGAAACCCTCGAAATAGAGTATTTTATACTTCTACCCAGACATTCTCTTTCACGAATGCGGGAACACCACCGCGTTCATGATGAACAAAAATATCAGTCACCAAAAATTCTCTACACGTTCGCGACACCAGCATCGCGAACGCGATATACACCGAATATAGAACTACATGAATGCAGCGCAAGCCTCGCGAATGCGATGAAGAGAAGTCCTCAAGCCCAACTCATACCTCAATTCATATGAACGCGATCACCCATATGTGAATGCGAATAAGTCTTTCCCCAACACTATGCGATTGCGGAACTATATTGTCACGACCCAAATTGAAGGGCCACGACGGGCACTTGGTAGCTTACTCAATCGAGTACCAACGTAACATATCTTTCTTATCGTATTATCATTGATAAATGGACCAAAAGGGCCATTATGAGATAATCAGAATAAACATAAGGAAATACTAGACATAGGATGACCCAACATGGTATAGAAACTTATACATATGACATACGGGCCTATAAGACTGACATGATCATTTGTAAACTCAAAACATAGGCCGGCAAGGCCATACAAGTATTTATATACCTGACATCTGTCTACAAGCCTCTAAGAGTACATAAACATCATAAAAGTCGAGACAGGGCCCTGCCATACCGGTCAATAAATGTCTAAATTATACTGATCAAATAGGCAACTTCGGAGCAAGTGGAGTGCACCAACACCTTTCGCTGAGTTAAGCCTACTAGGAGAACTATCAACCTGTCTTTCAGGACCTGGGGCATGAAATGCAGCGTCCCCGGTAAAAGGGACGTTAGTACAAATAATGTACCGAGTATTTAAGGAATTAAAAGTAGTATATAAAAGACATGACAGAAATATGGAGTTAGTACTCAACTTGTAAGTCTGAGTAGCTCTGTGAATCATAAAACATTTATAATGTCATGCAAGCATGTAAATTTCATATCATGCATAAGTATACACGTACATATCATCATCAAGCCTCTGAGGGCATCCCATCATATCATCTCGGCCTCTGTGGGCAAAATCATCAATGTATACCAATTGATTAGGTGGTGGTGCGTATATAACGCCATAACCTTTTCCCATACCCTATATACATATACTATATGCGTATATAATGCCATCTGGTAATGGGTCAATATAATGTATATGAATGCAATGCATAATGAAGTAAGTCAATAAGATCTCTTAAAATGTCATGAGACCCATGAACAGATGATATGATAGTAGTACATATGGGATATCAAGAACATAGGCAACCCTAGTACTTCTAAGACTAGAATTATTTGTGAAGCTTACATGCTTGCTCGTTTCATTGTATCATATGGATCATGCCTAAAGGAAATAAGGGATAGCCTTAACATACCTGTATGATATCTTCCTTAGTACTCAACCAAGCTCAATATACCGTCTTGCATCTACAACAAGTGAAATGATATTGCCGTTAACATATAATGTCGTACCATCGTATTTGGGAAGTCGTATGGCTTAAGGAAAATCGGGCAGAACCTCCCCTATTTTTAATTCATCCCAAAGACCACTAAGGGTCATCAACAGCCCAACAACAACAAATATAACCAACAATAGCAACAACAACAATGTAATCCAATATGAGTTTCTCCGATTATCTTAACAATCATATGGAGCGGCAAACTCGTTTTTACTCATAACAAGATATGAATTGAATCCAACTCTTATTTCATAAAATAGTTTACAACCTTAAGAACATCATACTTATATGTACCATATTATTTCTAGTTTAAAACATCCACAAAATGCCTTCCAAAACAGCCCCATAGGTCTAGCACCTTAATTTTTACCCTCAATCACATGTTTTTCATCTTTTCTTCTTCAATCAACTTAATTAACACCTAGAAAAGTTTAACAACAGCAGCCACAACATTATCAAATTATTTTTCACAATTTCCAGCCACCACAAACCATATATTTATCCATAAAACAACCCAACCGAAGAGACAACCGTATCTCATGTTCTTTCAAGTGCTATCTTATGATTTTTCACTCAAACAACACAACCAACACAAGATTAGCCTTAGACACAATTAAGAAGATGTTATAAATACCTTGGAAAGCATATACAACTCGAAACCCTATCTCAACTTAGCTCACAATAGACCTCAATCACATCACAACATCATAGAAGCATTCTCTTGTAGTCTTTAACACCTTTGATGATGATTTGAGTTGATTTCCCTTTAGTTTGGTTCTTGGGATTTTGGACCAGCTCTTAGAGAGCATTGAGAGTGTTTTGGTGTAAGTTTTCTATGTATAATGACGAGATATATAAGGGATAAGATAACTTATAAGCCCACCGCCTCAATTCTCCAAGCAGTTGGGTAAGTTTCCTGCTTGGCAGCTTGAGCGGTGCAACTTCGGACTCTTGTATCTCTCTAATCTGATATTGTATTGACAAACGATTTGCAGCGTTGGAAACAAGACACATATAGATTTAATTCCATATAAATATCTCCATGTAACTCTCAATAGATTGGGAGAAAATTGCATCGCAACCTGGCCTATAAAACTGCCAGTTTCTCCGAAGTGCGGCGACGTGACTTGGCGACCCTAATTTATAAATTCATATTTCTCTACCCCGATGTTGTATGAATAAATGGTTTGGACAATTGGAAACTAGGTTCAATGACCTTCATTTTGGTATATAATATGTCCCAAAAAGACTTCATATAACACATAGAATGTATTGCTCAAAACACTTCATTACAAGGCAAATCTTTAGTCAGTTTTTCCGCAACTTAAATCCGATTTTTCTCAAACTTTATATTTCATATACAAACATCATATATATTTATATTATGACTTTAAACTCATTTAATTCATGATTAACAAGTCTCTTATTTATCTTAAGTTACTTAAGACTTCAGTAAACCTTTCTTATCCTTGTAGAAGGATTTCATCCTTTTTGAGTTTATATTAATTAATCCTATAATGACAGTGACGTCTAAAGCACAGGGTGTAACAACATTAAATAAATTTATATAATTTTAAAGAATATCTCATTTCTGAGCTTACATCAATTGACTTACGAAATACTTTCACGTACAAAAACATGGGGCGTAACATCATTTCCCCCTTTGGAACATTCGTCCTCGAATGTTGACTGATGTGCTTATCAGTCTCATAAACTATAGCTCTTGTGAATACTTTGAACTTTTCCTTACCATATAGGCAATTGTTTTGTGAATAAATTCAAAGACCAGAGCATTCCCCCCTTTAGGCCTCTTCTCACATCACAACTTGTGATCGGAATTCTTCCAATCCCGTAACTTTGACTACCTTCTGTGATGCAGCATGTGTGACTCTGTCCTTTTATGTGTGGATCTTCTCTCTCTTTTTTTGTTCCAACTTTTTGCCAATCTCTTCACCTCACTTTGTGAACATATATAGAACTATGACAAGATGTCCCTTGTAGCATATATAGGTGTACTGAAGTTCTTTGCTGGTACTTTGCCGAACTTACAACTATTGGTATATTTTGTTTCCTAGCCTTGGTTATCTATCCTTATGTCTTTAGTTCATCTAAGTAGGTCATAACGTATAACACTTACTTAGGTTTTTTATTACCGAGGTTTGCTATACAACTCTTGGTTACCCACTCACTACTTAACCCATAACCTGCTGGCGCAACCCTTGTTGATACCCAATTTTTCCTCATATATTTTTTAAATACATATGTATACTTTCAAATAGAACTTATGCAGTAATTAGCATGCATAAGCATTTTTATAATTTTTCTATAATTTTAAAAGATCCAAACCAATTTATTTCTCTTCTTTTATTTATAAAATATCCAATAAATATCCTTCAAATTTCTTTTGTGATGATTTAGTCATTTAAATTCATTATTTATGCCATCATAATTATTTAAATATTTTGGTGCATTTTATATAATTGCATTTACATTTTTAGGCTAAATTGCACATCTTTGCAATAATAGCTCATGTTAACGTATAATTACATTATTTATGCATAAAATAGTATTTTATATTTTTAAAATGTTAAAAAACTATTTTTAAATAATTTTAGTGTACAATTTTTTTTTGTACTCATTTATTAGTTTTCTAAATTATTTAGTTATTAAAATTGACTATTTAAAATCTGGCCCTATTTTTATTCAATTCTGATCCAAATACCCAGTCCAATTTTAAAACCTAGCCTATTAACTAGCCCCAAATTCCTTATAAACCAGCCCATGCCCAATTCCCCACCTGCCCCAACCCGATACCGGGTCAAATCCTGGTCGTTGATCATTTTGATCATCGGTCCAGGGTCCCCCTTTCCAAAATTAAATCAAACGACCCCCAAACCCTAGTCATTTCTCACATACGCCCGCCCTTGAATCCCCTCCTCTCTGGTTCTCTCTAAAACCTAACTCTAATCTCCAATCGCCGTCACCCAAAACCAAGCCATAATCCTTTAATCCCTATCGATCTATGGCATCCTATGACTGTACGAAGCCTATACTTGTCTCTTATCCCCTTGGTTATTTGATTATGTGGTCTTGTGGAAGGAACTCAAAGCGATTTGGTTCATATCTCGTTCAAATCTCTTCAAGGGTTCGTTCATGGTTTTCGAGTGATTCCTACTGAAATCCCACGGTTCAAATCTCTGGTTCAAACCAGGTTTTCTTTACCCCTCCCTTTTCTCCTCAAAAGCCTAATCTTTGGACATGAATCAGTCCGATCCTTATAGATTTGGAAGGGTTCTGAGTTTGTCCATGACTTTGCTTTAAAGATATCTTGTTTCTTTACTGTCAGCAGATTTTAACACTATATCTTGGTTTCTTTGCTATCTACTGTTTGAATCTCTGCTTAATTGAAAACATTTTCGAGTTCCTGTGGTTTTTCTGTAATTTTCTCTCATTCCTCTACTACTGACCGATTTTAAGCAATATAATGCTTCAAGTTTTTGACTTTTATGACTAGGGTTTCCCGAATTTTCTCTCTCAAAAAATGTTTAATGATTTTTGAGTCTTTAATCTTCTGTTTCTTGTGTGTTTTGACCGATTTCATGAAGATTGCTTTAACCCTAATTTGTTTATGCTAAAAGCCCTAATTTTTCAACATTATTGTTTGGATTTTGAGTTTGTCTAGATTACTTGGGTACTGATTTTGTCCTATGCTTTGATTTCTGTGATTCTTCTTAGCCTAATTCGATGTCTTTTGATCCTAATCTTCCTCTACTGATGTTGTTGGTTTGACTCTTCTACTGATTCTATTGTGTATGTTCATTTTTTAACCTATTCATAGTAAACCTATACTTTTTTTCTTAAATTAATGATTGACTTGGATTCTTGATTTATCAGTTTGTTTTGTTAAGATCTATTCCTGACTATTTCCTTATTTGCAATCCTGAGCCGCTTTCTTACCTTGTTTGATTAATTGTGATATTTACTGATTCTTTACCAATCATTTCCTTAATTAAAACTCAGTCTATTTACCCCTAATTACTCGTTTGATTCTATTTCCTTAAATGTGTTCTGCCTTTCCCGTTGGTTGATTACCCTTAATTAAGGGAAAATTATACTATCTGATGTATAATTTATTATGTGGCTTCCTTAATTGCTGAAGGGTTGATTCCTTTTACCTTATTTTTCTTATTCTTAACTGCTATATATGCTCTCCTTACTCCTCACTTCTAGACAAGGGACGATAGTTCATCTATACTCTCACACTCTCAAAGCTCTATTCTCTTCTGTTACTTGTCATTCTTACTAATCCAGCCGGCTGTAAGCCAAGGCTGGCTACTTGTACCATCTCTGCTCTATACTCTGTATTATCTCCTTAGCTGGTATGTCCTAATTCAATTCAGATTCCAAAAAACTATGTGTTTCTTGGTTGCTGCAGTTCATTAGTGGTAAATTCCAGTTCTAGTTGCTACTCTATTCAATATGCAGTCAGCATGCCTAGATTACTGTATCACACACCATGTTTAAATCTGTTATGTTAGAAGCTATAACTAGTACATTGTTTAGCATGCCAATACTGCTTTGGATAACTTGTTCACTAGTATGTCTAAACTATATTTTGTGTTTACTGTCTCAACCAACATGTCTAGATTCTGCTTGTTTTGTATATGACTAGTATTTCTAAAACCTTGAATGCTTCATGAAGTGTTTATCTAGTTTGTACATCTAAGTTTAACTTGATCTACTTCACCCATGAGATCCTGTTTGTGTCTAAGGCCTATGTGTTCTCAACTTAACTTTGCAACTACAATATGTGTATTTGTTTGCCATCACTAAGGTGCATTCTAGGTGTTCCCCCTACCTCTTTCCCTTGTGTGAAGTCTGTTCTGAAACTGTATGTTCTGTGACTTGCTCTCTGATCCCAACATATTCTTTGTGTTTTCTCAAACTATTTTCCACTCAAACTAGTACAGGTTTTCAGAAAACTCTTTTCCTAAGACCTTCTTTATACTATTTACCTAACTCTTTCAGATAATTATACACTCTCACCTTACTCTTAGATTGCTAAGTTCTGCCCCTCTAATATGTGTAATGCCTTGAGACCCTTGAGATCTCTATGTACTATGGCATATCAGGGCTGGCACTTCCACACTGAATATATCAGTCTTTGTTTCAGGAAAGTCTGGGTGTGTGCCTGGGATCCTTGAGATCCTTAGGGAACTCTGACACACCTAGACATGAATTGTGCTATGGAACTTTGGGTATTTGAGATCAGTAAAGGCTTGGTATTTGAGTCTGTAATGATTATTGTAAACAAACATTGGGGTGATTTGTGAAAAAGGGTGGGTAGTTTTGTATTGTGGGTAAATTGGGTAGATAACATGCCTATAGGGTCTATTTTGATTCAAAATACGATCTGTTAGATAACATGCCTATAGGATCTGCTTTGGTTTAAAATAAATTCTGCATGCTTTACTTTCACACAATTAGAAACCATGTCTATAGGATCTAAATGGCTTTAATTATAGAGATCATGCCTATAGGGTTAAAGTCAGCTTTTAATACTTAGATACCATGCCTATATGAATCAAAATTTGTTCTAATAGAAATCATACCTATAGAACGTAAAATCAGTTTAGTTAGAAAAGCAGTTTAATTTACGTTTGTTATTCTGAATTAGATTAGTCAATTAATCTGTCGCTTCTTTAATAAGTTTTCAAACACTGCCTTAAATTAATACCGTTAGAAAGCATGTCTATAGATCTCAAG
This sequence comes from Nicotiana sylvestris, assembly GCF_000393655.2. Lineage (NCBI taxonomy): Eukaryota > Viridiplantae > Streptophyta > Magnoliopsida > Solanales > Solanaceae > Nicotiana > Nicotiana sylvestris. The sequence continues at coordinate 132,445,218 of NC_091062.1, read as the reverse complement.
TTGCCCGTTTAAAATTGATCATTGTTTTACTGCATTCCTAATCAATATAGATATCATTCTCATAGGAAATCACTATTACGCCTAGGCAAGCCTGTAGGGCGATTAAAACTCTGTGACTATAAAACTACGCTTTAAAACTGCTCGCATTCATAGGTCTAAAATTAGTATGTCTTTGACACTTCAGTCCTAATTTAATGCTCTATACTTTCTGCTTACTTAGATATCATGTTTTAGGGTTTTCTCTTAAATACTTGAAACTCTTGTTTGAGATGTGCACTTGTTTGTTATGATTGTGGAGGTAAAATGTGAGCCTTTATTTGTTCCTCCTTTAAGTGCAGTCCTAATTATTTTGATTGACGCCTAGACTTTTATCCTTTAAAACATTAGGATAGTCTAGAACTACCTAAAATTAGAGGTCCTAAATACCTCCATGGCCACGAGGAAGGGACGGGTAGTGCACGCATAGGATATCTTTCAAGGTTGCTAGAACGTTTTTGGCTATGACCAAGGGAGGGAATTGGGTAGTAAGGAATATGATGACTACGCGCTAATGTCACGTGTAGCCCCTCGTTGAGGAGTGTTTACCAGGCATTGTGTGGGTATTATTGTAGGCTAACCAACCTAGGATCCATCTTTCCCAACTCCCGTTGTTTAAATAAATTTTACTTTCCTTTATATATGTGTCACTTGTTCAAGGCTTTTCCTTTCGTTACTTGAATCATGCATGTGCTTAAAAAAATATCAAAACATGCCTTTATTTGCAAGTATGTGTTTAGACTATTTATTTGTTAAAAGGACTAATTCACATAAGTATAAGTTTGGCCAGGACCCACCGTAGTGGACCGAGAGGGGTGCCTAACACCTTCCCTTCAAGGTTATTTCGAGCCCTTACTCTAAATCACTGGTAATGCAAACTAGTCTAAGAGTTAATTGCTCTAGGTGCCCTAACGTACCATAATCCATTAGGTGGCGAATCTTCAAATACCCAAATCCGAAAAGGAAATGAGTTATTACCCCCATGAATGTCGAAACCCGTACTTCTCTCCGCGATGGGAAAAAAGGGGGCGCTACAGGATGTCGACTCTGCTGGGGATTTTTGTAGGCTCTTACCATAACGAACTTATCTTTTGTGAATTAGTCAAAGCATGCTTTATCCCGTGTACCCTTTCCCCTTATCTGAATTTAACTGCTTTCAAGCATTTATGATTTCTTTATTTCTTCTAAAACTGACTTGTCTCCTTGTTTTCTTTTTCCGTAACTATCTTTCAATTATTTAAATATTGTATTTACTTTTTCCTACATGCAAATACTTGACTACATGCTATTTATTACTGCATATCATACTCCACATTATATTCCACTCATGCATATTAAATCTTATAGCAACGCTTGATGAGTGGTTGCGCTCTTCCCATTTATTACCCTTAAATTCGGAAAGACTTATTTGCGGTAAAACTAGTCGATCAGCGGTGCAGTCGACGGTTCCGTGCCTTCCCCCCTCAAGTTGTCCATTTGAGGGCACCAGTCTAAACCCCCGTAGTAACCTTACTCTGATTAAAATTGTGCATGCATCATGGTCAAACCTAGTCGGACTAATATGTTGTCCACATAATAATCCTTTAAGACGAGCCTTATCCAAAAGTCCACCATGGTTTCCATAATCCCAACGGACACAACCACGTTCTGTGCATTAATTTGGAGAACTAAATGCCAATATGCTAATCATGAATGTATAAATAGTCGAGTCTGGTGGGGAAGAAGGGCCTAACCTTTTTGTTTTGCAAACAATGAGGCATGAGGTCCCCAGATTCGGTATGGTTAGCAACATTCCACTATTGCTGCTAGATTGGTGGGAGGACCTTTCCTCAAGTGACAAGAAACATGTAAGAAAGTACCTAGGTAATTTGCCTTCCCTGCTAGACATTCAGCCAAACAACAGGTTGATCAAGGCTTCCACTTTGTTCTGGGACAGTGAAAGGTCTGTGTTCCGTTTTGGCGACATAGAAATGACTCCACTCCTAGAGGAAATTGGGGGACTTGCGGGATTGACCTAGGATAGCCCTAGGCTATTGGTATCAGAGAGCCGTACTGGTAATGGGTTCCTAAAGATGATGGGGTTGAAGAAAAATGCTGACTTGCGATGCTTGGAGAAGTCCTATATACCCTTCGAATACCTGTACGAGAGATAGAGCCATAACAAGTCCTACCGTACCTTTCACGATGAGCTCTCTATCACTTCTCTATGACACATCCACCGCAGAGTATTCGTGTTCATCGTATGCTTCTTGGGCTTGATAGTATTCCCGATGAAAAGGGAAAGAATCCACACTAGGTGGCACTGCAAGATCATTGTGGAAAAGAACACCATTGAGCCAGATAGGTATCATGCGAGGTGTGAACCTTTCTACCTAGCATGGTTAGAGGACAATCTGAAGGGGATGGTGATGCCCGGAACTGGTCGAGGGAATAGGATCATAGACGAAAAAGTTGAGGCTCAAGTCAAATACAATAGGCTGCGCAAGAGGGTCCATGACTCTGAGAATGAGCCCCGGGAAATACACGAGAAAAACATGAGATTAATCAATGAGTGGAAAGAGATGGCTATCACTTCCAACAGAAAGTTGGAATATCTGGAGCAAGGATTAGTGGAGCTGGAGGGTAAAGTCATAAAGAGGGTTGAGGATTGCCAGAATGCTGAAGTAAGTGAAGGAGGACATCTGGCTAGAGCCTACTTGTTGCTGGGTCTGTGCAAGCTGGGGAACATGTATGATAGAGTCAAGAAGATCGAATCTGGGGAAGGTCCTTTCGGGACTAAGTAGGCTAGATTTATTTGCTTTCCTAAATGTAATAAGGCCAAGTGCCAGTAGTGATTTACTTTCTATTGTCTTAGTGTTGTTTTGGGATTCGTCTATTTTTACATTATGAAATAAAGTATTTACTGGCATCTAAAATTCTCCAAATCTACTTGTCTCTAGACCTACCTCAGGCACAACGAGGCTCCCAAATTAGGACACGAATTTACATTCCCGCAATATGTGTTTAAATACTACAAATATTTCAGAATCCTTACTGACTTGTCTACCTTTTTGTTTTTCTTTATTCTTTATTCCTATCCCCTAAGGTTGGTTCCCTCATACTGGCCTCATCAGTATATCACACCAGATCTAGAGGCCCTCTACCTCCTCCTCCTCCAAGCAATACAAAAGATAGAGGAAAAGCAGAAATTGACGACTTAAGTGGTATCTGAAAGGAGAATATTAAGAACGTAGAAACTTCAGATGGACGTAGTAACCTGACACCGAATGATCTAGTCTTGAGGTTGGAACAAAAGATAGTAGAGCTACAACGAGAGCTCGAGCAGGTCTACAACTTGGCAAACTTATCACTCACCCTAAATGTCCCTGACATCAACCAACAAAACACAAAGAACCCAGCACCTCCCAAAGCACACAAAACCAACACCCACAAAATCCTCATGCACCGAATCAATATGCAACCCCACCCCAAAATCTCAATCCCTTACCAGTACCAACTCCACCACAATATCACTATCAATCGATTCAGTACCCACCAAACGCCACTTATAACACTTCCCAAAACACATCAAAACCCATTCCCGATCCTCAAAACTCAACCAATGACCATCATTACACCCAAGTCCCCGGCACCCATCACAGCAACCCTATATACGTAGAAACCGTACCTCACTCTATCGAACCAATCTCCTATACACCGAATTCTCCGAGAAGGACCTGCTCATTAAGAACATGGCTGAAGAACTCAAGAAGTTGACGAGTTGAGTTTAGGGTATCGAAGGCGGCAAAGGAATAAAAGGGTTGAACTATGAAGACCTATGCATACATCCAGACATAGAACTGCCAGAGGGATACAAACCTCCCAAGTTTGAGATATTTGACAGCACAGGTGATCCTAGGGTCCATCTGAGGACCTATTGCGACAAGCTTGTCGGGGTCGGGAAGGAAGAAAAGATCCGAATGAAACTATTTATGAGAAGTCTTACTGGAGATGCTTTGTCTTGGTACATCAACCAGGATCCCAAGAAATGGTCTAATTGGGTGAATATGACATCGGATATCATGGACCGGTTCAAGTTCAATACAGAGAATGCACCTGATATTTTCTACATCCAAAATCTTAAGAAGAAATCCACCGAAACCTTCTGCGAGTATGCTACTCGTTGGAGGTCGGATGCGGCCAAGGTCAGACCATCTTTGGACAAGGAACATATGAACAAGTTCTTCATCAGAGCACATGATCCGCAGTATTATGAAAGATTGATGGTCATTGAAAACCATAAGTTCTCTGATATCATCAAGCTTGGGGAAAGAATTGAGGAAGGCATCAAAAACAGGATGGTAAAATTTTTTGAGCCATTACAGGCGATAAACAAGGCATTACAATCAGGCGGCATATCAAGAAGAGAGATGTTGGGGCAGTAATGGTGGCCCAGGGTCCAAAATCTGTACTTACCTATCAAACACCTCCACCCACATATCAAACACCTCCACCCACATATCAAACACCTTCGCCCACATACCAAGCATCACCATCTATATATCAGCCTTCATATCCTAGATATTCCCAACCAGCCACTATCTATCACACCTATAACTCCCAACCATCCCATTTCGAATCACCTCCAACTCGCCAAAACTTTCCAAGAACAAGACCCAATTTTGACCGCAAGCCACCCAGACAATACACCCCCATTGCTGAACCCATCGACCAACTGTATGAAAAGTTGAAAGCCACTGGTTATATCACCCCCATTCCTGCTGTGGCATTAGAAAATTCATCCCAATGGGTCAATTCGAACAAAACTTGTGCGTACCATTCCGGTATGAAGGGGTAGACCACTGATGAGTTCCGAACATTGAAGAATAAGATTCAAATGTTAATTGACAACAAGGTCATACAAGCTAAGGAAGCTGCACCTAATGTTCGCAACAACCCCCTCCCTGATCATAGAGGCGGTGGGGTACATGTGATAGAGACGAACGAAGAGTGGGAACCTGAGGGGTCGATTGGCTTATTCGAGAAGGCGATGACTTTAAAGTTTTAGTCACACTTAATCCTATTGTGGTATAGACTCAGTCACCAATCGAGGTCGAGGTAGCTGCACCGGTTCCATTTGAGGTAGAGGTAGCTCCACCTACGGCCACCCCTGCTCCATTTGAAGTATAAGTGGTCACACCTTTCACAGTGACAATGTCAACCACACCTATTTTTGACTCAAAAGCAATACCTTGAGATTACGTTGCCTAATCTCGGCGAAAGGGAAAGGCAAAAATCGAGGAATTCGATGTTGCACAAAGAATGACTAGGACTGGAAAAGTCTACACGTCTGAACATTTGGGAGAACCAAACAAGGATGCCACTACCAGATAGCTTGTCATTGAAACATGGCCAGATGACCTATGGAGGAAAGTACAAGCAAAGGAGTATTCTCTCATCGATCATTTGAACAAAACCCCAGCTCAGATATCCATCCTGTCACTGTTGCAAAACTCAGCGCATAAGAATGCTTTAATGAAAGTATTGAGTGAAACTTATGTACCCAATAACATCACCGGCGGAGATATGGCCAATATGGTACGACAAGTACTGGAAAGTCATAAAATCTTCTTCCACGAAGATGAGCAACCACCTGAAGGATTGAATCACAATTGAGCACTACATATTACAGTACAATTTGAAGACAAATTCATCGCCATGGTTTTGGTTGATGGAGGTTCGAGCCTCAATATTTGTCCGTTAGACACCCTAAAAAGGTTGGACACAACTTTTCATGAAATATGGGTAGGAAGCATGAACATGAAAGCTTTCGATGGGTCTCAAAGGGCCATGATCGGGGAAATTTACCTTTGTTTGCAGATGGGTCCAACTTGGTTCGACATCGAGTTTCAGGTGCTCGACATACCGGCCTCATATAATCTTTTGTTAGGCCTACCATGGATCCATGCCGCTGGGGAAGTGCCTTCCACACTACATCAAGCCGTGAAGTTTTAATGGAATCGTTAGGAGGTGATCATTCATGGATATGGGTAACCCCATTTACACCAGTCAAACCATCCCGGTCATTGGACACAGGAGAAGTCTAGGAAGGGAAACCTATCATCATATTAAATGCGTCAATGCCGTCAAGAAAGATAAATGGTGGAGCAGTAAAATAGAAAGCATATTGGCTTGGTCTGGGTATGAGCCCGATAAACGGATGGGAAAGAATCTCTATGGTTTCAATAAACCAATACGACTGAAGGGTCATGGTAATACCTTTGGTCTCGGATATCAGTACACATGGCAAGAATACAATGATTGGTCACCTCTATGGCACGGACCGTATTACCCTCTTGAGAAACCAGTGCCACGTCTAGATCAAGTTTTTCACCAAGCTGATACAATACAGGGATCTGCAGAAGAGGAAGCATTAGCTGGGTTAAAGAATCTGTTCTTGGAGGATGAAGATATGGACTGCAGTGCCATAATTGAGGAGGAGGAAGAAGAAGGCCTCACTATTCAGACTTTAAAGAAGGGAGTTGTTCTCAGGAACTAGACCGCCACACCGTCCCGGGACCGCCAAGTCCCTGGGTAGCTTGACAGATTTTATTTCTATAGCCATTCTAGGCATTTAAGATTTTCAGTAATTTTGATTTAAAGACTTGCTTGATTCAAAATAAGTGCTCGATTCATCGAGCCGCAGTTGTCTGGATGTTGTTTAATTTTAATCAAATGAATTTGCTCTTTATTATTCATTACTATTTTCTACACTTTTCTTTCTACAACGTTATTATTACTTTTCCTGATGAACCGGTGACCGTGACATGTAATAAGGCAACGCAACATGAGAATAGTGATTCAGATGAAGAAGATGAGATACCCGAGGAAGTTGTCAGGGAAGTTGAAAACTTTGAGAATAAGCCTAAGTCCAATCTGAAAAAACCCGAAGTAGTAAACTTGGGGGACTTGCATCAGCATTCACTTGTCACCAACATAGAAGGAAGAGTATACCCATTTCTTAAAAGAATATGAGGACATTTTCGCATGGTCATATGATGATATGATCGGTTTGAGCACGTCCATAGTAGCTCAAAAGTTGCCTACTAGTCCCATATGTCCGCCGGTGAAGCAGAAACTCAAAAAATTCAAGCCAGATATGAGCCTGAAAATCAAGGAGGAGGTTACCAAGCAGATCAAAGCCAAAGTCCTCAGGGTTGTTGAATACCCTACCTGGTTAGCTAACATTGTGCTAGTATCTGAAGGGGATGGTGATGCCCGGAACTGGTCGAGGGAATAGGATCATAGACGAAAAAGTTGAGGCTCAAGTCAAATACAATAGGCTGCGCAAGAGGGTCCATGACTCTGAGAATGAGCCCCGGGAAATACACGAGAAAAACATGAGATTAATCAATGAGTGGAAAGAGATGGCTATCACTTCCAACAGAAAGTTGGAATATCTGGAGCAAGGATTAGTGGAGCTGGAGGGTAAAGTCATAAAGAGGGTTGAGGATTGCCAGAATGCTGAAGTAAGTGAAGGAGGACATCTGGCTAGAGCCTACTTGTTGCTGGGTCTGTGCAAGCTGGGGAACCTGTATGATAGAGTCAAGAAGATCGAATCTGGGGAAGGTCCTTTCGGGACTAAGTAGGCTAGATTTATTTGCTTTCCTAAATGTAATAAGGCCAAGTGCCAGTAGTGATTTACTTTCTATTGTCTTAGTGTTGTTTTGGGATTCGTCTATTTTTACATTATGAAATAAAGTATTTACTGGCATCTAAAATTCTCCAAATCTACTTGTCTCTAGACCTACCTCAGGCACAACGAGGCTCCCAAATTAGGACACGAATTTACATTCCCGCAATATGTGTTTAAATACTACAAATATTTCAGAATCCTTACTGACTTGTCTACCTTTTTGTTTTTCTTTATTCTTTATTCCTATCCCCTAAGGTTGGTTCCCTCATACTGGCCTCATCAGTATATCACACCAGATCTAGAGGCCCTCTACCTCCTCCTCCTCCAAGCAATACAAAAGATAGAGGAAAAGCAGAAATTGACGACTTAAGTGGTATCTGAAAGGAGAATATTAAGAACGTAGAAACTTCAGATGGACGTAGTAACCTGACACCGAATGATCTAGTCTTGAGGTTGGAACAAAAGATAGTAGAGCTACAACGAGAGCTCGAGCAGGTCTACAACTTGGCAAACTTATCACTCACCCTAAATGTCCCTGACATCAACCAACAAAACACAAAGAACCCAGCACCTCCCAAAGCACACAAAACCAACACCCACAAAATCCTCATGCACCGAATCAATATGCAACCCCACCCCAAAATCTCAATCCCTTACCAGTACCAACTCCACCACAATATCACTATCAATCGATTCAGTACCCACCAAACGCCACTTATAACACTTCCCAAAACACATCAAAACCCATTCCCGATCCTCAAAACTCAACCAATGACCATCATTACACCCAAGTCCCCGGCACCCATCACAGCAACCCTATATACGTAGAAACCGTACCTCACTCTATCGAACCAATCTCCTATACACTGAATTCTCCGAGAAGGATCTGCTCATTAAGAACATGGCTGAAGAACTCAAGAAGTTGACGAGTTGAGTTTAGGGTATCGAAGGCGGCAAAGGAATAAAAGGGTTGAACTATGAAGACCTATGCATACATCCAGACATAGAACTGCCAGAGGGATACAAACCTCCCAAGTTTGAGATATTTGACAGCACAGGTGATCCTAGGGTCCATCTGAGGACCTATTGCGACAAGCTTGTCGGGGTCGGGAAGGACGAAAATATCCGAATGAAACTATTTATGAGAAGTCTTACTGGAGATGCTTTGTCTTGGTACATCAACCAGGATCCCAAGAAATGGTCTAATTGGGTGAATATGACGTCGGATATCATGGACCGGTTCAAGTTCAATACAGAGAATGCACCTGATATTTTCTACATCCAAAATCTTAAGAAGAAATCCACCTAAACCTTCTGCGAGTATGCTACTCGTTGGAGGTCGGATGCGGCCAAGGTCAGACCATCTTTGGACAAGGAACATATGAACAAGTTCTTCATCAGAGCACATGATCCGCAGTATTATGAAAGATTGATGGTCATTGAAAACCATAAGTTCTCTGATATCATCAAGCTTGGGGAAAGAATTGAGGAAGGCATCAAAAACAGGATGGTAAAATTTTTTGAGCCATTACAGGCGATAAACAAGGCATTAAAATCAGGCGGCATATCAAGAAGAGAGATGTTGGGGCAGTAATGGTGGCCTAGGGCCCAAAATCTGTACTTACCTATCAAACACCTCCACCCACATATCAAACACCTCCACCCACATATCAAACACCTTCGCCCACATACCAAGCATCACCATCTATATATCAGCCTTCATATCCTAGATATTCCCAACCAGCCACTATCTATCACACCTATAACTCCCAACCATCCCATTTCCAATCACCTCCAACTCGCCAAAACTTTCCAAGACCAAGACCCAATTTTGACCGCAAGCCACCCAGACAATACACCCCCATTGCTGAACCCATCGACCAACTGTATGAAAAGTTGAAAGCCACTGGTTATATCACCCCCATTCCTGCTGTGGCATTAGAAAATCCATCCCAATGGGTCAATTCGAACAAAACTTGTGCGTACCATTCCGGTATGAAGGGGCAGACCACTGATGAGTGCCGAACATTGAAGAATAAGATTCAAATGTTAATCGACAACAAGGTCATACAAGCTAAGGAAGCTGCACCTAATGTTCGCAACAACCCCCTCCCTGATCATAGAGGCGGTGGGGTACATGTGATAGAGACGAACGAAGAGTGGGAACCTGAGGGGTCGATTGGCTTATTTGAGAAGGCGATGACTTTAAAGTTTTAGTCATACTTAATCCTATTGTGGTATAGACTCAGTCACCAATCGAGGTCGAGGTAGCTGCACCGGTTCCATTTGAGGTTGAGGTAGCTCCACCTACGGCCACCCCTGCTCCATTTGAAGTATAAGTGGTCACACCTTTCACAGTGACAATGTCAACCACACCTATTTTTGACTCAAAAGCAATACCTTGAGATTACGTTGCCTAAGCTCGGCGAAAGGGAAAGGAAAAATCGAGGAATCCGATGCTGCACAAAGAATGACTAGGACTGGAAAAGTCTACACGTCTGAACATTTGGGAGAACCAAACAAGGATGCCACTACCAGATAGCTTGTCATTGAAACATGGCCAGATGACCTATGGAGGAAAGTACAAGTAAAGGAGTATTCTGTCATCGATCATTTGAACAAAACCCCAGCTCAGATATCCATCCTGTCACTGTTGCAAAACTCAGCGCATAAGAATGCTTTAATGAAAGTACTGAGTGAAACTTATGTACCCAATAACATCACCGGCGGAGATATGGCCAATATGGTACGACAAGTACTAGAAAGTCATAAAATCTTCTTCCACGAAGATGAGCAACCACCTGAAGGATTGAATCACAATTGAGCACTACATATTACAGTACAATTTGAAGACAAATTCATCGCCAGGGTTTTGGTTGATGGAGGTTCGAGCCTCAATATTTGTCCGTTAGACACCCTAAAAAGGTTGGACACAACTTTTCATGAAATATGGGTAGGAAGCATGAACATGAAAGCTTTCGACGGGTCTCAAAGGGCCATGATCGGGGATATTAACCTTTGTTTGCAGATGGGTCCAACTTGGTTCGACATCGAGTTTCAGGTGCTCGACATACCGGCCTCATATAATCTTCTGTTAGGCTGACCATGGATCCATGCCGCTGGGGAAGTGCCTCCCACACTACATCAAGCCGTGAAGTTTGAATGGAATCGTTAGGAGGTGATCATTCATGGATATGGGTAACCCTATTTACACTAGTCAAACCATCCCGGTCATTGGACACAGGAGAAGGCTAGGAAGGGAAACCTATCATCATATTAAACGCGTCAATGCCGTCAAGAAAGATAAATGGTGGAGCAGTAAAATAGAAAACATATTGGCTTGGTCTGGGTATGAGCCCGATAAACGGATGGGAAAGAATCTCTAGGGTTTCAATAAACTAATACGACTGAAGGGTCATGGTAATACCTTTGGTCTCGGATATCAGTACACATGGAAAGAATACAATGATTGGTCACCTCTATGGCACGGACCGTATTACCCTCTTGAGAAACCAGTGCCACGTCTAGATCAAGTTTTTCACCAAGCTGATACAATACAGGGATCTGCAGAAGAGGAAGCATTAGCTGGGTTAAAGAATCTGTTCTTGGAGGATGAAGATATGGACTGCAGTGCCATAATTGAGGAGGAGGAAGAAGAAGGCCTCACTATTCAGACTTTAAAGAAGGGAGTTGTTCTCAGGAACTAGACCGCCACACCTTCCCGGGACCGCCAAGTCCCTGGGTAGCTTGACAGATTTTATTTCTATAGCCATTCTAGGCATTTAAGATTTTCAGTAATTTTGATTTAAAGACTTGCTTGATTCAAAATAAGTGCTCGATTCATCGAGCCGCAGTTGTCTGGATGTTGTTTAATTTTAATCAAATGAATTTGCTCTTTATTATTCATTACTATTTTCTACACTTTTCTTTCTACAACGTTATTATTACTTTTCCTGATGAACTGGTGACCGTGACATGTAATAAGGCAACGCAACATGAGAATAGTGATTCAGATGAAGAAGATGAGATACCCGAGGAAGTTGTCAGGGAAGTTGAAAACTTTGAGAATAAGCCTAAGTCCAATTTGAAAAAACCCGAAGTAGTAAACTTGGGGGACTCGCATCAGCATTCACTTGTCACCAACATAGAAGGAAGAGTATACCCATTTCTTAAAAGAATATGAGGACATTTTCGCATGGTCATATGATGATATGATCGGTTTGAGCACGTCCATAGTAGCTCACAAGTTGCCTACTAGTCCCATATGTCCGCCGGTGAAGCAGAAACTCAAAAAATTCAAGCCAGATATGAGCCTGAAAATCAAGGAGGAGGTTACCAAGCAGATCAAAGCCAAAGTCCTCAGGGTTGTTGAATACCCTACCTGGTTAGCTAACATTGTGCTAGTATCGAAGAAAGATGGGAAAGTCAGAGTATGCGTTAACTATCGAGATTTAAACAAAGCAAGTCCCAAGGACGACTTTCCACTAACAAACATACACATTTTGATAGACAACTGCGCCAAGCATGAACTCCAATCCTTTGTAGATTGCTTCGGGGATTATCACCAGATCTGGATGGAAGAAGATGCAGAGAAAATAGCTTTTATCATACCTTGGGGGGTATACTACTACAAGATGATGTCGTTTGGTCTATAGAATGCTGGGACTACCTATATGAGAGCCATGACAACCATCTTCCATGATATGATACACAAGGAGATAGAAGTGTACGTGGACGGCGTCATTATCAAATTCAAAAGGGCCGCAGATCACATAGCGGACTTGAGAAAATTCTTTGATAGGCTGAGGAGGTACAACTTAAAGCTGAACCCCGCAAAATGTGCATTCGAGGTTCCTGCAGGAAAAGTACTGGGATTCATTGTCAGTCATTGAGGGATCGAGTTGGATCCGTCTAAAGTCAAAGTCATTCAGGAGTTACCGCCACCTAGGAGTAAAAAGGACGTGATGAGCTTCCTAGGATGTCTCAATTCTATCAGTCTCTTCATAGCACAGTCCACAGTCATATGTGAACCTATTTTCAAGATGCTAAGGAAAGATGCCGAGACAAGTTGGACCTAGGATTGTCAGAAAGCTTTTGACAAGATCAAGGAGTACCTGTCCACACCACCAGCTCTGGTCCCACCAGAGCTGGGGCGGCCTTTGCTACTCTATCTATCTATATTAGATGGAGCCTCCAGATGTGTTCTAGGACAACATGACGAGACAGAGAGAAAGGAGCAAGCCATATATTACTTGAGTAAGAAGTTCATACCTTACGAAGTACGGTACTCTCTGCTGGAACGCACTTGTTGTGCTTTGACTTGGACAACTCAAAAATTGAGGCATTATTTCTTTGCCTATACTACATACCTCATATCCAGGATGGACCCTTTGAAGTATATATTTCAGAAGCCCATGCCGATTGGAAAGTGATCCAAATGGCATATATATTGAGTGAGTTTGATATTGTCTACGTAACTCAAAAGGCGGTCAAAGGACAAGCGTTGGCAGATCATCTTGCTAAAAATCCAGTGGGAGGAGAATACGAGCCATTGAAAACGTATTTTCCTGATGAAGATGTGTCGTTCGTAGGGGAAGACATTATCGAAGCATACGACGGTTGGAGGATGTTCTTTGACAGAGCTGCAAATTTCAAAGGAGTGGGCATTGGAGCAGTTTTGGTATCAAAAATGGGTCAACATTATCCGGTATCCACGCTAAACTCAGATTTCCCTGCACCAACAACATGGCAGAATATGAAGCCTGCATACTAGGACTCAACATGGCAGTCGGCATGAACATTCAGGAGCTACTGGTAATCGGTGATTCAGATTTGCTCGTGTACCTGGTACAAGGAGAGTGGGCCACCAAGAATTCCAAGATATTGCCATGTCTACACCATGTACAGGAATTGAGAAAGAGGTTCACAAAGATAGAATTCTGACATGTGCCCAGAATTCAGAATGAGTTTGCCGATGCATTGGCCACCTTGCCATCTATGATATAGCATCTGGATAGGAATTTTATTGATCCCATCCCAGTGAGGATTCATGATCAGCCGGCGTATTGTGCCCAAGTTGAAGAAGAAATAGATGGAAAAACTTGGTTCCGTGACATCAAAGAGTATTTGGCAAAAAGAGAATATCCAGAGCATGCAAACCACACTCAGAAACGCACACTCCGAAGAATGTCTAATCATTTCTTCCATAGCGGAGGAAATCTTTATAGAAGAACTCCTTATTTGGGACTGCTAAGATGTGTCGATGCAAAAGAAGCTTCTAAATTGCTTGAGGATATACTTGCTGGGACCGGTGGCCCGCACATGAATGGTTTTGTCTTGGCTAAGAAGATACTTAGGGTTGATTACTTTTGCATGACCATGGAGACAGATTGCATCCAGTATGTCCGCAAATGCTTCCAATGCCAGGTACACGCTGATATGATAAAAGTTTCGCCGATTGAGCTCAATGCAACAAGCTCACCTTGGCCTTTCACCGCCTGGGGAATGGATGTCATCGGTCCGATCGAGCCTACTGCTTCAAATGGGCACAAGTTTATTCTAGTGGCCATTGATTACTTCACAAAATGGGTAGAGACTGCATCTTACAAATCTATAACCAAGAAAGCCATCGCAGATTTTGTCAAAGATCATATTGTTTGACGATTCAGAGTTCCCGAGTCCATTGTTACTGATAACACCGCCAATCTCAGCAGTGATCTGATGAAAGCTATGTGTGAAACTTTTAAAATCAAGCACAAGAATTCCACAGCCTACAGACCTTAGATGAATGGAGTCGTAAAAGCTGCCAATAAAAACATCAAGAAGATACTAAGGAAGATAGTAGAAAACCACAAGCAATGGCACGAGAAGCTACCTTTTGCTTTATTAGGATACCGCACTACAGTTCGCACATCAACCGGGGCAACTCCCTACATGTTGGTTTATCGTACTGAGGCTGTCATTCCAGTTGTGGTAGAGATTTCTTCTTTAAGAATCATATAGGAAGTTGAACTCAGTGATGTAAAATGTATAATGATCCGCTATGAACAATTATCCCTCACAGATGGAAAAAGGATGAACGCAGTATGTCATGGTCATCTTTATCAGAATAGAATTTCCAGAGCTTTCAACAAATGGGTCAAATCAAGACAGTTCACACCAGCATAGTTGGTATTGAAGAAGATCTTCCCATATCTAGATGAAGCCAAAGGAAAATTCTTTCCCAACTGGCAAGGTCTGTACATGTTTCACATGGTACTGACAGGAGGAGCACTCATACTTGCAGAGATGGATGGAGAAATCTGGCAAAAACCAATCAACTCAGATGCAGTCAAAAGATACTATGCTTAGACTATTTACATTTCCTCATCTGATGTAATTGAACTACGCTTGACCTGATTTCTGTTTAAGAGGGGATACGTAGGCAGCCTTATAGGTTCGGTCATATCATAATAAAATTTTCATTTCCCCCCGATATAAGAAACTGGGGCAGAATTTTGAGGAGGACCCTCAAAATTCCGGAGCAAGTCCAGCCAACACCAATATATGTCAAACGGCCAGAAATCGGTTAAGAAACTGAGGCAGAATTTTGAGAAAGATTTTCAAAATTCCGGAAAAGGTTCAACAAGATCAGCGTTACAAAACTCGAAAAGGCCAGGCCTTTGCATGGGACCAGGCCTTGTCCTGCATACTTGCATGAAACTAATCCTTGCCTCTACACTTTCATGAGGCTAATCCTTGCCTCCATATTTGCATGAGGCTAATCCTTGCCTCCCCTATCTGTATGAGGCTAATCCCTGCCTCCATAATTGCATGAGGCTAATCCTTTCCTCCATATCTGCATGAGGCTAATCCCTGCCTCCAATCTGCATAAGGCTAATCCTTTCCTCCATACTTGCATGAGGCTAATCCTCGCCTCCATATCTGCATGAGGCTAATCCGTGCCTCCATATCTGCATGAGGCTAATCCTTGCCACTACATTCGCATGGGACTAGGCACTGTCCCCCTTTGCATATATATATTTCTCTATTTCTAGTACTACTTATTTGCTTTTCAATCGGGTTAAGCTTTGCCCTTCATTTCATGGGACTAATCATTGTCTTGGTAGCATCATATTATTGTACCTCATGGGCTGAAATATCACCAACCTATCCAAAGACGTCGTAGTCTAAAAGACATCATCCCCATAGCCGGAGGACACCATGCCATGGTCTGAGGATCCCTCAAATTTGCATATCATTATTGAAAGGCGTCATAGTTCGGAGGCACCATCTTCATGGCCCGAGAACATCATTTCATGGCCCGTGAATCCCTTATCATACGCTTCATGGCCTAGGACATCATGGTCCAAGGACGTCATCTTTAACCGTCCAAAGACAACCTTCATGGTCCAAAGAGAATCTATATCATGTTTAAGTTTTCACGCAAATACATGTCGGCAGCATCTTTCCATCTACAGGTGACCAACAAGCAACCACTATCCTAGAAGGAGCGACCTCGCTCCAGTTCCTTCAACTGTCTCAAACTTTAACTGCTCCCCATAGCCGCTCTTGCATCTCGTGTCCGTTCTTGCAATAACTTTATCAGTATATTCTGCCAATGAACCCAGAACTATACATGGCCTGATTCTTGTATGACCAGGGACGTGCAGGCAACTCAAGATCAGAGTCCGGCCTCTACCTTTCAAAACACTCCGTCCGGTCAAACTGGCCATCATTTCTTTACCTGAAAACTCTTTCATCCTTCCTAAGTAAAGAGAGGTAGATGTTGATACCCAATTTTTCCTCATATATTTTTTAAATACATATGTATACCTTAAATAGCACTTATCTAGTTATAATCATGCATAAGCATTTTTATAATATTCTATAATGTTAAAAGCTCCAAATCAATTTATTTCTCCTCTTTTATTTATAAAATATCCAATAATTATCCTTCAAATTACTTTTGTGATGATTTAGTCATTTAAATTCATTCTTTATGACATCATAATTATTTAAATATTTTGGTGTATTTTTTATAATTGCATTTACATTTTTAGGCTAAATTGCACATCTTTGCAATAATAGCCCATGTTAACGTATAATTATATTATTTATGCATAAAATGATTTTTTATATTTTTAATATGTTAAATAACTATTTTTAAATCATTTTAGTGTACAAATATATTTTTTGGTACTCATTTATTATTTTTATAAATTATTTAGTTATTAAAATTGGCTATTTAAAATCTGGCCCTATTTTTATTCAATTTTGATCCTAATACCCAGCCCAATTTTGAAACTTAGCCTATTAAATAGCCCCAAATTCCTTATAAACCAGCCCAGGCCCAATACCCTACCTGACCCAACCCGATACCCAGCCAAATCCTGGCCGTTGATCATTTTGGTCAACGGTCCAGGGTCCCCCTTTCCAAAAATAAACCAAACGACCCCCAAACCCTAGTTATTTCTCACATATGGTAGCCCTTGAATCCCCTCCTCTCTGGTTCTCTCTAAGACCTAACCCTAATCTCCAATCGTTCAAATCTCTTCAAGGGTTCGTCCATGGTTTGCGAGTGATACCTACTAAAATCCCATGGTTCAAATCTCGGGTTCAAACCTGGTTTTCTTTACCCCTCCCTTTTATCCTCAAAACCCTAATATTTGGACATGAATCCGACCGATATTTGTAAATTTGGAAGGGTTCTGAGTTTGTCCATGACTTTGCTTTAAAGATATCTTGTTTCTTTACAGTCAACCGATTTTAACACTATATCTTGGTTTCTTTGCTATCTACTATTTGAATCTCTGCATACTTGAAAATGTTTTCGATTTCCTATGGATTTTATTTAAGTTTCTCTTAGTCTTTCCTCTTCTACTGACGGATTTTAAGCACTATAATACATCAAGTTTTTGACTTCTATGTCTAGGGTTTCCCGAAATTTTCTTTGTCAAAAATCGTTTATTTATTTTTAAGTGTTTAATCTTCCGTTTCTTGTTAGTTTTGACTGATTTCACGAAGATTGCTTTAACCCTAATTTGTTTATGCTAAAAGCCCTAATTTTTTGACATTATTATTTTGGATTTTGAGTTTGTCTAGATTACCTGGGTACTAATTTTGTCCTATGCTTTGATTTCTGTGATTCTTCTTAGCCTAATTCGATGTCTTTTGATCCTAATGTGCCTCTACTGATGTTCTTGGTTTGACTCTTCTACTGATTCTATTGTCTATGTTCATTTTTCTTACCTATTCATGGTAAACCTATACTTTTTTCCTTAAATTAATGATTGACTTGGATTCTTGATTTATTAGTTTGTTTTGTTAATATCTATTCCTGACTATTTCCTTATTTGCAATCCTGAGCCGCTTTCTTACCTTGTTTGATTAATTGTGATATTTACTGATTCTTTACCAATCATTTCCTTAATTAAAACTCAGTCTATTTACCCCTAATTACTCGTTTGATTTTATTTCCTTAAATGTGTTCTGCCTTTCCCGTTGGTTGATTACCCTTAATTAAGGGAAAATTATACTAACTGATGTATAATTGAATCTATGGCTTCCTTAATTGCTGAAGGGTTGATTCCCTTTACCTTATTTTTCTTATTCTTAACCGCTATATATGCTCTCCTTACTCCTCACTTCTAGACAAGGGACGATAGTTCATCTATACCCTCACACTCTCAAAGTTGTATTATCTTCTGTTACTTGTCATTCTTACTAATCCAGCTGGCTGTAAGCCAAGGCGAGGTGTGAATTACTTCTTAGGATGTTGGTGTGTAAATGGGGCACAGGTCGTTTAGTCATTTTTGGCGATGCTATTGAGATTTGAGTAGAGTGGAAGACTCTCAATAATAGTTCTAATGAATTCAAGATTTAAGTGTGGCAATTGAAAATTTTGCGGATTTGTATATGGCCAAAATCTGAGAGTTACATTGGGTGGTGTCAAGACTCGCAATATTTCTATATCATTATGGATTTTACATTTCAGTATCAGGGAGGTAAATGAATAGCCTTAAATTCACAAGAGGTATTTTCAGAGTGGGTGTCTTGGTTGTGGTACTTTTGGATTTCTTAAGAGGGAATACAGCGGCCCTTAGGGCGGTGTGGTTTGTTGCTAGGATCTCTTGTGGCGAGCTATGGGTAAGAATCGTGATGTTCTGGCAAGGAGAAGTGTCACCTTGAGGGTAATTCGAAAGGAACTCGAAAAAATTAGGATAACTTGGTAGTAGGTTGGATCAGCATAGTAATGGATATAATCGGTTCCTTGGGTACTTATGATGTGGCTAGTCTCTACAGGTGTCTCGTTTTAATGCTCTTGGGTTTTTGGTGACCTTCCTGGCTTGGTTGAGTTAGAGAGATTTAGTTTTGATGGCTGGATTATGTGTAAATGGGTTTCGAAGAGTTCTCAATGGTTTCTACCACGGTTCAAGGAGTATATTTCCTACTGGCATGAGAAGCATGTGATGTATAGTAATTTTCTCCGAATGAAATCAAATGGGAAGTTCTTGGCTAATTGAGCATGCAGTTGCTTGTGACTCAGAGCGGATTATGAAGTTCTCATATTTTCATATGATGGCATGGTATATGTGGTGTGTTATGTGGGATCGAGATTTGCATGTCCAAGGTCACGAGCCAGTTTTGAAGGGAGGACTTGAATTCTTAGGCAGCATGGACGATTTTAGATGCTAGGTAAATGATATTACTATCTGGTATGGCTTGGTAAGAGTATACATTTCAGAAGGGGCAATGTGTTTTGATTTATAGATGCTTCATTGGTATTGCGGCACTCTCCTAGTTGACCGACTGTTGATATTCAAATTTTGCTATGTGGCACAGAAGAATTATAGAAGTATTCCTCGTCGGGTGATCGTGTATGAGAGATGTGTTAGACATCTGGGTGGTGGAGTTGGAATCAAATATGGTGATTCATGTGTTCTATGGATTTGGAGACTTCTCAAGAACAGATTATTTTGTGGACTGTGAAGTTGTGGCCGAAGCTAGCCGGATGATAGTATGTGTTATGATTCAGTCATTGTGGACTTTCATAGGGTTATTTATCTATTTGTGGGTGACAATAGGTTATTTGGATTCCATTGGTAGGCCCAATTAGGAAGTGTATTCTTCACCGAGCCGGATTGGTTGGCTCTACACTGCTATTGTTGAGGGATGTGCCATTCAGTTGTGTCACGACCCCAAAACCAACTCGGTTGTGATGGCGCCTATCATGGAACTAGGCCAGCCGACATAAACCCAAAACCAATCAATATTTTTATTCTTAGAATAAAATCAAAGCTATTTAACAATAAACCTGTAAAAAGTGTTTAAAACAAACAATCGTGCGGAGAGAAAGCCCGGCATCGGGTGTCACTAGTCATAAGCATCTGCTACCACTATCTCACAATATTAAGACCAACATGGCCGGGAAAATCACTAAATACAACTAAGGTAGAATGTGGAGGGAGGAAAGCAGGGTTGCGATCGGTAGGCAGCTACCTTGCTAACTCCGCTGAACCTGCCACTGAGTAATCAACACCCGCCACCGGGTTCAAAAATACCTGAATCTGCACACAAGGTGCAAGGAGTAATGTGAGTATGCCAACTCAGTAAGTAATAAAAGTAAATAGTGACTGAGCAGTAAGAAAACATGTAACCCACATTATAACACCACAATAAGTATAGTATGTTTCCAAAACAGTACATAAATCAAATCATCTCGTTAAAAAATTCAATTTCAGTAAAAATCCTTTGAAAATGTCTTTCAACAATTTTTCAAACGAAGTGATAAAATAGTGAGTAAAAATAGTGAACATAATTAGCCCCTCGGGCAACATAAATCACAAACAACCCCTCGGGCAAGACATGTATCATAAACCGCCTCTCGGGCATAACATCAATTAGAAGCAGCCCCTCGGACTACCTCACAGTCACTCATAATCATCCCCTCGGGCACAACATGAATCAAGATCAGCCCCTCGGGCAACATAATATCACTCACTCTAGGTACTCGCGCTCAGTGGGGGTGTTCAGACTCCGGAGGAGCTCCTACAGCCCAAGCGCTGTAACAAGCCATCTCGTGGCATAAATCAGTCAGGTCGGGCCTCATAACAACAAGCCACCTCATGGTATAAATTAATCAGGCCCTCGGCCTCATAATATCATGAATCAGTAACAACCTGCTGCGGCGTGCGACCCGATCCCATAATGTCCTCACAATATAGGCCCTCGACCTTACTCAATCAGAAACCTCTCAAGCCACTCAGGCTAACAGTAAAATAGGGTGTTCAGCCCAAAATATCATTTGTAGTATCAAAAAAAGTAAATAAGACTGAGTTAAGAAATCAGTAAAGCACAACATAACTGAGTATAGATATTAAATCAAAACAATGAGGAATAGTAGTAAAAAGCCCTTAAGGGTCCATATAGCTTGGCACGAGGCCCAAATATGGCATTCAGCCCAAAACATAATAATACTTTCCAAAGCATAATAGTATCAAATAATTTTCAGTCAAAATATGTGACTTAATAGTCGTACGGGACGAACCAAGTCACAATCCTCAACGGTGCATGCCCCCACGCTCGTCATCTAGCGTGTGTGTCACCTCAAAGTAGTAAAACGATGTGAAACCCAGGATTTCATACCCTCAGGACAAAATTTACAGTCATTACTTACCTAAAATCGGACAAATCTCTAACCTGTGATGCCCCTGCCTCTCGACTCGGCCTCAAATCGTCCCGAATCTATCCAAAATCAGAATCATATCATCAATACATGCTAAGGGAACAAAGCCCACGCGAAAATTATCAAATTAACTTTAAAATCCCGAAATTGGCCAAACCCGATCCCCGGGCCCATGTCTCAGAATCCAATAAAAATCACAACACTAGAATCTTTGTCCCCTCACAAGTCTGTACATACCAAAATTACCAAAATCTAACCTCAAACGACCCCTCAAATCCCCAATTTAAACTCTCCAATTTCAAGCCCTAATTCCCCAATTTCTTCTCAAATTTTCCCACTAATATCATGATTAATCAAGGGAATAATTGCTATAAACACAAGATACAAGGTCCAAGTAGCTTACCTCACTGAAAACACTTGATTCCCCCTTGAAATCACTGGTTGGAGCTCTAAGATCGACAAAAATGGTGAAATAATGACCAAAATTTGCGAAGGGGAGC
Source organism: Nicotiana sylvestris (assembly GCF_000393655.2). NCBI lineage: Eukaryota > Viridiplantae > Streptophyta > Magnoliopsida > Solanales > Solanaceae > Nicotiana > Nicotiana sylvestris. The sequence continues at coordinate 132,423,341 of NC_091062.1, read as the reverse complement.
TTATATACTTTCTACCCGAGGGATTCCGCACCTGCGATTCCATAGCGCACCTGCGCTTCTGCTTCTGCGGAAAATATTTGCTTCTGCGGATTTCACTTAATATCACAGCCCTCACATCTGCGATCGCCTTACTGCTCTTGCGGCATCGCAGATGCGGTTTACCAAGCCGCACTTATGGTCCTCCTCGCACCTGCGCCTCTTTCCCGCTCCTGTGGAGCTAGCACCTGCGGTCCCCAATCCGCAGGTGCGGATATGACAGAAGCAGCAGCACCAGCTGCAATTTCTCAGATTCAAACTTTCTGAAAATTATCTGAAATCATCCCGAGGCCCCCGGGACCTCAACCAAACATACGAACAAGTCACATATCACCATTCAAACTTATTCCAACCTTTGAAACACTCAAAAAAATATCAAAACATCAAATCACCCTCGGATTCAAGCCTAAGGATTTTCAAACTTCTGAATTCTACAAACGATGCCAAAACCTATCAAACCTCATCCGAATGACCTGAAATTTTGCACACACGTCACAAATGACACAACGGACCTACTCGAATTTCTGGAATTCCATTCTGACCCTGATACCAAGATTTCCACTACTGACCGGAAAATGCCAAATTTCCAATTCCACCAATACAAGCTTAATTCTACCATAGACCTCCAATTTACCTTCCGAACACGCTCCTAATTCCAAAATCACCCGATGGAGCTATCCAAATCATAAAAATCCAAATCTGAAATCAAATACTAAAAAGTCAAGGCAGAGCCAAACCATTCAAATTTAAAGCTTCAAGTTGAGAATCATCCTTCCATATCTATTCCAATTAACCTGAAAACCAAAATCGACGATTTGCATAAGTCGTAATACATCATACGGGGCTAGTCATGCCCGAGAACTAGCGAGCAAAGTGCAAATGCTCCAAAACGACCAGTCGGGTCGTTACATCCTCCCTCACTTAAACATATGTTTGTCCTCGAACATGCCCAGAGTTGTTTCAAAAGCCATCAAATTGCCATGTATCCTCACTATGCACATACCCGGGGGTGATCCCATATCACCCCATCCCATATAGGTCTGATAGCACAACATAACTGAAATTTCGCAATCCAACCAAGCCCATAAACCTTAGAACCAAATTTCTACTTCTGAAATTATCTATAAGATCAGAATCTCACATCTATACATTGAATAAGTCCGAACAAGCTGTATAAAACCATATCTGTACCCAAGATGTAATCACATGATATACCATATCACTCAACCACTCGTAGCGATAACTTCTAATCACAACAGCTATTCAAACAACCCAATACCGGTAATAAACCCTCATATCAAACAAGGCCTCATTCCAACACTTTCGTATACTGCCAATGATGAATAAAACACTCAGAAAGTCATAACCATTCCTCAGATCAACCAGTCATGGAGCTCTCTCTCCTTCGGCAAGAACCATAGTAAATTTCTAAACCGAATCTCGATATTATCCTTCCAACATGTTGAAATCGAACCCGATAGTATTCATTCAAGATCCCAATGACCTCATCTCATCCAATATGGCTACTCTAGTTGACATGACACATCGATGCAATCTAAAACCACAACCCATGCGACCCGCGCACCACTAAGCAACAGTCCAAATATGCTCAAATCATGAAAAAATGACTCAAATGAGAGAGTTGTACCGCAAGCTCACCGATACCACCACAACACAATGCTGAGAACCCATCACAAATCATAGAACCAGGACACACGAATCTAACCCGAAGGATCATACCTCCACATAACTTCACGGCAATGTGCGACCCTATCCAAATACTAGCCCACATGAAACACCTTATGTCACCATGCTCAAAATCAACTATCACGCACAGTTTAATGCCTAATACCAAAAATGAAATACCATAACCACAGAGAAGCAAATGACGCAATGTCATACCAGTCCGAAAGAACATCTCAAATGCGCAATCAATCATACAACACCCAAATACTCGTCTCAGTCAAATTCCGCTATAAAGCTCCAAATAAAACCCTATCACTTGTGCATAAAATCAACGATTCACAATTTCTCGCAACACAGAAAGGTAACTCATAGATCACTCCAGAATGCGGATAAGCTCAATGACAATCGAACGGCACATCCATCAACAATAGCAATTCGGAGTCAACCAAGTCGACTCTATGCAGAACACATTTCTGTACTGCCCTACTCATAAACCTCTTATCAAGGAGTTCCTAAAGCTGCTCCTCCAACTCCTTTAACTCCTCCAGTGCCATATGATACGGTGAAATAGAAATGGGCTGAGTTCCCGGCACCAATTCAATACCTAAATCAATAACCCTATCCGGCGACATGCCTGACAGGTCTGCAGGAAACACATTCAGAAAATTCCCTTACCACCAGAACTGAAACAATGGTAGGAGTCTCTGCATGGACACCCCTCTCACGACGTCCAAATAAGAAAGACAACCCTTCTCAACCATCCGATGGGTCTTCAAAAATGAAATCACTCCACTAGGTACATAATCTGTCGAACCTCGCCACTCAATCCATGGCATTTCCGGCATAGCCAATGTCACCATCTTAGTGTGACAGTCCAGAATAGCACGACACGGAGACAACCAATCTATACCCAATATCACATCAAAATCCACCATACTAAGCAACAAAGGATCCATTCGGGTCTCCTAATCCCCGATAATCACCACACAGGCCAATACATGTGGTCTACAACCACGACATAACCTGTTTATGAGAACTCCCAGTCTCCAAATCCATAAAGCACACGAATCACCATATTTGATCCCAACTCCACCGCCTGTACATCTAACGCAACTCTAATACTCGATCATCCCACGAGGGATACTCCTATAATCTTTCTGTGCTACCAAGCAAACTCGAATATCAGCAGTCGATCAACAAGAAAGTGATGCAATACTAATGAAGTATCCCTAACTCAAAAACATTGCCCTTTTTGAAAATGTATACCCTCATCAAGCCACACCAATTAGTAATATCATTTACCTAGTCACCTGAAACTGTCCATGTTGCCTAAGAGTTCATGACTTTCCTTTTGGAACTGAACCGTGACTTTACACATGCAATTATCAATCCCACACAAAATACCGCATATACCATGCCATCCAATAATAAATATAAGAACTTCATAGTCCATTCCAAGCCACAATCAACTACGTACTCAACTAGCTAAGAACTTTCCATTGGATCCCATCTAGAAAAAAATCATATACATCACATGCTCCTCACGCCAGTAGAAAATATACCTCCCTAACCGTGGTAGAAACCATCAAGAGCTCTCCGAATCTTATTTGCACAAAACCAAACCGTCAGGACTGAGTCCTTCTAACTCAACCAAGCTACGCAGGTCAGCAAAACCCAAGAGCATTGCCACGAAATACCTGTAGAAACGCATTACCTCATAAACACCCAAAGAACTAATCATGCCCATTACCATGCCATTCCAACCTACTACTATGTTGTCCTGTCTATTTGAGTTCCTTCTGAATTACCTTCAAGTTGATACTTCTCCTCGCTATAACACCACAATCCTCAACCCAGACTCACCACACAAGACCCAAGCATAAAACCACATCGTCTAAGGCTCATAAGCCGCTGAATACTCTCTCAAATATCCCCAAAAACACCATATTCAAAATACTTACTCTGAAGAGACTTCCTGTGGATCTAAAGCCATTGTCTTCACCTTCCTATACTGATATGTAGAATCCATATTGATATAGTAATGCCACAAGTCTTGACAGCCTCCAATGTAAACCTCAGTTTCTAGCCAAATACACAACCTGAAAATCCCCAATTATTACATATAGATCTTGAATCCATTAGAACCATTCTCGGGAGTCATCCACTCTACTTAGGTCTCAATTATATTGATCAAACGAACCGAACGACTTGTTCCCCATTAGCACTCCAACACCCTACAAAGTAACCCCACCTTAATGCAACCAAATAAATTCCTGCTCCATGTACATTACATCGTTTACCAATAACAATTCAAGTCATTCAGTGATTCTCATACACCCATAAAGCATAACACAACCCTTATCCAAAATTTCCTTTTGCTCGAATCATCCTCGATCTCAACCCATGTAAGCCACAACTAATTCACCAGTATACCTCAAACTGAAACCAATACAATACATAATCGTGCAATCAATTGATCAATAGCAGACTCCCCCACTTGGCTCAAAGCCATAGATCAAAACACACAATAACTCACAATACCTATACTCTATTACTGTCATACTGCCATAATGAGATTCGACTAAATCCTTCATAAGCTCATGCAACACAAATTATCTAGTACTTCATATCATCTGCAACTCTCGCATTCACCCTCGTAATAGTCAAGCCCACTCTCATACGCGATCCAAACTCAATCTGTAGCACATATAATTCACTGGTAAAGGAGGGCCTACTACAAAATAGCATAGGGATCACACACCTTCAGGACACCCCGTAGGAGATAACCCACCTGCTTCGTCTCAAACTAACATCTCTTTATACCCTTCTACCGTCATAAACATCACGCAATCACTTAATATTCCTGAGTCTGAACTCATATCATGACATAAAATCTACTTCATTCCCCAACAAAACAATAGGAAAAGATCCCCCAACACATCCATAACTCGGGGCTATACATCAAATCAAGATGAAAATCAAGCACCAAATAGTTCTTTCTACCCTCAAGCAGACCCTCCTCATCACATCCAAGTCATATGAACACATCCCGTAGTCACATCATACTCATCACATAGCCACCCAGCCATCACTTTAGGGACACTACCAAAAACATAAATCCAATAGCACGCGCTCCCACAATCAACACCTCAATGTTAAAGCTACAGGCAAAGCCCGGCCCCAAGTCCTCTAGACTGGCCCAACATCAACACACAGAAATCACATCTAGCCCCTCGTTCAGGGAACCACAAGCCGTCGATGCATAGTTGATACCGAGCGGCCCATATGAACGCGTGGAAGGAATTTCAATAGTGACATTTGTGGCTGAATCAATGATGCACGATAAGAATTCAAGAATGTGGGATTTTCTAAAGGTTCTGCAGCCTTTCGAAGATAAGTATAGACGTCTCCGTACCGATCCGCGAGACTCTACTAAACCTGCTCATGACTCACGAGACCTATGTAACCTAGGCTCCAATACCAACTTGTCACGACCTTAAAACCAACCCGGTCATGATGCCGCCTATCATGGAACTTAGCCATCCGACACAAACCTAAAACCAACCAATATTTTTATTCTTAGGATAAAATCAAAGTAACTTAACAATAAATCTTTAAAAAGTGATTAAAATAAACAACACTGTGGAGAGAAAGCCCGACATCGGGGTGTAACTAGTCATGAGCATCTACTACCACTGTCTGACAATATTAAGATCAACATGGCTGGAAAAATCACTAAATACAACTAAGGGAGAATGTGGAGGGAGGAAAGCAGGGTTGTAATCACCAGGAAACTACCTTGCTAATTTCACTGAACTTGTCACTGAGTAATCAACACCCGCCACCGGGTTCAGAAATACCTAAATCAGCACACAAGGTGCAAGGAGTAATGTGAGTATGCCAACTCAGTAAGTAATAAAAGTAAATAGAGACTGAGCAGTAAGAAAACACGTAATCCACATTGTAACACCACAATAAGTACAGTATGTTTCCAAAATAGTACATAAATCAAATCATCTCATTAAAAATTCTAATTTCAGTAAAAACCCCTTGAAAATGTCTTTCAACAATTTTTCAAACGAAGTGATAAAATAGTGAGTAAAAATATTGAAAACATAATCAGCCCCTCGGGCAAAACTCACTCGTATACAGCCCCTCGGGCAACATAAATCACAAACAACCCCTCGAGCAAGACATGTATCATAAACCGCCCCTCAGGCATAACATCAATCAGAACCAGCCCCTCGGGCTACCTCACAGTCACTCATAATCATCCCCTAGGGCACAACATGAATCAAGATCAGCCCCTCGGACAACATCATATCACTCGCTCTGGGTACCCGCGCTCACTGGGGTGTTCAGACTCCGGAGGGGCTCCTACAACCCAAGCGCTATAACAAGCCATCTCGTCGCATAAATTAGTCAGGGACTCGGCCTCATAACAACAAGCCACCTCATGGCATAAATCAATCAGGCCCTCATCCTCACAATATCATGAATCAACAACAACCTACTGCGGCGTGCAGCTCAATCCCATAATGTCCTCACAACACAGTCCCCCGGCCTTACTCAGTCAGAAACCTCTCAAGCCACTCGGGCTAACAGTAAAATAGGGTGTTCAGCCCAAAATATCATTTATAGTATCAAAACGAAGTAAGTAAGGCTGAGTTATGAAATCAGTAAAACACAACATGACTGAGTACAGATATTAAATCTAAATAGTGAGGAATAGTAGTAAAAAGCCCCTAAGGGTCCAAATAGCTTGGCACGAGGCCCATATATGGCATTCAGCTCAAAACATAGTAATACTTTCCAAAGCAGAATAGTATCAAATAATTTTCAGTCAAAATATGTGACTTAATAGCCGTACGGGACGAACCAAGTCACAATCCTCAATGGTGCATGCCCCCAAGCTTGTCATCTAGCATGCGCGTCACCTCAAAGTAGTGAAACGATGTGAAATCCGGGGTTTCATACCCGCAGGACAAGATTTACAGTCATTACTTACCTCAAACCGGAGAAATCTCTAACTCGCGATGCCCTTGCCTCTTGACTCGGCCTCAAATTATCCCGAATCTATCCAAAATCAGAATAATATCATTAATACATACTAAGGGAACAAAGCCCATGTGAAAATTATCAAATTAACTTTAAAATCCCAAAATTGGCCAAATCCGACCCCGGAGCCCACGTCTCGGAATCCGATAAGAATTACAATACTAGAATCCATATCCCCTCACGAGTCTTTCTGTACATACAAAAATTACCAAAATCGGACCTCAAATGACCCCTCAAATCCCCAATTTAAACTCTCCAATTCCAAGTCCTAGTTCCCCAATTTCTTTTCAAATTTTCCCACTAATATCATGATTAAGCTAGGGAATAATTGTGATAAACACAAGATACAAGGTCCAAGTAGCTTACCTCACTGAAAACACTTGATTCCCCCCTTGAAATTACTGCTTGGCGCTCCAAAATCGACCAAAAATGGTGAAAGACTGACCAAAATTTGTGAAGGGGAGCTTATGTACTTTCTGCCCCAGAGATTCCGCACCTGTGATCCCATAAGTGCACCTGCGCTTCCGCTTCTGCTTCTGCTGCAAAATATTCGCTTCTATAGATTTCACTTAACATCACAGCCCTCGCATCTACGGTCGCCTTACTGCTCCTGTGGTCCTCCTCACACATGTGCTTCTTTCCCGCTCCTGCGGAGCTCTCACCTGCAGTCCCCAATCTGCAGTTGCGGATATGACAAAACCAGCAATACCACCTGTAATTTCTCAAGTTCAAACTTCTCGAAAACTATCGAAAATCATCCCGAGCCCCCCCCCCCCCCCGAACCTCAACCAAACATACGAACAAGTTACATATCACTATTAAAACTTATTCCAACCTTCGGAACACTCAAAAAAATCAAAACATCAAATCACCCTCGGATTAAAGCCTAAGGATTTCCAAACTTCCGAATTTCGCAAACGATGCCAAAACCTATCAAGCCTCATCCGAATGACCTAAAAATTTGCACATACTTCACAAATGACACAACGGACCTACTCAAATTTCTGGAATTCCATTCTGACCCTAATATCAAGATTTCCATTGTCGATCGAAAAAGGCCAAATTTCCAATTTCGCCAATTCAAGCTTAATTCTACCACGGACCTCCAATTTACCTTCGAAACATGCTCCTAAGTCCAAAATCACCCGAAGGAGCTAACCAAATCATAAAAAATCTAAATCCGAGATCGAATACTAAAAAGTCAAGACTGAGTCAAACTTTTCAAATTTAAAGCTTCAAGTTGAGAAACATCCTTCCACATTCCAATTAACCTGAAAACCAAGACCGACAATTTACATAAGTCGTAATACATCATACGGGGCTTGTCATGCCTGAGAACTGGCGAGCGAAATGCAAATACTCCAAAACGACCAGTCAGGTCGTTACAGGTTGTTGTTGAGCTTATTTGTGTTCTGAAATGATCTATGAGTTACTCTTCTATGCTACGATGAATTATGATTCGTTGGTTATATGAACCTACAGTGCGGTTCTATTTGGGATTTATAGAAAAAATTGAGCGAGATAGGTATTTGGGTGTTGCATGATTGATTGCGCATTGGCTATGTTCTTTCGGTCTTGTGTGACATTGCGTAATTTGCTTTCCCGTGGTTACGGTAACTCACTTTGGGAACTTGATGTCAAATCATGCATGGTTGATGATTTTGAACAAGGTGTCTTGAGGTATATGCCATGGACCAGTGTTTGGGTGGGGTCATGTATTGAAGCGAAGTTATGTTGAGGTATGAACCTTTGTGATAGATTTGTGTGATGGTCTTATGGTGTGTGATGGATTTTCAGCATTTTTTTGTGGTAGCACTTGTTAAGCTTGCGGGACAGTTCTCCCGTTTGATTCATTTTTCTATGATTTGAGTACATTTAGAATGTTGCTTATTGGTGAACGTATAGCACGGGTGTGGCTTTAGATTGTATTGATGTGTCATGGAACTAGAGTGGTCGTTTCGGACAAGATGAGGTCATTGGACCTAGAATGGATACTATCAAAATTGATTACAGCATGGTTGGAAGGATAATATCGAAATTCGGCTTAGAAATCTACTATAGTTCTTGTCAGAGGAGATGGAGCTCCACGACCTGTTGATCTGGCTAATGGTTATGAGTTTTTGCGTGTTTTTTTCATCATTGGTAGTGTATGAAGGTGTTAGAACAAGGCTTTGTTTTATAAGAGGTTTATTACCGGCATTGGGTTGTTTAGAGCAGCTACTGTGATTAGAAGATATCGCTATGAGTAGTTGACTTATGCGGTGTATCATGTGATTACATCTTGGGTCATGGTGAAGACTTGATACAGCTTATTCAGACTTGTACAGTGTGCAGATGTGAGATTCTGATCTTATAAAAATTTCGGATGTTGGAAATTGGATTCTAAGGCTTATGGGCTTAGGTTGAAGTAATGATCTTCAGCTATGTTGTGTTGTCAGACCTATATGAGATAGGGTGATGTGGGATCACCCCCCGGGTATGTGCATGGTAAGGTTACATAGCGATTTGATGGCTTTTGGAATAACTCTGGGCATGTTCAAAGATGATCATATGTTTAAGTGGAGGAGGATGTAACGACCGACAAGTCGTTTTGAGAATTTGAACTTCGCCCGGTTGATTGAGGGCATGAGTAGCTTTGTATGATGTATTATGACTTATGTGAATCATCAGTTTTGGTTTTCAGGTTATTCGAAATTTGATTTGGAAGAATGATTCTCAACTAGAAGCTTTAATTTGAAAGGTTTGACCAAGTTTGACTTTTTAGTGTTGGATCTCGGATTGGATTTTTGATGGTTCTGTTAGCTCTGTTGGGTGATTTTGGACTTAATAGCGTGTCCGGATTGTGATTTGGAGGTCCGCAATAGAATTTGGCCTGAAATGGCAAAAGTTAAAATATTGGGAAGTTTGATCGGAAGTGGACTTTTTGATATCGGGGTTGGATACTAATTCCGGAAGTTGGAGCAGGTCTGTAATGTCAAATGTGACTTGTGTGCAATATTAAGGTTAATCAGATATGATTTGATAGGTTTCGGCATCGGTTATGGAAGTTGAAGTTTCAAGTTCATTGATTTTTGAATTGAGGTGTGATTCGTCGTTTTGATGTTGTCATGTGTGTTTCTATGCCTCGAGTAGGTACGTGTCATGTTATGGGACTTGTTTGTATGTTTAGACGTGGTCTCGAGGAGCTCGGGCGTGTTTCGGATTGATTTTGGGCTATTTTTCCTTCATTTTGCACTGTTGTGTTCTGCTAGTTTCTTGGTGTCTCTGTCCTTCATCGCGTTCGCGTGGAAAGTGTCGCGAACGCGTAGTGTATTTTGATTGCAGTAGCATTTCTTCTTCGCGTTCGCGAATATAGGTCCGTGATCGCGTAGTGTTGGGGCAAGACTTCTTCACGTTCGCGTACAGGTGATCGCGTTCGCGTAGAGTTGAGCTACAAGCTGGGCTAGAGGACTTCTCTTCATCGCATTCGCAAGGCTTGGGTCGCATTCACGTAGTTCTATATCTGGTGTGTATTGTGTTCGTAAGGCTGGTGCCACGAACGCGTAGAGTATTTTTGGTGACTGATATTTTATTCATTGCGAACGCGATGGTGTTCCCGCGTTCGCGAAAGACGATGTCTAGGCAGCAGTATTAAGTACTATATTTCAAGGGTTTCGGCCATTTTTACATTTTTGGAGCTAGGGAGCCCGGATTGAAGCGATTCTTGAAGCAATTTTCACCATATGAATTGGGGTAAGTGTTCTCTACTCGGTTTTGATTATATTCCATGAATCTATCTTTAATTTTAGCTTTTGGTTGATGAATTTTAAAAAGAAAATTGGGAGTTTTGGACTAAAGTTTCATAATATGAATTTTTGAGTTTTGAACATCGATTTGGAGTCGGAATTGAGTGAAACTAGTATGGTTGGACTCGTAATTGAATGGGTTGTCGGATTTTGTGAGTTTTGTTGGGTTCCGAGGTGTGGGCCCGGGTGTGATTTTCGGCCGTATTTGGGATTTGATTTCGAATCGATCTTTATCATTTTGAATTGTTTTCTTGGGCTTTATTTGATATATTTGAGTTGCTTTGGCTAGTTTTGACCCGTTCGGAGGTCGTTACGCACGTGATGGCATTTTCAGAGCATCATTTGGCTTATCGGGTATTGGATTTTGCTTGTTCGAGGTAAGCAACTCTTCTAAACTTAGTGTTGAGGGTATGAAACTCCGAATTACATGTTATGTGATTGATGCTGAGGTGACGCACATGCTAGGTGATGGGCGTGCACCCTGTGAATTGTGACTCTATTGTTTTCATGGCACTGTTTAGTGGCCCTATTTTGTTGATATCTGCATTTTAACCATGTGATAAAGTAATTGGATGGTTAATCGTGCTAGATATCATGTTTAGGCTTAATGTTGATATTGTTAGGACCCGTAGTGGTCGTTTCTTGCTGTCATCTCACTGATTTCATTGATATTTTGTACTCAGTCATATTCATTCATTCATATAATATCTTAGCCTCAGTTGTTGTTTATTGATACATCATATCATTGTTGTCGGGCTAGTTTTATGACATTGTGAGCCCGTGAGTGAGACTGGAGAGATTGATGACTGAGTGAGGCTAAGAGCCTGATTATGAGTGGCAGTTATGGGATCAGGATGCACGCCGCAGCATATTATATTGATTTATGCCTAGATCTGGATTATGATATTGCTTGGGCTGTAGGGGCCCCTCCGGAGTCTGTACACACCCCTAGTGAGTGCAGTTGATTATATTGAGGGATGGATCTTCCCCTGGGCATGGATCTTGTTTGAAGCATTTGTATACCTGGAGATGGATCTTCTCCATGGGGACGAATTGACCTTTCTCGGTACTGAGTGACTGATGGTCAGTGATGTATATGTTCTGGGATGGATCTTCCCTGGGCCGCATGGGCCATATACAGTACCGAGTGGTTGAGCATGATGAGTGGAAAGTGTGAGACAGTGAGATTGAGTACTCTGAGAGTGTGAGTACATGATTCATCTATGAGATACATGGCATTGGCATGCAGACATGACATACAAGCGTAGAGATATTTTTTCCTCATGATGTACGGTATCACGTCATTCATGATGTAACAAAATTTACGGTATCCTAATTTCCACCAGTCCAACAAAAGTAACAAAAATTCAAAAAAGACATGAGTGATAAAGTCAAAGAGAAAAATTATGAAGCAATTGAGTACCAATGTGGTCAGAGCTGTCCGATAAACTACTTGGGTGGAAAATGTTGTGCCTGTACCGAAGACGAATGGAAAAACTAGAGTCGGTGTTGACTATAGAGATTTGAATAAAGCAATTCCAAAGGATAACTTTCTTTTACCAAACATCCACATCCTTGTAGATAATTGTGCAAAACATGAGATACAATCTTTCGTGGATTGCTATGTTGAATACCACCAGATTATAATGGATGAGGATGATACAGAAAAGACCGCTTTCACCACTCCATGGGGAACGTATTGTTACATGGTCATGCCATTCGGTTTGAAGAATGCAGGGGCAACTTACATGATGACCATGACCACTATTTTCCACGACATGATGCACAAAGAGATTGAAGTATATATCGATGATGTCATCATAAAGTCAAAGACACAGGCTAATCATGTGCGCGATTTGAAAAAGTTATTTGAACAGTTGTGAAGGTATGACCTTAAGCTCAATCCAGCCAAGTGTGCATTTGGAGTTCCGTTTGGGAAGCTCCTAGGTTTTATAGTCAGCCGGAGAGGCATCAAATTGGATCCTTCTAAGGTAAAGTCCATTCGAGATCTGCCTTCCCCGAAGAACAAAACTGAAGTCATGAGTTTGCTCGAGAAATTGAACTACATCAGTAGGTTCATTGCTCAGCTCACAACCACATGCGAGCCCATCTTTAAGTTTCTGAAAAAGGATGTTGCTATCAAGTGGACAAACGATTTCCAAAAAGGTTTTGACATGATCAAAGATTATTTGTTAAAACCCCCTATACTGGTGCCACCTGAACCTGATAGGCTTGTTTTTATATCTATCGGTGATAGATAATTCCTTTGGATGCGTTCTGGGGCAACATGATGCAACAGGCAAAAAGTAACAAGCAATTTATTATTTGAGCAAGAAGTTCACCAATTGTGAGGCTAAGCATCCACTTTTAGAAAGGACATGTTGTGCCTTAACTTGGGTCGCTCAGATGCTGAGGCAAGCCTGCACTACTTACCTCATATCTAGAATGGATCCTTTAAAGTACATCTTCCAAATTCCAATTCCCACTGGAAGGTCGCAAAATGGAAAATTTTGCTCATAGAGTTCGGCATCTTCTATGTCATTCGCACTGCAATGAAAGCACAGGATTTGGCAGATCATTTGGCAGGGAATACAATTGATGATGATTACAAGCCACTAAGCACATACTTCCCAGATGAAGAGGTCAAATCAATAGAGGAAGTAGTTCCAGACGTCAGCCATGTATAAAAATGTATTTTGATGGGGCTGTCAATATCAAAGGAGTTGGGATCGGAGTAATCCTCATCTCACCTATTGGGACAACAATACCCTGCAATGGCATGACTTCGATTCTTCTATACTAATAATATGGCAGAATATGAGGCTAGTATCATGGGTCTAAAAATGGCCCTCGGTCTGGATGTGAATGAACTATTGGTTATGGGAGACTCCGATTTGCTTATTCGTCAATCCCAAGGCGAATGGGAAACTTGATACATCAAGCTTATTCCATACAAACAATGCGTTCAAGATCTAAGCAAAAGATTCAAATCCATCGAGTTCATGTACATTCCCAGGTTTCACAAGGAGCTAGTCGATGCCTTGGCTATCTTAACCTCGATGCTCCCTTATCCAGATAACACTCATATTGATCCACTGGAAATCCAATTTAGGAATCAACACGATTACTACAATACTATTGAGATAGAACCAGATGGTGAACCATGGTATCATGACATAAAATAATTCTTGAAAACAAGGGAATACCCAGAGCATGCCAAGGGAGATCAAAAAAGAACTATAAGGTGGCTCACCGGTGGTTTCTTCCTGATTGGGGAAATCCTGTACAAAAGGACCCCAGACTTGAACTTGTTGAGATGCATAGATGCCACATAAGCTGAGCGGATCATGAGTGAAGTGCATTCCAGGGTATGTGGACCTAATATGAATGGATATGTCTTAGCGAAGAAGATTCTTCATGCGGGATATACTGGCTTACTATGGAGCGAGATTGCTTCACTTTTGTTCGCAAGTGTCACCAATGCCAGATTTATAGCGACTAGATTCACTCGCCTTCATTGGATCTGTATCTCATGTCCTCTCCTTCGCCTTTCATTGCTTGGGAATGGATGTTATTGGGCCAACTGATCCAAAAGCTTCAAATTGACATAGATTTATTTTGGTGGCAATTGATTACTTCACCAAGTGGATGGAGGCCATCACTTTCAAAGCAATCACCAAGAAAGTAGTGGTACACTTTGTTCATTCCAACATCATATGTCGCTTTGGTATCCCAAAGGCCATTCTCACTGACAATTCATCCAATCTAAATAGTCATCTGATGAAGAAGGTATGCGAGCAATTTAAAATTATGCATCGCCACTCTACCCCTTGCTGTCCAAAAGCCAATGGAGCCGTTGAAGTGGCAAACAAGAACATCAAGAAGATTCTTAGGAAGATGATCCAAAGGTCCAAACAATGGCATGAAAAGTTGCCTTTTACCCTATTGGGATACCGCACATTTACTCGCACATTTGTTGGTGTAACTCCTTATCTGATGGTATATGGAACTGAGGCTATAATACCAGCTGAAGTCGAAATTCCCTCTCTTCGAATCATTGTGGAATCGTAGATTGAAGACACATAATGGATAAAGACCCATTTGGAACAACTAATGTTTATTGATGAAAAAACGACTAGCAGTAGTGTGTTTTGGCCAATTATACCAGCAAAGAATGGCACGCGCTTATAACAAGAAAGTGTGCCAAGGAACTTTGAGGTAGGCCGACTCGTTTTGAAACTCATCCTTCCACACCAAGTAGAAGCTAAAGGAAAGTTTGCCTCGAACTGGCAAGGACCTTACACCATCAAGAAAGTGTTACCAAATAGGGTCTTGCACTTATTATGTTTGATATATACCCAATGCGGAACTTTCACGCATGATTTACTCAGATCGAGTTGACGAAGGCTATCATTGCTCACTATCCCAAATAGGGGTCACCCTTTTGTTAACCCTTTTGTGCCGTATTTGTCTTCTTTATTGTTATACCCCATGTGTTCGTATTTGAGAGTACGTCGTAAGTCAATTGATATAAGCTCAGAAATGAAATTATATTTGGAAGCATATAAAGTTAGTCAATCATGTTACCTTGGAGGTTAAAAATATTTAAGATCATGAATAACAAGTACCAAGAGGGTTGGAAATCTTAGAAGCAAAACCAATTGAAGAAAATAAGTTTCGTCTATAGTCGACAAGTTTGGAATGTTACAACATGTACTTTGGGATGAAACTAGGGTTCTTAATATGATAAGGAGGTTATGTTATTAGTTATTTTAGTTGTATGATAGTTATGTGCCACGTTTTGAAGTGAAGCAAGTTGTGGAACAAAAGTTGGCAAAGGTCATCACAGGTTACATTCATAAATGTGCTGAAACATAGGTCAAATGTATCTGAGATTTTCTCCAAATATACTTGGAATTACGGGATGATCTACCAACCAAATTGAATATCTACGAGTCTTGTTTCTAACTCATTAAGCCGTTTGCCGATACAACATCGGAGTAGAGAGATATTAATATTTTTGCAAGACTGCGAAAGCAGCTCCCAATGGGACCCACTTAGGCGGTGGTTGACCTACTTCACTTTATAAATGATTTGCACGCCTTTTTGTCATTTTCGACTCTACTTCATCTCCAAACTTCTCCTAAACCTACTAAACAGATACCATAAGGGTTTTAAGTGATTTCAAAGTGATTACAGCTTATTTCAACATCAAAAGTTAGTTCTAGTGAAGAATAACACCTCTTTGAGGTTGTGTTATCATTGAGGATAGTTGTGGGTTGTGTTTGGATGAAATTTTAAGTTGTTGCTACTGGATAAGGTGGGTATAATAGCCTACTAATTGTGCTTAAGCTTTCTTGTATGTTGGTTAAGTTATTAGGATGATAAACTACAAGATAATACTTGGATTAGCTTTAGTCACTTCTATGGTGTTGTATTGCCATTGAGGGTTGTTGTAAGCTAAATACAACTTGGATTTTGACTTGAAGCTACTGTAGGAGGTATTTATATTTTTTTCTTACATTTTCTTAAGGTTATCTTGATATTGATTAAGTTAAATGGATGGACTGGACATGAACTAGTGAATAAAGTTGCTAATTGAGGATAGTTAGAGTTGTGGATTGTTTTATTTGTTATAAATATATGGTATAAGGCTGGAATCACTGATGTTAATGATACTGTTAAGTTAAAGTAAAAAGTCTATAAGGGGTGATATGGGGTATACGGATTCCAATCAGAGCTTGTTGCTCGTCGTGAAGTAGTTGTACTTGTTGTTGCTATATGTTGTCTTGTTATTGATATTTATATGTTGCTGGATTTCTCTGGTTGTTGCTGTTAGTATATGGTATTGGAGGAGGCCCTTGTTTTAGGGGAGATGTTGTCCAAATTTACATAAACAAGCTACTAATTTAAGTTGCGGACTTAGCCTTTACTCAGCACTGATTTTGAATCTCCTTATGCTATGGTAGATTGAGTTGAGTTGTTTGAAGAATTTCTTGGAAGGTATTAAGAAATAAACGGAGTTAAGGTATGTTAAGGCTATCCCTTCTTTCCTTTTGGCATGATCCATATGATACAAAAGAAACGAGCAAATGCAGAACTTTTACAAATGACTCTATTCTTAGAAGTGCTAGGGGTGCCTATGTTCTTGATTCCCCGTGTGTACTATTATTATATCATCTGTTCATGGGTCTCAGATAATACATAAGTTGATAAAATTCATGATATTAACCAAAGGCATATTCATCTTATGACATCTCAAGAGATCTTATTGACTTCTTTCTTATGCATTGCATTCATTTATACATGTACATTGACCCATGACTAGATGGTGTTATATATGCGTATATTATATGTCTATGGGGTATGGGGAAAGGTTATGGAATTATATACACACCATCACTTGATCAGCTAGTATACGTTGGTGATTTCATCCACAGAGGTCGAGATGATATGATGGGATGCCCTCAGAGGCTTGATGATGTTATATACACATATACCTATCCATGATATGACATTTATATGCATATGCATGACATTATAAATGTTTCATGATTCACAAAGCTATTCATACTTGCAGGTTGAGTCCTTTACTCCGGGTTTCTTTAATTTCTATTATATATTGTTTTTCATGCCTTACATAGTTGGCACTTTATTTGTACTGACATCCCTTTTCCTTGTGGATGTTGATTTTCACACCCGCAGGTCCTGATAGACAGGTTGACAATCCTCCTAGTAGGCTATCAACTCAGCGGAAGGTGTTGGTGCACTCCACTTGCTCCAGAGTTGCCTATTTGGTCAGTATGATTTAGATATGTATTGATTGGTATGGTGGGGCCCTGTCCCGACCTTTATGATGTTTATCTACTCTTAGAGGCTTGTAGACAAATGTCATATATATGGATACTTGTATGGTCTTTTCGACCTATGTTTTGAGTATACAAATGATCATGTCGGCCTTATAGGCACGTATGTCACATGTATAAGTTTCTATATCATGTTGGGTCGTCCTATGTCTAGTATCCATTTATGTTTTATTCCAATTATCTCATGGCGGCCCTTCTGGCCCATTTACCAATGATGGTATGATAAGAAAGATACGTTACGTTGGTGCTCAGTTGGGTAAGGCCCCAGGTGCCCATCGCGGCCCATCAGTTTGGGTTGTGACAAAAGTGGTATCAGTGCAGTTCTATCCTAGGGAATCTACAAGTTGTGTCTAGTAGAGTCTTATTTATGGGTGTGTTATGCACCACACTATTTAGCAGGAGGCTACAAGGATTTTAGGACTGCCACTCTTCCTTCTTACTCTAAATCATGTGGTAGAGCTCAGTTGTAAGAATTCAAACTCCTAAATTCTACTTCATTCATAATACAATGATACCTACATCCACAAAGACAGTTGGTAAGAGAGTGAATGTGGTTGTGGAAGAGTTGAGTTAGAGGAACTCAATTTTGCATCATGCTTATGATAAGTAAATGTAAGGTCTTCAGTAGATTATGTGTGTACTAAGATGTGTAAGCTTCTTGATACGGAGCCCTAGAATGAATATCTATCCATCCATATGGTAAAAGCAATAAGAGAATCAGAAGATAGATACAGGTTTCAACAAGTAAAAGAAGCAAGGTGAAGAATGTACGAGGTACCCAGTTAGTGAAGATTATCGGTATTTACAATTCAGGCAGAGAAATATAAGAATTCTAAGTTACTTTCAATAGTAACATAGATATATACAATTGGCAACACCCATTTTAGTTATACCATATGGGAGCAAACAGATATAGTTTACGAGAATAATGGGATATCAGGATCCAGCTGGGGTTAGAGTAACCAAAAATGGTGGATGGATTGTTAGCATTAGATGAAATTTTTGAAGGATATTGCAAACATGGTAATAGTTCTCCTTGTGAGACACCCAGATGGTTCACTTTAGAATAGTACAGTAAGATATGAATACTAGAATGTTCAGAAAGTTCAAAAGATATGCACGAAATCCTGGAAGGGATGAATATTTACCTTAGTATGTCTTCCGCCCCTAGTAAAAAAGAAATAGAGAATGTTAGGCATCCAGAAGAGTCAGTGAGATAAAGCAAGGGGAGCTAAAAGTGAAAGAACATTTTGTTGAAGTTTTTAGAATAAAGTGATAGACAAAAATATTAGCCGGAAAATAAGAAGAGAGTAAATGAAGCATTATGAGTAAGATGTGATAAATGGGTGATAACGCTAAATCAAAATGTGACAAAATAACAAAGTCTATAGTCAAGTGAAGGAAAAGACAAGAGGTTACTGGTCTATAGAAAATAAAAATGTATAAGCCATAAAGTCATACCCTCATTTCAAGAAATGAGTTAGTGACTCGAACGTGATTACCATAAGGCTAAGTTAGACCCCCCGGAGTAATAGAAATCAGTATGGGCTAGTGAACAAGATAAAATGAACATGAATTAGGGATCAGAAGATTTGATAATAGTCGGCATCATGAGAATTTTAGAGATAATGTTCTGGAAATAATAGAATAGACAACAAAAGAATAACCTTTAAAGGTCATTGTATACGGCAAAATCGGAGGAACCAATTTCTCGTTGATAAGGCATCTCGGAAGATCACCTTGAAAGCTCGAGACCACGGACTAAGTACCCTCCATCGAGGTTCATCAACACCCGACCTAGGGATAGCGTTGGCCACGACCCCAACAGATATGGGGAGTTCCCAAAGGGTGCAGCCAGGGCCGGCAAAATCTGTCAGGCTAGTTTGAAGCTAGTCTGAGCCTACATCTTGAAGTTAGCCAGCTATCCAGTCCTGATTTCATTATCATTAATGTATTTTATACTATGTTGAGATTTCCCCTCCTATATAAAGGGGATCCTTGACACTTTGTAACCCTCTGTTACTCCAGCTGCTCCATAAGAAATATAGAAGAACATTCTCTTTGCTCTCTCATACACTCTCTTGATATTATTGCTTTCATTTATTGTTTTCATATTTGTTCATTATTTATTGCTTATCATTGTCCATAGAGAGCTTTCTTTAGTTACCTCATAACTGCTATCCCTACCCGGATTACCCTCAACAGCTCATGGTCGAGCCCCGGGATCGACCTCAAGGCTCAGAATCGACAAGCCTGAGGTCCCGAGTAACTGGCCTATCGATTTGGTTATAGCTCCCTCCTTAACTTTATTTCGTCTCGTTTCTAGTCTCACATACATAGCATCGACTACTTAACAAACTAGCATAAAAATAGATCACGTATTTTTAGAGTCTCATCAACAAATTTAATTATTATTACCATTTTCACGGTAAATAGTTTGGTGCCCACCGTGAGGCTAAAAGTAATAAAGATTATTTTCTTGCTGGTTTTACTACATAACACAAGTTATCTTTCATGCTTTTTCTTGTCCAAGATCTTCGATTTCAGGTCAAAATGTCTAACTCGGTAAACAGAGATGAAAAGGTAAAAATGCTCCAGGGACAGCTCCTCCAGCCGAACAGGTACTGGAGAGATCGGGCAATAACGGGTTGATGGCCGACCCTATCATCGTAAAAATGCTCGAGGACCTCACCAAAAGGACCGAATCGGGCGAGAAAATGATAGAAGCCAATGATAAGAAGGTCGAGACCTAGTACTCCAAGGTCAACCAGATTTCGGGCGCACCCCCAGTCCTGAAAGGTGTGGATTCGAAGAAGTTCATACAAAGGTTGTTCCTTGAGGAAGCGGCCCCGAAACCCATCCCAAAGAAGTTCAGAATGCTAGAACTCCCAAAGTACAACGGGACCTCAGACCCCAACGAACACGTCACAGCCTACACTTGTGCGGTAAAAGTCAATGACATAAAAGATGACGAGATCGAGTCCGTATTACTGAAAAGGTTCGGGGAAACACTCTCGAAGGGGGCCATGATGTGGTATCACAACTTAGCTCCTAACTCCATAGACTCATTCGACATGCTAGCAGACTCCTTCATAAAGGCACATGCCGGTGCCATCAAAGTAGCAACGAGAAAATCCGACGTTTAGAAAATTAAGCAAAGGGAGAACGAGATGCTACGAGAATTTGTATCTCGCTTTCAAATGGAACGGATGGAGCTACCGCCAGCCTCCAACGACTGGGAAGTGCAGGCTTTCACTTAATGTTTGAATGAACAAAGCTTGGTGGCTTCAAAACAGTTGAAACAGAATTTGATCGAGTATCCAGCTGTGACCTGGTCGGACGTCCACAACTGGTATCACTCGAAAATTAGGGCCGAATATGACTAGTTGGGAGCCCCCTCGGGCTCAGTATACCCAAGAAGGCTTCTAGCAAAGGAGCCAAACCAAACAAAGAAAGATATCAGTCGTACATCGAAGACAGGAGGAACGCCCCGAGGCACAACCCACCTCGCAATGATCAAAGGTTAGACCGATGATAGGATCCTCGGGGACTCATCAATAGAGCCAGATTCTATAGGAACGCAGGGCCAACGGGGGCACCTCACTTGTCAGAATACAACTTCAACGTCGATGTATCAGACATCGTGTTCGCCATCAGTAAAATTAGAGACACCAAGTGGCCTAGGCCTGTACAATCGGATCCTTCATAGAGGAATCATAACTTGGTCTGCGAGTTTCACAACACGCATGGCCACAGGACCGAGGATTGCCACCAACTCCGAGAAGAGGTAGCTAGACTACTTAACAAAGGCCACCTCCGGGAATTCCTCAGCGACCGAGCCAAAAATCAGTTCCTAGAAAGAGAGGCGGCCAAGAAGAATGAAACAAATGAGCCACAACATGTCATCCACATGATCTTGGGAGGCGTCGATGCCCCACAAGAACCCGAGATAAGAAGGACAAAAATATCCATCACCAGAGAAAAGCGAACCCGGGGGTACATACCAGAAGATGCCCTCACTTTTAGCGAAGAATACACCGAGGCCTTGTCTCAACCTCACAATGACGCACTGGTAATCTCTTTCCTTATGAGTTCTTTTCAAATAAAACGTGCACTCGTGGATCTAGGTAGCTCGGCCAACATCATCAGATCGAGGATGAAGAGCAGCTCGGACTGCTTGACCAAATCGTGCCCTCCACTCGAGTCCTTAACGGATTCAACAAGGCAAGTGAAACAACGAAAGGAGAAATCACCCTCCTAGTCACCGTGGCGGGCACAACCCAAAATGCTAAATTCCATCTCATCGAGGGAAACATGAGGTACAAGGCCTTATTCGGATGGCCATGGATACACTGTATGAGAGCGGTACCATACACTCTCCACCAAATGATGAAATTCCCGATAAAGGATGGAGTAAAAATCGTATACGGGGAACAGCATGCGGCAAGGGAAATGTTCGTTGTGCACGACGTGGTACCAGCACCGATATCTCTGCCTGCAAAAGAGCTGAAGTGTAATCAAGCCACACCTTCGATTAAGCCCAATTACATAAAGTAAGGGACCATACCGCATCCTCGTCTCGAGTAACCAGGATGTATCGATCCTCGAAACATCGTCGATGCATTTCACACTAAGGTATAACCATCTCCCTTTTCATTTCATATTTCAGACTAACCCTTATGCAGGCGCCTGATTGAAGCAGTCAGAGCGTTAACTTAGCTCGAAGACCTTAAGGTTTTAAAGCATCCATTGCACTTTTTTCCTTCAATCGAGGTTTTATCTCGAAAAGGGTTTTACCGGCAAGGTTTTTAACGAGGCAACATCTGCATGCTACCTAAGGGAGATTCAACAAGTGTTCGAGGCTTATTTTTCAATCAAACTCGAACCCCAAGGGGTACCCCACCCCACCCCCACCCCCGAAAGGCCATCCGCTCGAAAAAGCCAAGAAATGCCAAATGGGGTCCCTATAGGAAAATGATGTACGGGGCCAAACGGTCGAACGAACCGTGTCCGTATAGCCGGGCCCCGGGCAGCAAAAATATGTACACTTGTATCAAACAATTGAAGAATATCTTTTATCAAAGCGTCTCGCACTCAAAGAGAAGCTCGGCACCTCCGCGAAAAATACTTCTCCGCTGAAAATGTCCCGAATACTTGGGGACTGGCGTCCACGATTCAACACCTGAATGACCTCCGGGTTAGGACTCCAAAATTGTAAGCCCTTAGATGAGGCAACATGAAAATCTCAAAACATTTCCAGCGCTGAAAGTACTCCAAATACTCGGGGACTAACATCGAAATCTCAAAAAAGGCACAATCTTAGGGTCGGGATCTCCAAAATCGTAAGCCCTCGATGAGGCAATACAAATTTTGCAAATAATGGCTCCTGAGTCAAGAAACCCTCGACGACTCGGGGACAGCCGTCAAGCGCCACCTCCATCGACTTATCAAAACTCGAGGCCCTAAGACCCCGAGCGGGCAGACTCGGTTTTGTAAGGCCTACATAAGGCAGCAACTATATCTGTAAGACCTCAAGGCATGTAAAAACTATAAGACCTCAATGGCATGTAAAAACTGTAAGACCTCAACGGCATGTAAAAACTGTAAGACCTCAACAGTATGTAAAACTTGTAAGACCTTAACGGAATGTAAAAATTGTAAGACCTCAATGGCATGTAAAACTTGTAAGACCTCACTAAAGGCATAGACCCGATCCCAAAGTTCTGGCTATATATAGAACTTGTAAGAAAAAGGCATACCCTCGATATAGATGCCGAAACTACTTCACTCGGGACTCAAAGGCTATGGCCAAACATAAGTGACTCTGTTCACATGGTCGTACCAGCCGAACTAACGCAACTTGGGGAAGCCCAAGGCATAAGAGTCATTGTCGCCAGCCCACACAGGCCTTTAATTACTCCGAATCTACTTCAGAAAGAACCGTTAAATAGGCTACCCTCGGCATAGGCAAATGAGCTTCGACCATGCTGGCTCCTGATCACAGGCTTCGAGCTACTCATCCTCCGAGCCAAACCTCCTGAGGTGCTCGAACATCGCCGCAAGTTACCCGAAATCGAGGTTTTCCCTGAACCGACGATGGGTCAGGCAAAAATTACTCCAAAAACCCTTAACGAGAGGAAAAATAAAGCCTACATAAATGGTCGCATCGACCAAGCGCGTAAGAGCCAATGTCGCCAGCCTAATGAGCCTTAGGGCCACACACAAAAAAGGTCGCATCGACCAAAAGCATAAGAGCCATTGTCGCCAACATGAAATCTGAAAACTTGAGGGTCAAAATGAGCTCGAGTCATAACCCAATTGGGAGACTGGACCCAAAACAATTAATTAAATATGCCTAAGAGCAAGGCACAAGAGCCACTGTCGCCAGCCCTCACTAAAAGGCCACATCGTCCCACGGCATAAGAGTCATTGTTGCCAGCCCTCACACTAGAAGGTCGCATCGACCAAAAGCGTAAGAGCTTACGGGCCAGTCCAAAGAGCCCCAGGGTCATATCATGACTCTAAGGATTCCAACCAACTCGAAGACCAGTCCATATGACCAAATTCAAGATAGTAAGAGATACAAAAGAAATAAAGCTGCAAGGTTTTCTTTCATACATATGTGCGAAAAAACGCAATCTCCATCTGCAAACATGCTTTGAAAATACTACATATAGATGGCAAAATCTATGCCCCCTCCCCCCCCCCCCCGAGGGGGCTATGGCCTGCCAACCTCATCTTCACTTTCTTCAGCATCGGGCAAAAGCAACTGAGCATCACGCTCGTCCGCCCTTGCTAGTGTCAATTCCTCCGAGAGAGCGAAGCCCCTAGCACAGATCTCTTCGAGGGTCTTTCTTCGAGATTTGCAGCGAGCATATTCTTCAACCCTCCCTTCACGGTCGAGGAACCTTCTCAGCTCAGCTAGAGCATCGGCGGCATCCTTTGAATAGATCGCCATCTCCCAGTCAGCCTTAGTCCGGCTTATCGCAGCTTCTGCCCGAGCATCAACGATCTCAACCCTGACTTTCGAAAGCTCGAACTCAAGATTCACAATCATGTCTGTCTAAACCAAAGCATTATCACGGGCTAAGCGAAGTTGGGCTTCAAAAGTAGGACTTTTAGCCAGAGCATCCTTCCCCTCTAAAGCCTGAGCCTCCGCCCGAGCTCTCAGCTCATCATATTAACGCCTGGCACAGCCAACATCATCTCGAAGGCACTCCAGGGCCTCCGTTTTTTTCTGCAACTAAAATAAACTAAGCATTAGCCTCAGGAACCAAGAGGCGGGGTGCACTCTCACCCAGGATAGAAAATTACCTGCTCCTTCATATGGTTCTCGTAATTCAAGCTCCAGCCTACCTCATACTGCAAGTGTACCATCTCGACTTCCTTTTCACCACAAAGGAGCCTAAGGGATCTCTCCTCATCTAGAGATTTACGTATCCTGGCTTCACAATGAAGCAGCCTGGACGTAATCTTGTCGAACACCTGCAAAAGAAAGCCCAATAAGGAAGGAAAGGAGTGAAGCTCGAAAGACCTATGCCGAAACTCACCACAAGGTGAAGCCGATGGGTTTCCTCGAAGGCCGAGGGCACTCCTGCCAATCTACTTCCTTCAGCTCTAAAAGAGTTAACTCCGGTTGAAGCACGGTCGCTTAGCATATGCGACCCTGGGTCTCAAGTATCTCACGAAGTATTATCGACAAAAAATGAAGGCAACAGCAACGGAGAAATCCTCTTTCCAGAACCACGGACACGGTAGGCTCAAAAGATGCTTCCGCTCTGAAGCCCTGGTCTTGTTCTGCCCTATTTTGAGCACCATTGCCCCGTAAAAGCATCTCTCGCATATTGTCGTCGTTCTTCAGTACGGGAGTTGGCAACCCTTCCCCCTCTCCAAAGGAGCGCGAGGCGAGCAGCTATTCAATGCCTACAACATCAAGTTTAATATGCATGAAGGGAAAATGCCTCTCCAAATGAAGGAAGTGAGGGGAAAGTATAACACAGCTCTCACCATGATGTTTCGCTTCCCATCTGCCCCAGGACGTAGCTCGCCACTTGTGCTCGTCACAAGTCGAGTAAGTCGCCAACTTTCGGACACAATCCGGCAAATCAGGAATGTCGTCTGGCGCCCATGAAACCGCTACGGGAAAAGAAAAGAAGGCATGGTTACAAAACCAAGCTTTCATCATAGACAGAACTAAGAAAGCACGAGATGCACCACTTATGAGTATAGTTCCATTCCTCAGGGAATGGCATGAGCTCCACGGGGATAATGTCAGCGGTTCGCACCTGGATGAAGCGACTTATCCACCCCCGATCTTTGTCTTCCTCATCGTCGACAATAAAGGGCGTGGTCGATCGACATCGCAAGGTCGGCAGACCTCGATAATGGAAGGGCTGGTACACCCTGATAAGATGACTAAGAGTAAAGTCAAGCCCCGCCTTCTCCGCAAAAAATCTCATAATCAGCATTGTCCGCCAAAATGACGGATGGATGTACGCCAAGGTAACCTGATACTCTAGGCAAAAGTCGAGCACAACCCTATCAAGGGGGCCCAATGTGAAAGGGTATGTGTACACATTCAAGAATCCATCAACATAATCCATGATGCCCTCACCCGGGGGAAGTATCTGTGGTACTATCTTTTCCCCCCATTCGTAGTCTTTTCTCACTAACCCAAGATGTTCTTCTCCTATCGAAGAAGCAAACTTCAAGGCATGCTCTCTTTGGTCCTGAATGCCGGTGGCGGAGCTCTCCCCTTCCTGTCGGACAGACCCTGACATAGCAGCCATGGCTAT
This sequence comes from Nicotiana sylvestris, assembly GCF_000393655.2. Classification (NCBI taxonomy): domain Eukaryota; kingdom Viridiplantae; phylum Streptophyta; class Magnoliopsida; order Solanales; family Solanaceae; genus Nicotiana; species Nicotiana sylvestris. Next base: position 132,397,115 of record NC_091062.1, on the reverse strand, counting down.
GACGAAATTAGAAAACTAAAGCGGGAATATGTGCAAGTGAGTTAGTGCTGCAGTAACGAAAGGCTAGCGCAGAAAAAGAAGGGCAACTGCTTAAAATAGTGGGATCCACTAAAAAGAAAAAACGTCCACGTATATATATGGAAAAAACGGCGACAATCCGCTTGCCTCAAAACTGACTAAAATCACCATCGCCAGTATAGAGTGGTACCCGACCTTGAGGACTTTCATCAGGAAGAAGTTAAGCTCCAGGAAGCCGATGATGGCTTTTCCAGCATCGAGGTGGTACCCGACCTCGACGATCTCTATCAAAAAGAAGTTAGACTCTGAAACTACGATGATATCATCACTAGTCCCGAGGTGGTATCCGACCTCGAAGACCTTCATCAGGAAGAAGTTAGGCTCTAGGAAGTCGATAACGCCTTTGCCACCACCGAGGTGATATCCGACCTCAAGGATCTCCATCAAAGGGAAGGTTAGGTTCTAGGAAGCCAAAGTCATCATTACGAGACCCAAGGTGGTACCTGGCCTCGAGGGCTTTTTGTCAAAAGGGAATCAGACTCCAAGGAAATAAGCATTTAAACTCTACCCGTATGGGCTTGGCCCTGGGGTATCATCTAAATTCGGGTCGTCCCTCATCCAGGACCTATCTACAACTCCTTAAGGTTACATATATCAAGTTCAAGACAAGTTCCAAATGCCCCAGGCCAACCCTCACTAGGGGACTGCTCTCGAAGGTCTATAGGCTAAGTCCCAGTTTAGGGGTTCGAAGCCCTACTTCCATCCGACTCAAAGTCAAGATCCCGATGACCCGAGTTTATCGGATCAATCCAGCTTTTAGCCCTAGGAAAGACAAAGGATTCCGTGGGGAGCCGCTTTTACCAATCGAAAGTCAGAAAGAACACTCGCTTCTGGGTTCGATATGGGCACTAACTGATAGAATCACGCATTCAGAATCTCCGTGAACATAAATGAAAGGGAGTATAGCAAGCATCGGAGACAAAATTAAAGAGATATCTTTGCATTCATAAACATTCAATTACAAAAGCCCATGAGGGGTCCTTACATATGATTACAAAAGCCCACGAGGGGTCCTTACCCGAAAACAAAGAAGCAGGAAGGTGTACATATAGTAAAAGCCTAAAAGCCTAGCCTAATCTCGAAGGTGCGTCCTCGGCAACAACATTTTTGGGCATCATCTCCTCAGGCACACGTCCTCAAAGACAATATCTTCCAAGCACAATCCCCTCGGGAGTCTTATCTCGATTCCCTTGAATGGCATCTTCAAAGAGGGAATGACGAAGAGAAAAGCGATGGAGAAGAGAAAAGTGACGCGGAAGAGGTAGGAAGGAACGAAGAAGTGGCTGGGTGAAAAATCTGCCTAGTATGGATCTCACCAGGCTATTATTGTAAAGCCACTTCTTGAGACGTTGCCCCGGCGGGATGCAACAGTTAGTAGATAGTACCACCTTACTCCATGGAAAGCAAAGGGAGTGAGTTACTGCATCAGATAATCAGGGGAGGTGAGCAGCGGTGTATAGTCTGAGACCCCTCTTGAGCAGCAGTGTATAATCCAAATATTTCCTCGGGTCGGAGGAAATCGGCCCTCTGCTTTATCGTCCCGAGCCAACGACAATAGCAACAACAACAACAAAAAAACAGCATAATCTCGCTCGACCATAGAAGGTCCAGGAAACAGGACATGGCATGCCTGATAGAAGTACCACCATACAATCTTGAGGCAATGGGCCTCAAACGTGGTGAACGACAAAGAATAAAGATAGCAAGAAAGGAGGAATGTATAGGTACTTGGATAAAAGGCTGATCCCAGGAGGCCCCCATTTATAGAAAGGGGGCAATGTAGCCGATGGCGCCATTATCGCCCTCGAAAAACGTAACAATAGGTGCATTTAATGCGTCCCTAGGAGCTGAATAGATGGTGACATTATGGCTTGGAGAATGAGAAACCGCAATACGTTGAATGATCCTAGAGAAGCAAAATGATGGAACGTTTCGGTAATTATGGAGGCTTGCATCATCAGTATGACGTCATCACAGGAAGTCCAAAGAGACGGATGTCAAAGTTGTTTATTGTCGCTCCTCTCTAAAACACGCGGGGACTATCTATATATGGCAAAATCGGAGGAACCAATTTCTCGTTGATAAGGCATCTCGGAAGATCACCTCGAAGGCTCGAGACCACAGACTGAGTACCCTCCCGCGAGGTCCATTGACACCTAACCTAGGGATAGTGTTGGTTGCGACCCCAACTAATATGGGGAGTTCCCGAAGAGTGCAGCCAGGGCCGGCAAAATCTGTCAGGCTAGTCTAAAGCTAGTATGAGCCTGCATCATGAAGTTAACCAGCTGTCCCATCCTGATTTCTTTATCATTAATGTATTTTGTACTATATTGGGATTTCCCCTCCTATATAAAGGGGATCCCTGACACTTTATAACCCTCTGTTGCTCCAGCTGATCTATAAGAAATATAGAAGAACATTCTCTTTTCTCTCATACACTCTTTTGATATTATTTCTTTCATTTATTGTCTTCATATTTGTTCATCATTTATTGCTTATCATTAGATAGAGATCTTTCTTTAGTTACCTCGTAACTGTTAGCCCTACCCCGATTACCCTCAACAGCTTGTGGCCGAGCCCCGGGATCAACCTCAAGGCTCAAAATCGACAAGCCCGAGGTCTCAAGTCACTGGCCTATCGGTTTGGTTATAGCTCCCTCCTTAACTTTATTTCATCTCGTTTCTAAGTCTCACATACATAGCATCGACTTCTTAACAAACTAGCATAAAAATAGATCACATATTTTTAGAATCCCATCAACAAATTCAATTGTTATTACCATTTTCACGGTAAACATTCATTCAGGAAGACGCTTCCCTAAAGCAAGCACTGTAAGGTGAGTTAAGCTTAAGGGACTAAGTGTTCCAGTTACACTAGGTGTCACCTTTGTGCGTAAGAAATTCAATTACCCCTGGTACAGAAGGGTTACCGTAAGGAGAGTAAGAGTCTGTGAAGATGTGAACAGATGCAAAAAATGAAGAGGTAAAATATTTATAGGTAACTATTGTATAGTAAAGTAAGAATGCGGTAAAAAGGCGGAAGGAATGAGATTGCATTTACTCAGATCCTACAGATATGTTACGACTCCAGAACATTATGCAAGCATGATGCCGGGGAGAGGCAATAAGGGTTCCCGCACATGATGTTATTGATAAATAAGTGTGAATGGACACTTGATATATCAAGAGCCAGTATGAGAAGTAAGTTAAGACAAAGGACATATTCCAAGAGAGATTACACAGAATATCAATATGAGAATGGACCAACGAGTAGTTAGTAGTTGATTAAGGAAGGGCCTAGTTATGGCTAGACAAGAGGATACAGACAAATCAACAGATCGTGCAAGATAAATGTAGTAAAACCCAACATAGTGAACTTAGTCTCGCAGATATGACATCATGATCCTTAAGAAATATTCAGGTAGGAGTTGGGATAGATAAAGGTACCGTATAAGTGTTACGGAAATAAAAGAGGGTGTCACTAGGGAGACAGTTTAAATTTCAGTTCAGAAGCAACCCTACAAGCACAAGGGCGTGGAGGTAAGTAACTAATAATAATTATAGGTGAGTAAGAACATCAAAAAATTTGTTTGGTATACAATGTAATAAGCTCGCAGTTTTACAAGAGTCAGAAAGTCTCCCTAAGTACTACAACAAAAGACTAACTGAGGAAATAAGGAAGAAGGCTTCGATCTAAGCATAGTGACCTAAAGAAGAAATGATCTTGTACAACAGTCTCCCTACAACATTATATGCACTCCATAAAAAAGTGGCACCTATCGTGGCTAACGTACGGGAAGAAAAAAAATCCGTGGTGATATTTGAGACCATATGAGTTATAGGAAATTCATGTATTCATGGGCAATAAGATAAGCCAAGTATTCATGCAATAAGTGGCAGAATGACCAAGAAAAGTAATTGCTTACATTTAAAGAAATCTAAAAAGGCACGAAAAGAATTATTCAATCAATGACCCAGAGTTAGTTACGTTATGAACGCACTTAAGATTTCAGAGTGATATCCATGAATCATATATGTTGACATTCATACAACTATAGGAGACTCTGATATATGTTAAAAGAAAGAATTATATCCACGTCACAAATAAAGGCTTGAATTATTAGAAGATTATATCATGGATGCTACATAGAGTCCATGAAAGGCTAATGTAATAGCTAATACCCTAAGCCGGAGATTGGAAGACAGCTTAAGCATGCATAAAGGCTGAGGGGGAAGAGGGAGCTCAAAAGTTACATCATGAGTCAGATTTTTAGACCCAGATGATTAGAGAAATCATGACTCAAACCAATATAGAATCACTTTTAATAACAGAAGTACAAGAGAGATTATAAAATGGCCATATTCTATAAAAGCTCTACGATAAAGCCAGGTAGAAGGGTACCAACCTCATAAGACGTCAATATGAAGCTCCCACCAGATTGTGTATGCACCAGGGGTACAAGTATTGTAGTAGAGCTTTAAGGTGTGTATGTGAGTTCCACCAATATAGAAGGGAGGTTATGAAAACGATAGAAGATATGATGCGAGATTTAAAGGTAAGTATGGTAAATATGAGTAAAAAGTTGACGTTAATAGGTAAGGTCTCATGATTAAGCCCATCAAAACAAGAGAGCTGATGGTTTTCATAATTTATAGAATAGCTCAATATAGCCTGAAATAGGATGACATTTAGGCCCTTGATTGGGTAATGATTCAAAAATAAAGGGATTTCATGAATTGCACAGGATTAGAATACCCCATAAAATGGGTCTTGTTGGGATGCTATGAAATACAATTATTGAAGTATAGTATTGTCTCTAGGTGGATCAGGCAAATCACTCCAGATGTTCCCCGATGAGACATGAGCCCTAGTGACAATGTATTACGTAAGAGGTTTCAAGTTATCGGTGGTAAATTATAGGTCAACACTAAGGTGAATCAACAATAGATAGATAAAAGTTCTAAAGTATGAAAGGATATTAGGATACTGTTCTTTAGATGAACAGTAATAAGGAAGCATTAAAGGACTTAGATTTATACATATAGGATAAGCAGCGAAAGAGTAATCTGGAGTTGGTAGCAGGCCTCGATAATAATAAACCAAAGTAAGAGTTTTGATATTGTATGACCTACCTAGTTGTAGTAAAGCCATAAGCATAGATAACTGAGGCTATGAAACAAGGTATATCAATAGTCATAAGTTCGACAAAGTATCAAGCAAAGAACTTTAGTACACCTATAGATGCCCAAAGGGACAACTTGTCATAGTTCTGTATATTATTCACAAAGCAAGGCCTAGAGATTGGCTAACAGCTAGAGGAAAAAGGAGAGAAGAGTCACATAGGTGCACTTACAAGGTCAAAGTCGTGCAGGCTGCATGATAGAAGGTAGCAATAGTTACGAGATTGGAAGAATTCTTTACCATAAGTCATGCTGTGAGAAAGAGACCTAAAGGGGGGAATGCACCGGCCTTTGAATTTATTCACAGAAACAGTTGCCTAGATGGCAAGGACAGTATTAAAGTATTCATAAAGGTTATAGGTTATGAGAGTGATAGGTGAATCAGACAACATTCGAGGATGAATGTTCCCAAAGGGGAATGATGGTACAACCCATGTTTTCGTATTTGAGAGTACGCGGTAAGTCAATTGATATAAGCTCAGAAATGAGATTATAATTGGAAGCATATAAAGTAAGTCAATCATGTTACCTTGGAGGTTAAAATATTTAAGATCATGAATAACAAGTACCAAGATGGTTGGAAAGCTTAAAAACTAAACCAATTGAAGAAAATAAGTTTCGTCGAAAGTCGATAAGTTTGGAATGTTATAGCATGTACTTTGGGGTGAGACTAGGGTTCTGAACATGATAAGGAGGTTATGTTATGAGTTATTTTAGTAGTATGATAGTCATGTGCTACGTTTTAAAGTCAAGCAAGTTGTGGAACAAAAGTTGGCAAAGTTCATCACAAGTTACATTCATAAATGTACTGAAAATTAGGTCAACTATATCTGAGCTTTTCTCCAAATATACTAGGAATTACGGAGTAATCTACCTGCCAAATTGATTATCTATGAGTCTAGTTCTAACTCATTAGATAGTTTGTCGATACGACATCGGAGTAGAGAGATATTCATATTTTTGCGAGACTATGCAAGCAGCTCCCAATGGGACCCACTTAGGCGGTGGTTGACCTACTTCACTTTATAAACGATTTGGACACCTTTTTATCATTGTTTTTACTCAACTTCATCTTCAAACTTCTCCTAAACATCCTAAACATATACCATAAGGGTTTGAAGTAATTTCAAAGTGATTACACCATATTTCAACATCAAAAGTTAGTTCTAGTGAAGAACAACACCTCTTGAGGTTGTGTTGTCATTGAGAATAGTTGTGGGTTGTGTTTGGCTGAAATTTCAATTGTTGCTATTGGATAAGGTGAGTATAACAGCTTACTAATTATGCTTAAGCTTTCTTGTATGTTAGTTAAGTTGTTAGGATGATAAACTACAAGATAATACTTGGATTAGCTTTAGTCACTTCTATGGTGTTATATTGCCATTGAGGGCTTTTGTAAGCTAAATATGACTTGGATTTTGACTTGAAGCTAATGTAGGAGGTATTTATATTGTTTACTTGCATTTTCTTAAGGTTATCTTGATATTGATTAAGTTAAATGGATGGACTAGATATGAACTAGTGAATAAAGTTGTTAATTGAGGATAGTTAGAGTTGTGGATTGTTTTCATTGTTATAAATATATGGTATAAAGCTTGAATTATTGATGAATGACTTTATTATCATGTTAATGATACTGTTAAGTTAAAGTAGTTATGACTTGTTGTGAAGTAGTTATGACTTGTTGTTGCTATATGGTGTCTAGTTATTGATATTTATATGTTGCTAGACTTCTATGGTTGTTGTTGTTGGTATATGGTATTGGAGGAGGCCCTTGTTATAGGGGAGATGCTGCCCAAATTTACATAAACGAGCTACTAATTTAAGTTGCGGACTTAGCCTTTACTCAGCACTGATTTTAAATCTCCTTATGCTATAATAGATTGAGTTGAGTTGTTTGAAGAATTGCTTGGAAGGTATTAAGGAATTAACGGAGTTAAGGTATGTTAAGGCTATCCCTTCTTTCCTTTTGGCATGATCCATATGATACAAACGAAACGAGCAAATGCTGAATTTTTACAAATGACTTTATTCTTAGAAGTGCTAGGGGTGCCTATGTTCTTGATTCTCCATGTGTACTATTATTATATCATTTGTTCATGGGTCTCAGATAATACATAAGTTGATAAAGTTTTCATGATATTAACCAAAGGCATATTGATCTTATGACATCTCGAGAGATCTTATTGACTTACTTCTTATGCATTGCATTCATTTATGCATGTACATTGACCCATAACTAGATATGTTAAGGCTATCTCTTCTTTCCTTTTGGCATTATCCATATGATACAAACGAAACGAGCAAATGCTGAATTTTTACAAATGACTCTATTCTTAGAAGTGCTAGGGGTGCCTATGTTCTTGATTCCCCGTGTGTCCTATTATTATATCATTTGTTCATGGGTCTCAGATAATACATAAGTTGATAAAGTTTATTCCATGATATTAACCAAAGGCATATTGATCTTATGACATCTCGAGAGATCTTATTGACTTACTTCTTATGCATTGCATTCATTTATACATGTACATTGACCCATAACTAGATGGCGTTATATACGTATATATTATATATATATGGGGTATGGGGAAAGGTCATGGCGTTGTATATGCACCACCACCTGATCAACTGGTATACGTTGATGATTTTGCCCACGGAGGCCAAGATGATATGATAGAATGCCCTCAGAGACTTGATGTTGTTATGTACACATATACCTATCCATGATATAACATTTATACGCATACGCATGACATTATAAATGTTTCATGATTCACAAAGCTATTCAGACTTGCAAGTTGAGTCCTTTAGTCCAAGTTTCTTTAATGTCTATTATATAGTGTTTTTCATGCCTTACATACTCGGTACTTTATTTGTATTGATGTCCCTTTTCCTTGTGGACACTGCGTTTCATACCCGCAGGTCCTGATAGACAGGTTGACAGTCCTCCTAGTAGGCTATCAGCTCAGCGGAAGGTGTTAGTGCACTCCACTTGCTCCGGAGTTGCCTATTTGGTCAATATGATTTGGACATGTATTGATTGGTATGGTAGGGCCTTGTCCTGACCTTTTTGATATTTATGTACTCTTAGAGGCTTGTAGACATATGTCATATATATATGGATACTTTATGGCCTTTTCGGCCTATGTTTTGAGTAGACAAATGATCATGTCGGTCTTATAGGCCCGTATGTAACATATATATGTTTTTATATCATGTTGGATCATCCTATGTCTAGTATCACCTTATGTTTTATTCTTTTTATCTCATGATGGCTCTTCTGGCCTATTTACCCATGATGGTATGATAAGAAAGATACATTATATTGGTACTCGGTTGGGTAAGGCCCCAGGTGCCCATCGCGGCCCATCGGTTTGGGTTGTGACATTTATTCTCCCTCCTTTTGGAACCTGTGTACTTGTAAAAACAAAAACAAACAAAAAAAGAGGAAAAGAAGAAAAGAAAAGAAAAAGAGGAAGAAAAAAAATCAAACAATAAATCTTCTGAGTCAGTGAACTATGTTTGACCCCATTTCGAAAAGATACGGAGGCAGCCTTCCCCTAGGTTCGGTCCCATAACAACATAAAATCCATATCCCCAATACTCCAAACTGGGGGAGAAGTTTGTTTTACTTTTATGGTAATTCTATAAAAAAGTTCCAAAAGTTGTAATTCAATTCAAGGTTCTTTTCAATTTTTCCTGTTAAGACCTTCTGATCGATCTTTGAGAACTCTGAAGTCACCATGCCAGGGGTGTTGGAAAATCTACCGCATGCAGTATCTTAGTCAAGGGCGGAAAAAAAAGGGAAAAATAAAGAAGAAAAAAAAATGAGAGAGTCTTATTGGTGAAAACCTGTGTGGGCACCTAAGGCGACAATGACCAGAGAAATGAGAGAGTCTTATTGGTGAAAACCCATATGAGCACCATAAGGCGATGGTGAGTAAAGAAATGAGAGAGGTCAGTTAGCGAAAACCCACAAAGGGTGCTACTAGCTGAATGAGGGTCTTCGATACTCCGACATTGAGCACAATCAAGAACTCGGTTTCAAGACGAACATTTGCAACAACTTTTGAGAATTAGACAGCTCAGACGAATCAGGCGTCCAATCCAAAATATATGTCATGATTCATTGAAGTCGGTACATACCTCCATATAAGTCTCCCTATTCCTTTCCCCAAAGGGGACACCTTTTGTTTATACACAATTCTATTGAACTTTCAATTGCTCTTCTGTTTTTACCCATAATTTTCTTTGAGTACCTTTCGGTCTAATCTTCTATCAAAAGTGAAGCAAAGAAAATGGCTACAAAACTAGCTAAAATTTCCCCATAATACCGAGCACAATTTGGGGCATATACGGCATCGACAAAGGCAGGAATCCATCTGTGATCTCTTTTGATAAGCTAAACAAAGTGTCTTAAAGAAACATGAAAAGGTCGCCTAAATAAGATTTGCTTCATGGGAAAAGTTGATAAGCACTACGGACACAAACTAATACTAGTGCAAGACAGTTAAGTTTGATTTTAAAGGAAAAATTGCTTTGCCTTAGGGACAAGGGTAGCGGTACCATGGACATCTGGGTATGAAATAGTTGGGGGCAACGTCGGAGAGCCAAGGTCTCCAAAATGCGGTACAGAATATCCGAGCACCTGGTTACCACACTAACAGAATTAGTTCTTCGACAGCGGAGTGGTCGTGAATTCAAACTACTCAGGGCATCAAGGCCACAAACAAACCACCACTTTGAAAACAGGAACAAAGGATGAAAGAATAGCAATTCTCAAAGGACGAATGTCACCAAAGGTATGTTCCTCAAAATCTCCATTTCTTTTATTTTCAGCATATATCACTACTGTTCATACCATCCATTTTCATAGCTTAACTCGGTAGAACCTTTTCGCCTAAGGAGATCCAGCTCATATTTCTAGGTAGAAATACTCTTTTCTCAGGCTGTTATACGTCGCTTAACTCAGGTAGAACCTTTTCACCTAGGGGATCCAGCTCATATTTTTGGGTAGAATACTCTTTGCTCAGGCTGTTTACGTAGCTTAACTCAGGTAGAACCTTTTCGCCTAGGGGGATCTAGCTCATATTTCTAGGTAGAAGTACTTTTCGCTCAGGCTTTTTATGTAGCTTAACCCGGGTAGAACCTTTTTGCCTAGGGGGATCCAGCTCATATTTTTGGGTAGAAGTACTCTTCGCTCACGCTTTTTATGTAGCTTAACTCGGGTAGACCTTTTTTCCTAAGGGTATCCACCTCATATTTCCGGATAGAAGTACTCTTTGCTCAAGCTATTTTTCATAGCTTAACTCGGGTAGAACCTTTTTGCCTAGGGGATCCAGCTCATATTTTCGGGTAGAAGTACTCTTCATTCAGGTTGTTTTTTGTAGCTTAACTCCGATAGAACCTTTTCGCCTAGGGGACCCTGCCCATATTTTCGGGTAGAAGTACTCTTCACTCAGGCTATTTTACGTAGCTTAACTCAGGTAGGACCTTTTTGCTTAGAGGGATTCAGCAGTTTATTAATAACACAGGATGCCAACCCCTGGTTATATTTCCTTCCAGTAATACGGGGTACCAACCCCTAGTTATATTCCTTCTCAGCTAGTTACGTTCCCTTTTCAGTAGTATAGGGTACCAACCCCTAGTTATATTCCTTACTAGTGATACAAGGCGCCAACCGCTGGTTACATTCTTTTTCTGTGATACAGGGCGCCACTCATTGTTTTCCTAGTGATACGGGGTGCCAAACCCTGGTAACATTCTCTTTCAGTGATAAAGGGTGCTAACCCCTGGTTACATTCTCTCTTAGTGATACAAGGCCCCAACCCTTGGTTACATTCCTTTTACGTTTCATATCATTAATACAGGGCATCATCCCCTGGTTATATTTTATCCCTTAATACAAAGGTACCAAGCCATGATTACATTTCTTTCAGTAATACCGGGCAACATCCCCAGGTTATGTTCTCTCTTTCACACAGGGTACTTCCCCATGGTTGCATATCCTCACATAGCTAATTTATACTACAAGTGAGCTGATCAAGAATCAAGATTTGACTCCACAAGACACATAGATAAGAAGTTAGTAATTCTTAGTTTGCACACATATATAGTGCTCTTCTCTTTTTCTTTTGATGTAAGAAGCGAGTAACAGTAATAGCAACAGCAGTAGCAACAGTCTTAACTCCAGTTTCTGGTAGTCCCAGCTACTAAATTTTTTCAAAACTACACTGGTTTGATTCCTTTATAGCCAAGGATATATAGACAACCTCGGAAGCAAGGTTCGGTCATGTTTTTCAATAAATGCTTCCTTGAGAGTGATATGTGAGCAAAATTGGTCATGGAAATCACTATCTTTGCACGAAAACTCTTCATGTTCTCGAGCAAAGAGGGGCAGCTGTAAATGCCTATTTTTTCTTTTTCTTTTTTTACATTATATGATTACTATGTGGGCATTTATAGATTTTTGAATTAGATTTTAATTTAATTGATTTGTTAAAGGGTTTAAGGGATTGGGTTGATCATTTTAAAGCCGAAATTGGCCCAAAAATGGGACCAAAATCACAGGCCCAGTAGCTCCAAGATCCAGTCTGGATGGGCTACTAGGATGACGCAAAAACGACATCGTTTTGGTTAAATATGTGTGATCAAATCCCAGTCCTTTATCTCCCTGATCCAACGGCTCTCATCATTTTCCATCCTAGGTATTTAAAGCTCGGGTTAGCCAAAACTTGCCCCTATTTTCCCTTATCTCTCCCCTTCTCTTTCTCCTCACTCTCTCCCCTCTCCCTCAGACTAGCCACTGCTTCACCCATTGCTGCCGAAAATCGCCCATTGGCAGTGGGGGTCATCCAAACCACCCAAAAATCACATCATACAATCCCCCAGGCCTCCTATTCCCAAATCTCCAACCCAAATCCCTCAAAACCCGCTCAAATTCCATAATTTTTAGATCTAAGAAACCCTAGCCGCCGCCTATTTTCTCAAAATCAAAGAACTCCAGCCACACAAACCCATAACACATTGATGAATGGATAGAGCTCCACGACACCTACCATTTCCCCTTAGTTTTCACCCGAAACTCCGTCCAATTTCAAGCGACCACCCCACACCTCCACCACTATTGCTGCTCTCTTTTCTTTTCCTTTTTAATTTTTTTATTACCTTTTGTCGCTCTTGCCTAGACATGACTCGAGCGAGCTTTTCACGCTGGAATGATACCGAGATCAAAATCGGTTCGCCAGACCTTTGGTTTTGGTGTTTGCCAATGTGAAAAGTTTGTTTCGTGGTCAATTCGTCGTTGCACGATATCATTGGCATCTCATCGCTGCTCGAATTAACATCAAATCCCTTGCTATGGTAAGATTCTAGTTCCTCTTTTCTTTTTCTGGTTTTAGTTTTTTG